>NC_045429.1:340374096-340681369 GCF_902635505.1 Sarcophilus harrisii
CAAAGACTTTGTCCTGTCTTCTACTCTCAAATTCCTTGCTCATTTTTTGTCATTTAGGCTTTGCTAAACTCTAACTCTGACTTATTCTCACCATTTATCTCCTCTTCTTCTCATGGGTTGCTCAAGAGATCTGAAAGAGATCATGTAACTTTGTAGACTGAGAACGTTAAACATTTATATTATCTAGACCCTCATTGAATGAAGGCAATCCTTTAACAGTCCCTAATTGACTTTCTAACAAAGATTATTTCAAACCTTCTCAAGTCTCTCATGGCATTTCCTCCCTCCACTCTCCCAATGAAGTTGATTAAGACATGAAACAGTATGAGAGACAAAAAGGGAAGAAGGATGTAAACATTTTGGAGCCTAGAAAGAAACGAGGACTGCTGAGACTGCTGTGCCAGAGACCCAAGAACTAGAGCTAGAGCCACCATTGCCAATGAGCTCCATATTATGAGAAAAGTGCCAATCTGTAAAGTAAGGAGAAAAACATCTATAATAGCAAACCAGAGCTCATTATCTATCCCTACACATACACACATTCTCCACTCTCCCAGAAAACCTTCCTTTTCCTCAAAGCTTCTATTCCTGACAAAGGTATTAACATTCTCCTAGTCACCAGGCTCTTAATCTTGATGTCATCCCCTCATTAGCACTAAATAGCCAGATACTATTTATTGTCAAGTCTTGTTTTTATCTTAATTACATTTTTTGGTTGTTTACATTTCCTTATCTGCACATATAAGCCACTCCCCTGGTGTAGGACCTCATCACTTTACAGCTTATGCTTGGAATATGGCAATAGCTTCCTGGTTTTAATAGCTTTTCAATTTAAGCCTCACTTCAATCCATCTACTACTCAACTGATAAAAATGATTTTCCTAAAGCATAATCAGATCAAATGAAGTTAAAATCTGTAAAGTACTTTGAAAATCTTAAAGCATTATATAAATCTTACCTGTGATGTCACTTTTCTATTTAACTGCACTACTTATTACTTCAAAAATCAAATAAAACCTACTTTGTTTAGAATTTAAAGCCCTTCCCAATATTCTTTATCTTTCCAGTATTCTTACACTTAATTTCTCCCCCCTCCCTTTGATTCCCACCTTCACTCTTAACATCCCTCCATATACCTTACAATCCAGCTATATTGACATTATTGTTGTCCCTCACATAGACTTAATTTCCCAACTCCCTGTCTTTTCAGACACTGTTCTCCATATTTGGAATGTTCTCCTTTCCCATTTTTGCCTCTTGGATCCTATGGCCTCCTTTAGTCAAGACTCTGCTTAAATCCTGAAGGTCTGCAAGAGAATTTTCCTTGTTGTCCCTCACACTTGGGACTTCCTTCTGAGATTATTTCTTCCATTCTCAGAGTAGATTTTTTTTTTTTTTTGCCTAGGTAAAAAAAGACAATTCTTTGCCTCAATCCTAACCTATCCTTACACTGAACGGACATTTCCTCAGTCAAACTAAGATCTGTTAAAGACCTTAGTTGTAATGTTCTGGTTTGCTTTCTGGAGGTCTTGGGACCAACCTTTGTTTCAGCAGAGTAATCACCACTAGAAAAGCCAGGGATAAAGTCCAAAAGTCTTTATTGTCTCCTTCACCGTCTGCTTCATTGAGGCCTTGGTCTCAGTGGGGGAAGCAAGAGAGCCACCATGAGGCTGATGAAGATGGAGTGTCTCTCTGAGTCCAGGTCTAGTCCTCTGTCTTCTCTATCTCCCAGTCTGTCTCTAGATCTGATTCTGACCTCTTAAATACTCTGTTAAAATTAAATCCATTCATCATACTGAGTATAAGCCAGTCATTATATGACTAGGGAAATTTGTTGTAAGATTAATTCAATCATACTGAACTAGAGAATTATTAATCACCATGCTAAACTAGATAATCATTGTCTTATCAATTCCACTGAGTTAATACCTTGTTGTAAAAATCCTTGTTTCAGGCACACTTCTCCAGAGTTCTGGCTCTCTACACTTAGCTTAATAGAATATTCACCTTTATTGTCGTTGTTTGTTTATTTTTTCTTTCTCATTTTTCTCTCTTTTGATCTGGTTTTTCTTGCTCAGCAAGATAAATGTGGAAATATATTTAGAAGAATTGCACATATTTAACCTATATGGGGTTATTTTCTTCTAAGGGAGGGGGAAAAGGAGGGAGGAAAGGAGAAAAATTTAGAACATAAGGTTTTGCAAGGGTGAATGTTGAAAACTATCTTTGTATGTCTTTTGAAAAATAAAAAGCTATTATTAAAAAAAAAAAACTATTTCTCATTCTCTCATCTTTTACTTCCATTCAGTCCTCTCAGTCTTTCAAGGGAAAAGATAAGTTTGCTCTTTTCACCTTTTTCTTAAAGAGTTTGCTTTACTTTTTGCCTTATTTTTTTGTTTCAAAACAAACCAGTTAGTAACATGGCTATTCATTATGTTCCTGACTTATGTGTGTCATTGGGAAAATGCAGCTGAGAAAGAAGCCAAGAATGGTAAAATATATATGAAGCATGTAATTTTATACTGACATATATCTATCTATATATATATATAACCACATTTATTTATATATGTGCATATACATATATGTGTATGTGTATATATACATATATTGACCTCATGCAAAAACTTTTAAGTTTTTAATGTAAGCAAAATTGTCCTATCTTCTATAATCCTTTTAACTCCTTATCTGATCATGAACTCCTCAATAGATGACTGGGAAAAGTATTTTCTTCCTTTCTCTTCTAATTTGTTTCTGATGTGATCTGAAATTTCTCTCTCTCTTTCTCTCTTTTTCTGTCTCTCTCTTTCTCTCTATATACACCCACCCACATATGTATGTATATATACATCTCTGTGCATATACTGTTCCTCTTTCATACCAAGCCTCTACCCTCAATAATATAAAGTCCTTGAAGACAGGAACCATTTTGGTTTTGTGTCTGAATCAACAGCCTGGCACACAATAATTACTTAGTAAATGATTGTGAAATAAATGGAGTTAAATGACTTTTCTGTATATTCTGAGGTTAGTAATAGTGAAGAGGGTTTTCAATTCAACACAAATACTAACTGAATATTGACTATAACTCATTTATATAATTCCTTTAGTTTTCCTCACAGCCCACCTGTGCAGGTAAGCTGAGCAGCTTTATTATCCCCATTTTATAGATAAGGAAATCTGAAAGGTTAAGTAGCATAATCCCAGTTACAGCAAAAATGCCAAAACTGTAACTCAAACTTTCCTGGCACCCTTTCCATCACACCATGCAACTTTAGTGCAGCAGGGCATTAGGAGAGAAGTGACAAAGCTTTGTCTAAGCTTTATCTAGTCTGTCTCTATAAAGCTTACACTCTAGGAAAAGACTAGGAAGCAAACTGTATTTGTGTTACAAAAGAGTGCTTAGATGAAAAAAAAATGGTGAATTGTCTTCCTGAAGTCCAGGGGAAAAATAGTTCTAAGGAGGTTGACCTCCAGTTGGGCTCTGCTGGAAATTTTGTGTGTGTGTGTGCCATGAACCCTTTTGATAATCTGATAAAACCTTGCTTTAGGGCAGTAGGTGGCACAGTATATAGAATAGAGGGCCCTGGAGTCAGGAAGATTCAGATTCTTGGGTTCAAATCTGGTTTCAGCTACTTACTAGCTGTGTAACCCTGGGCAAGACACTTGCCACAATTTGCCTCAATTTCTTCATCTGTAAAATGGGCTAGAGAGGGAAAAGTCAAACTGCTCTAGTGTCTGCCAAGAAAACTCCAAATGAGGTCACTAACATGACTGATAAAACAGCTGAACAACATGAACCTTTTCCTTCTTAGAATAAAGTTTTTTAACTATATTAAATAAAATATATAGAATTTCAAAGGAAATCAATTAAAGAAAAATTTAGTTATTAAAAACATAAACAAGTTTATAGGCTTCAGGTTAAGAACTTTTACTTAACAAAGTTAGAGATCTATTCTTTTTTTCTTTTTTAGATTTTTTTTTAATAACACAATAAAATTTATTTACTCTATTATAATTCATTACAAGCCTAATTGGGTAAAGATTTGCACATTACCAGCATTGAACAACTATCAGTCTTAATACATTTTAGCATTTTCCAAAAGATGACTTCCTTCAAATAGACAAATACAGCAATTTCCCTAAACAAAATAATTAAAAATAGAAATTTATTCATAAGAAAGATGTGGGGAGGAAAGCAATAAAGTCTCCTGGAGAATTCATGCTTACAGAGAAGAGGTAGAAGGAAAGAAAGGCGGCACTTGTTCTTGTATCTTTCTCCCTTCCCCATTCCCCTACAGGAAAGAGTGGGTTATTCCACTCCTCATGACTCTCCTTGCTAACCTTGTAATTTTCCAGACCAGAATAATTTTGCCATTTCCCTATTAGAACATAAGCTCCTTGAGAGCAAGCCTCTGCCTTACTATCTCCATCCCAGATCTTAGTACAGTGCTTGATATTTAGTAATATCTTACTAAATGCTTTTCTTCATTCCTTAAGAGAGAGAAGGCTGTAATAAATGGTTGTTCAAATAAAATGTTGAGTCATGATTCGCTTGGAGAGGTTTCCTGGAAGACGTTAGTCTTCCTTCGTATTGTTCTTTTTCCAGGTGGTGGAAATGATTAATAACAAGATGAGTTTATATATTCCTTACTTCCCTCTCTCATTACTATATTTCAGGTCCTCCTACCCACCTCCAGCTTCGAAAATAACCCTGTTGTATCAGAAATGGATTGTAGGGCCTTCTCTGGTCCTCGTCTTAATGGCACTAGTGCGCCACCGTGTGGGATCATACATTTTGGTTCTTTAAGAAACTTATTTATCTGAAATCGTATTCAGAACTTATTGAATCCTCAAGAAACTTATGATCTAAAGGGGGATGAGGCACAAACAAAAATAACTATAACATGCACTAATGACGTGGCTTGTGTCAGACATCTGCAAAGCAAAGTGCTATGTGAATTCTGAACGGGAACAAGGAAAGGAAGGACTAGAGAAGTCTCCCCGAAGGAGATGACACAGGTGCAGGGACTTTGAAAAACTAGGCAAAAATTAAGTAGGCAAATGTGATAGGTGGGCAAAGGAGGGAGAGAGAGCATTTTGGGCTTAGGGGCAAAAGTGCAATCGTAAAAAGTGGCAGTTGATATTCTAGACACAGAATTGCCCAGTTTGGCTAGAGTGTAGAGAAAGCAAAGGCTATAAAAGTAGGATGCTTGAGATTTTGAATACTTAGAATGCAAAAAGGAGTTTGATATAGATCTTATGGACAGTAATAATAATAATAACCATCATTTACATATAGCACAATAAAGTTTGCAAAACACTGTAAAGTTTGCAAAACACTGTATAGTTATTTTAGTTTTTATTTTGCTGAGGCAATTGGGGTTAAATGACTTGCCTAGAGTCACATAGTTAGGAAGTGTTAACTGTCTGAGATGGGATTTGAACTCAGGTCCTCCTGACTTTAGGGCTAGTGCTCTCTCCATTGAGCCACCTAGCTGCCCTGATATAGGTTCTTTAAGTCTTCTCCCCAATTTGTGGAGGAGGGGGAAACAAAATGTACCATTGCTTTTTAGAGCCCTTACACTGGGGTGGATTAAAATATAGTGTCCAGACTAGCTCTCTGGAGGATCTTGGGACCAGCCCACGTCCTACTCTAGCATTCTATATACTTTGCTCTTCCTGGTTTCCAAAGGAAAACAATGGAGATTTTTTTTTTAATATGACCAGATTTATGTTTATGAAAGAAAGCTTCAAGAGGACACATATTTAGAGGCTATTGCAATATTGTAATTGTGCAAATGTGTGTGTGTGATGAGGTAATAAGCTTGTCAACAGGAATAGAGAAGAGGGAGTTTAGAGTCAATAAGACATGAGAATCAGTTACATGTGAATGCTAAAGGAGAGTAAAAGTCACAGAAAATCACAAAATTAGAAACTTGGGAGTCTGAATGAATGATGTCATGGTCACAAATAGTGAAGTCAGTAGGAGGTCGTGGTTTAGGGGAACTGAGAAAAAATTATTTTTGATATGATTAGTTTTAATTTCAAGTGTAATGTCTAAGTAGATATATGAGTCTGTAGTTCTGAAGAAGTCTAATCTGGTGGTAAAGAATTATGAGTCATCTGCATAGGTAGTTGAGGTTTGGGAGTGAATGAGATGATTGAAGAAGAGACTCCTCAGAAGTGCAGTAGCTTTCTCAAACAGATAATAAAGCACAGAGGAAGCTCAAAACCTCTTGATAGGGAAGTCACCCAGTCTTAGCAAGACCAACAGTAATGACATAAATACTGAACCCTTTACCAGATGATGGGGAATTTAAATATCAATTACCCTCTAACTCCTCAAGAGTTTTTCTTCCATTACATTAGTATCAATCTGGATCAGTTTACCATGTCCACGACTCCTTCCTCCCTGACCCCACTGCCTAATCCTGCTAGACTCATAAAAAAACCTACCAGACTTCAAAAGTTTGCTGAAAAGGAACCCAATTCCACCAGGTCCCTAGGAACTATTTCCACCATTTTCACAGATTGCCTTTTTTTTTTTTTTAAATCCCTTCAAAAACTTACTTTCTTGTTATCAATTCTATGTTTCCTTGTTTTAGGCTTTGGTATTCCCAATCTTCCTAAGGCATTGAGATAAGAGTGAGAGAGAAAAAAAGGTTGACAAGATGATCCTTAAGGAATATCCACATTAAGAAGCAAGGTAGAAAAAGGTAGACAAAGAAAAAAAAGAAGGAATGTTTGGGGAAGGACCCGCATGCTGTAGAAGATCTGAAGTCACGAGAAGAGAGAATATCCATTAAGAGGGAAGAGTCAACATTGTCAAAAGCTTACTTAAAGTAAAATGAAGACTGAAAAATACCCACTTAATTTGGTGATTACAGGAGATTGTGGATAACTATTTAAATACAAAAGAATGGAGAAGACCTGAGGCCAGAAAGACAAATTAAAGAGTGGATATTAAAGATGTAGAGATATGAGAGAAGCCACAACTTAGACACAGCAGTTTAACAGTAAAGAGGAGAGAGACAGGATTATGGGTAGTTGGATGTGGCTATGCAAAAAATTCAAGGAAAGTCTTTAAAATTTTTTTTTTTAGGATTGAGGAAATCACATATGTTTGTGGACAGAAGAAAGAATCTGCAGAGAATGAAAGAAAAGATGCATGAGAGAAAGCTAAACTGGGGATGGGCAGAAGGAAATGGATTTAAGTCTACAAGATATTTTTTGCTGTGACTAGAGTAAAGGAGAAGAAAAAAGTGTGATGATGCTGATACCGCCTGTGAATTGTTGGTCCCTGGGGATCCAGACTTTCAACCGAACTCTTATCTTACCACCAACTCCAGCTCCTATCTGTTTGGAGAGGGGATATTTATTAATTAACAAGTATTTATTAAGTGTCTGTTATGTGTCAGGCAATGTGAAGACAAAAGCAAGAACAGACTTTGTCATCTAGCAAGTTACTATGTAACTGGAGGAAACAACATGAACACAAATAGGTGTACTTAAAAGAGAAACAGTGATTTGAGGATGAAAGCTATGAAGACAGCTTTTGAGGTGAGCCTTGAAGAACAACAAGGGGTTTTAAGGAGGGAATGAATTTTAGGCATAAGGGACACTGACACTGAGATAGAAAAATCTAATCCCCTGCATGAGCAATAGAAAAAAGGTCATTTTGGCTGAAGCACAGCCAAGAATATGTTAGTAAATATTTAACAGTTGGGGCTCTGGGGGGTGGGGGGGGTGGAGGTAGGAAATGGGAGGAGAAAGCATGCATTAACACACTTTTAAAATTTAATCTGTATCATAAACATTTTCTTCATAGTCTCCTTAAGTCTAGTTAATCAACAGAACAATAAATAAAATCCTCATTTGTAACATTTGCCAGTTTCTGAGGTATAAATGAACACACTTAAAATCTAACAATATTCTCTTCTCAGTTCTAGCTGAGTCTAGAATGCCTCTGATTACAGCATGCAAGAAAGGGAAAAATGTGCAATAATGCTGGAAAGATAGAATGGGTGACCAGTATGTTCATTTGTATTGCTTATCTGTACAAATAGTCCTTGCTATACTTAAGGACCTTTCTGCAGACCTCTATGTGATTTTTACTTAATGCAAATTTGCCCATATCCACCCACTTCACTTAGCCTATGTAATAAAAACATATAATTTTATACAAGTCATAAAATGTACTAAAACACAGACATATAAAATATTGTAACAATAATTACAAAATGACAGGTAAAGTTGATTTTAAAGTATGTACACTACTGTGCAGTAAAGTTAGTGTAGTTTCAATAGAATAAATATAGTTAATCTAGCCTTTATCACTGGTGATTGGTTTCTTGACTTTTTTTTCCTTTTTTTAAAATGGCTTTTTATTTACAAGTTATATGCATGGGTAATTTTACAGCATTGACAATTGCCAAACCTTTTGTTCCAATTTTTCCCCTCCTTCCCCCCACTCCCTCCCCTAGATGGCAGGATGACTGGTAGATGTTAAATATATTAAAGTATAAATTAGATACACAATAAGTATATATGACCAAACCATTATTTTGCTGTACAAAAAGAATTGGACTCTGAAATATTGTACAACTAGCCTGTGAAGGAAATCCAAAATGCAGGCAGGCAAAAATATAGGGATTGGGAATTCAATGTAATGGTTCTTAGTCATCTCCCAGAGTTCTTTCCCTGGGTGTGTCTGGTTCAGTTCATTACTGCTCTATTGGAATTGATTTGATTTCATCTCATTGTTGAAGAGGGCCACGACCATCAGAATTGATCATCATATAGTATTGTTGTTGAAGTATATAATGATCTCCTGGTCCTGCTGATTTCACTCAGCATCAGTTCATGTAAGTTTCTCCAGACTTTTCTGAAATCATCCTGTTGGTCATTTCTTACCAAACAATAATATTCCATAATATTCATATACCACAATTTATTCAGCCATTCACCAATTGATGGGCATCCACTCAGTTTCCAATTTCTGGCCACTATAAAGAGGGCTGCCACAAACATTTGTGCACATGCAGATGCTTTTCCCTTCTTTATGATCTCTTTGGGATATAAGCCCAGTAGTAACACTGCTGGATCAAAGGATATATACAGTTTGATAACTTTTTGAGCATAGTTCCAAATTGTTCTCCAGAATGGTTGGATGTATCCACAGTTCCACCAACAATGTATTGGTGTCCCTGTTTTCCTATATCCCCTCCAACATTCCGCATTATCTTTCCCTGTCATTCTAGCCAATCTGACAGGTGTGTAGTGGTATCTCAGAGTTGTCTTAATTTGCATTTCTCTGATTAATAATGACTTGGAGCATCTTTTCATATGGCTAGAAATAGTTTCAATTTCTTTGTCTGAGAATTTTGACTTTTTTTTTTTTAAATGAAGCTATTGAGGAATGTTTGAACAATGCCTCTCTCTCTTTTTTTTCTTCTGACAACCGCAAACAATATTGTCTTCAACTAGTCTTTGAACTTAAAAAAATCTTGAAGTATTTGAATCCATTTTTCCAATACAAGAATAAAATTCACTTAATACTTCTCAATTGTTTTGTTGTGAACCTTTTTGGTTTGACCTCAGATTCTGAAGCTTCCTTTCTTCTTCTGCAATCTTTGCAGATAGCAATTCCATCAAATCCTCATTTGACTGTTTTCCATGAACCTTAATCAATTTCACATAATTCTTATCTACTTCTAGCTCCAATTCCTGTATTAATTTTACAGTCTTGTTACTTATTTCTAATACTTCATCTTTTTTTTTAATTTTTTTAAATTTTATTTTATTTTATTTTATTTTATTTTTTTTTAATTTAATAACCTTTTATTTACAGGATATATACATGGGTAACTTTACAGCATTAACAATTGTCAAACCTCTTGTTCCAATTTTTCACCTCTTGCCCCCACCCCCACCCCCTCCCCTAGATGCCAGGATGACCAGTAGATGTTAAATCTAATATTTCATCTTTGTCAACTCTACAGGAATGGACACTAAGCATGCTTTCCCCCCAAACTTCCTTTCTGTTTTATTCAACATTTCTCTTTCCAAACTCTATTTCTGTTATATCTTCCCATGCCTTAGAATTATTTTGGATTGCAAGATAAATATTAGGGGATTTCCAGAAATCTCTCAACAATAAGTCTTTTTCTGCTTCCAAAGCTGAAATTGTCTGGGCAAAAGTAGTGCTAACATAGGAAGAAAGTAGGTCCCCTTTTACATTTTTATTAAAATCATCCAATTGGAGAGGGTGACCTGGGGCATTATCCAAAATAAGTAGTATCTCAAAAGAAATGCCATTTTTATTAGAAAACTTTTTTTACTTTGACAATAGGAAGGAAGGAGTACACAAACCACTGTTCAAAGATGATAAGGTTATCTTTGCCTTAGGGTTAGTGAAATAATATATAGGTAGTGTGCATTGCTGATTTCTTCCCATGCTTTGGGATTTTCTAAGTGATGTACAAGAACAGATTTTAATTTGCAAGTCCCAGATGCATTTCCTCCAAGAAAAAGAGTAACTATTTTTTGAAGCTTTATGCCCTGGCATAGTTTTTTCCCTCCACTGAGATATAGGTTCAAGATGGTATTCTATGATAAAATAGGTCGGTTTTGTCTATATTCAAGTAAGTAGGGACCTTCATTTATTATTTTTTGTAGGAACTCTGGGAATTTCTTTGCTGTTTCAATGTCTTCAGTTTCTCCTGACCAACACTTGCATGTAATGAAACCCTGCACTTTTAAAATTGGAATTGGAATTAGGATTTCTTTCAGAATTCTCTACCTAAAATCAAATGTATATAATGTGAATTTACATAACATAAGAATTGTCTGTATACACACACACACACACACACACACACACATATGGCATATATACAATACACATATAAGCATACATATATAGTATATATTTATATATGTGTATAAATATCTATATTTTCTGTATCCGGGGTCATCTCCAGTTGTCCTGATCTATATTTTACCACTGGATCCTGAAGTCTCTGGAGGAGAAAATGAAATTGATGACTTTGCACAGCCTAGTTTTACTTAAATACTACTCACTTGCATGTCACTGATAGGTACACAGTTGTAGAGGTGCTGAACTCTCGCAGAATGTATTGAGTTTTCAGGAGTCTCTCCATATGGGCCACCAAATGATGGGGATATAGACTTGGATCCCAAAAATATATTGGAATTGTCTCAAAAAAGGTATACACTTAGAGTATCTCCAAATCAAGAACCAAAGATTTTATTATTATGTCATTGACTGGAAAGGTAATTTCCAAAAGGAAGTTAACAATTAACAAGGCAGAAAACTCAGGCTAAGTTTCTTAGTGGAACTTGCCATTGACAAGGGAGTAGTTATGTTATAAAAACCTCTGCATGGGAAGAGTCTCTCTCAGAGGAGACCAACATGTGGCCTATGAATACAGGACTCCATTGTTTGCCTTTGGTCTTTTCCATTTTAGGTATAGGAGTATCGAAGACAGCTATGGATTGTGGGCATCTAAAAGATCATAATGGAGTCCATGTTGAGATTTGCTGGAAATCAGATGGTGAGGAACAAAGCTCTGAATGCCTTAGTATAAGTGTGCCAGCAGAAATAAAGATACATGTTGGGAAAGCATTAATTTTAAAAACAATGTTCTTAATACTTTATACCCTTCTATGTACTCTAGGAGTACTTCTTGATGGTCCTGGAAGAAGATCCTCCATTTCCCAACTCTGGGCATTTTCAGTGTTTGTCTTCCGCGTCCAGAATTTTCTTACTCTTTATCTCAGTTTCCTAATTTCTTTTGCTTCTTTCAAGTCTCTGTTAAAAATCCCATTCTCCATAAGAAGTCTTTCCTTATCCTCTTGATGTTTTTGTCCTCTTATTGATTAGCTCCAATTTGTCTTATGTATCTTATTGGTAAATAGTTGTTTGAGTGTTGTATCTCACATTAAATTGTGATTTTCTTAAGGACAGGAACTAGTTTTGCCTTTTATTATATTCCTAGTACTTAGCACCATGTCTTGGTTAATAAATGTTTGTTGACTTGCCCTCTTAAACCCAATCTTATTACTTAAAATAGAAAAAAATTTCATCTTCAGTCTCTTCTTTCCATCCTTTTGTGCTCATGGAAATCTAGTTTTTTATAGAAGAGATAATATTTCTAGCTACTCTCTCCAGTGTTGATTGCTAAGATGGTAGACTCCTTTGTCCCAGTGTCTTTCCATATTCTTTCTCTATCATTATTCATCAACTATCATCCTTTAAGAATCTATATTATTGGGCCACAGCCTTGTTGCTATGATATACTGGACTCCTAGTCATTCTCCTTTATTTCCCAAGGAACTGGGGTACTTAACTCATAGTTGCTCTCTCTCTCTCTCTCTTTCTGTTTCTCCCTTCCTTTCCCTCTCTTTCTTTATCCTCTGTATCTTTCTCCCAATTTATGAGTTGGAGATTGAGTTGATGTCCTTTTAGGCACTTTTCTCTAAGTTCAACTCATGATAACTTTATATCTTATGACTAACAGCTTAGTTTATCTCAGCATATTTCATCTACCCCACAATGAGGAATGTTCATATTTTAGAGTCATTTCAAGTCCCCTCTCTGAACACAAATTCAATGACTACTAAATCCATTACCTGGGTCCTCACATTTGCACACCAGTTCTTTTGTTCTTCCCTGATTATCTTTATCTTACTTCCTTTAGTGTCTATCCTATACATTCTCTGAAGCTACTCATACTGCCACTCTCCCTCTCAACAGAGGTTCTGGACAATCACTTTACTTTTTTTAAATTAAAGCTTTTTATTTTCAAAACATATGCATAATTTTCAACATTCACCCTTACAAAACCTGGTGTTCCAAATTTTTTCCTTCTCTTTCCCCCTACCTCCTCCTCTAGATGGCAAGTAATCCAATATATGTTAAACATGTGCAATTCTTCTATACATATTTCCATAATTATCATGCAGCATAAGAAAAATCAGATCAAAAAAGAAAAAAAATGAGAAAGAAAACAAAATAAGCAAACCACAACAAAAAGAGTGAAAATACTATGTTATAATCTACACTTAGTTTTCACATTCCTATTTCAGGGTAGCGATGGCTTTCTTCATCACTGAACAATTGGAACTGGCCTAAATCATCTGTTGAAAAGAGCCAAATCCTTCAAACTGACCGTCGTATAATCTTGCTGTTGCTGTGTACAATGATCTCCTGGTTCTGCTCATTTCACTTAGCATCAGTTCGTGTAAGTCTCTCCAAGATTCTCTAAAATCAATTCTCCTGATTGTTTTATTGTTTAGAACAATAATATTCTATAACATTCATATACCATAACTTATTCAGCCATTCTCCAACTGATGGGTATCCATTCAGTTTCCAGTTTCTTGCCACTACAAAAAAAGCTGCCACAAACATTTTTGCACATGTGGGTCTCTTTCCTTCTTTTAAGATCTCTTTATGATACAAGCCCAATAGAAACACTGCTGGATCACAGGGTGTGCACAGTTTGATAACTTTTAGAGCATATTTCCAAATTGCTCTCCAGAATGGTTGGATCTGTTTACAACTCCACCAATGATGTATCAGTGTCCCAGTTTTCCCACATTCATCATTATCTTTTCCTGTCATCTTAGCCAATCTGAGGTAGTGGTACCTCAGAGTTGTCTTAATTTGCATTTCTCTGATCAATAGTGATTTAGAACATTTTTTCATATGACTAGAAATGGTTTCAATTTCTTCATCTGGAAACTGTCTGTTCATATCCTTTGACCACTTATCAATTGAAGAATGTCTTGAATTCTTATAAATTTGAGTCAATTTTCTACATATTTTAGAAATGATGCCTTTATCAGAACCCTTGAATGTAGAAATTTTCCCCCCAGTTTATTGCTCCCCTTCTAATCTTGTCTGCATTGGTTTTGCCAAAGATTTTACTAAAAAATATTGAGGCCATCTCATCTACTATAAGCTCTCTTCTCCCTACTTCTGTATTTCAAGTCATCTCAACAACATACCTCTTTGTTCTAATCTTGGAGGAAGAGGTAATCCTTTTTGTAGACATCAATCTCACTACTTTGTGTAGTTTCCAATCCCTCTCTGACAGATTGACAAATACAGGATTTAATAATCTTGTATAACTTTTAATCTCTCCTTGTTTATAGGCTCATTCCTTAAATGTTTTTAGACATGAAGAACTCTTCCTCTACCTTAAGCAAACAAACAAACCCTTTCATTCATTCCACTATCCTTTCAAGCTATCATCTTATATCTCTTCTCCCTTTCACAGGCAAATGTCTACATAAAAGTTTTCTACCCCTTTTACTACAGTTTCTTATTTCATACCTACCACTCACTCTCAACCCCATCATTCAACTAAAATTTTTCTTCCAAGGATTCTAATATTTGATAAGTTTTTAAGTCTAATAGCATCTTCTCTTTATGTTTATTGGCCTCTCTGCATTTTTGGATGTTGTTGACCACTTCTTCCTATAATCTAAATTTCTATGGGATTTTTAACCATTCATTAACTCTTTTGGCAATCCGGTAAAACCTATGAATTCCTCTTTGAATAATGGTGATTTCCTACATTCACAATGAAAGGAAATGCTAAATTTCAGTTAGATATTAGTGAAAATAGAGATGAATTTTTTTTTCTCCCATAGAAGTTCATGGGTCTCCTGAAATCTATCTATGGATTCCTTGAGGGTCCATGGATCCCTTAAGGGTCCATGGATCCCAGGTTAAGAATCCCTACCCTTGACAGAGTTTGTAGCATTTAGTTTTCTATTTATGTCACAGTTCTCTTCTGGTTCTCTTCTCATGTCACGGACATAATAGCTTATCTTATTAAATATTTTTTAATTACATGTAAAATAATTTTTAACAATCATTTTTCTAAATTTTGAGTTTCAAATTCTCTTCTTTCCTTCCTTCCTCTCACTCATGTCCTCTCCTTGAGAAGGCACTTGGTGTTGATTATACATATGAAGTCACACAAAACATACTTCTATATTAGCACTGTTACAAAAGAAAACAGACAAAAAATAAAACAAGATAAAGTAAAAAAGTTATTTTTCAATCTGTATTTAAAAATTCATCAATTTGGTCTCTGGAGATGGATAGCATTTTTCATAATGGGTCCTTTGGAATTGTCTTGGATCATTGTTTTGATCAGAGTAACTAAGTCTTTCACAATTAAACATCTTTACATTTTTACAATTGCTGTTAGTATGTACAGTGTGTTCTCCTGGTTCTGCTCCTTTCATTTTGCATGAGTTCATATAAGTTGTCTTCTTAGTTCTCTCTCTACCTATCTGCTCAATTCTTTTTTAGTCTCCTCTGCTGGATTGTCATCCTTGTTCCATGTCCTTTGAATGGGTATTTTCCAGAACTCTGTCAAGGGCTTTCTCCATATATACTCTCCTTCTCTCATAGATTTTGATTTCCCATTGGTTCAATTTTCACCTCTATGCAGAGGAATACCAGAACAAAATATATAATCCCAGTCTCTTTACTAAACTTTAATCCTGCAACACCAGCTTCCTATTTGATATCTTTAAATATATATAGCTATCTCAAATTCATAACAACCAAAACAGAACTCATTTTCTCTTCTCTAAAACATTCCCCTCTGCTGAACTTCCTTATTTAATGATATTGTCATCCTGCCAGTCATGGGGGTTCAAAACCTCAAGTCATCCTCAACTCTTCCCTTTCCCTAACATCCAATCATCAACCAAGTCTTATATTCTCTATAAAATATTTCATATCCATCTCCTCTCCACTAACAATTCAAGCTCTCATCACTTCCTGCTGAGACAATATTTTAAAATTATTTTTTTTAAATTACCAAGGATTTGTTTTTCATTTTTCCATTTTCCTCTCTTCTCACCAATGGAAAAAAAAAGAAAGGAAACAAAAGTCTTATGACAAATAAGCATACTTAAAAGAAATAAATTCTCTTTTTTTTTTATTTTTTATTTTTTATTTAATAGCCTTTTATTTACAGGATATATACATGGGTAACTTTACAGCATTAACAATTGCCAAACCTCTTGTTCCAATTTTTCACCTCTTACCCCCCCCACCCCCTCCCCTAGATGGCAGGATGACCAGTAGATGTTAAAAAGAAATAAATTCTCTTTGGTCATAGTCCAAAAATACGTCTCATTCTGCATATTAGTTTATTACTTCTCCATCATAAGGTAGACAGCATTCTTTATTATCAATCCTTTAGAATCATGGATAATCAGAGTTAAGTCTTTCAGGCCTGGAGAGACTTACACGAACTGATGCTAAGTGAAATGAGCAGGACCAGGAGATCATTATATACTTCAACAACAATACTAGATGATGACCAGTTCTGATGGATCAGGCCATCCTCAGCAACGAGATCAACCAAATCATTTCTAATGGAGCAGTAATGAACTGAACTAGCTATACCCAGAAAAAGAACTCTGGGAGATGACTAAAAACCATTACATTGAATTCCCAATCCCTATATTTATGCACACCTGCATCTTTGATTTCCTTCACAAGCTAATTGTACAATAATTCAGAGTCTGATTCTTTTTGTACAGCAAAATAATGTTTTGGTCATGTATACTTATTGTGTATCTAAGTTATATTTTAATATATTTAACATCTACTGGTCATCCTGCCATTTGGGGAGGGGGTGGGGGGGGTAAGAGGTGAAAAATTGGAACAAGAGGTTTGGCAATTGTTAATGCTGTAAAGTTACCCATGTATATATCCTGTAAATAAAAGGCTATTAAATTAAAAATAAAAAATAAAAAAAAAAAAGAGTTAAGTCTTTCAGAAGCACTTTAAATAGGAGAGAGAATGACATGGTCAGACAGATTTGAGACTAAGGAAAATCACTTTGATAGCTATATGGAAGGTAGATCAGAGAGAAGATCAATTAGGAAGCTATAATCCAGATGAGAGCTGAAGAGGTCCTGAACTAAGATGGTGGCTGAGTAAACAGTAACAGCTAGGAGGGATACTGTTGGAGGTAGAAGTGATCATGTTTAGCAACTCAAGAGACAAATAGTATGAAGGAGAAGGGAGTTGAGGATAATACTGAGGTTACAAAGCTGGGAAACAAAAAGACTGTTGTGCTTTTGGAAAAAAATAGGGAGGTTACAAAGAGGTATGATGAGTGTGAGGGTAAACATAATTCTATTTTAGACTTGTTGAGTTTAAAGTCTTTGCCTTTTATCTTTCTTTGTATCCTTAGAGCTTAGCACAGTTCCTAGACCCTAGGAGACATTTAGTGAATGCTAGTGAGTTGACAGGCTCTAGTATATTTATCTTGAAATGTCCAATAACTTTTGGTGATGTAGGACTGAAATGGATTATCTGTCTATCTACACATATATCTATATTTGAGTCATCTACGTGGGATGATAACCCTGATATTAACAGCTGATATGGTCACTAAGTGAAAGTCTAAAATATAGAAGAGGGTCCAGGACAGACTCTACGGGTACAACCCTTTTAAAAATTGTGATATGGTCATGGTATTACAAAATAGAACAGTTAGGCTGTCAGAAAGAGCTAGGAGAGAATATTCAATAGTGACAAATGGGTGGGCAATAGTGCCAAATTCTAAAGAGAAGTCTTGAAACTTGAGGACTGAGAAAAGACCATTAGATTTGGATCTTAAAAAATTACTAGTTAGTTTTGAGAAAGCAGTTTCAGTTGAGTGATATTGAAAGCAAAATTGCAAAAGATTGCAAAATAAGAGGAAAGAATATAGAACCAAGTAGAGGCATCTTATTCTTTGGCTGAGGAAGAGAGAAGCAATATAGGAAAATAGGATCTAGCAAATATAGGACAAAGAAACTTTGAAAAGAATAGTTATATTTATAAACAGCAAGGAAGAAACCAGTAAATAAGGAGTTATTGAAATCTGAAGGGAGACGGGGCTGGTCTCCATTTTCTTTCTGTGACTAGAGTTTATTTGCAGTTATTGACCAGAGTTCACAAATCTTTTCTTCTCAAGCGGCTCATCTGCACCCTTTCCATCCAAACTTTTTTCTATTTAAAAAACCCTAAAAATAATATTCTTATATCAGTTTTTCTAGAATCAATAACTTGCCATGCTTCATTGTACACAGATTACCCTTAATCTTAATAATCATGAAGTCTGTCTCTACAAGTACAGGAATGGATGGATGGAAAGCCCATATTTGAAAGGAACACAATGAACACATTACATGTATTTGTTGATGGGATTCCCAAGAGTGATCAAATTGTGTACACTATAGAACTCATGTCTAGAGTCAGAAAGATTGCATCTGGAGACCACCTCTGATGAACCTAAGGATTAATTCAGCCACTTTTGTAAAGTGGTCTCTCCAGGAAACTCAATTTGCTAGTAGAATTCAATTGATTTCTGTGTGCTACTTTGAGATTAAAAATGACTTGTGGGTGAATAAGCAAATAAAAAAGCCAATTCATATGAGCAGAACCAGGAGATCATGGCAACAAGAAGACTATACGGTGATCAATTCTGATGGGCATGGCTCCCTTCAACAATGAGATGATTCAAACCAGTTCCAATTGTTTAGTGATGAAGAGAATCAGCTACACCCAGAAAGAGAACTATGGGAAATGAGTGTGGTTCACAACATAGCATTTTTCACTTTTCATTGTTGCTTGCTTGCATTTTATTCTGCTGCTGCTGGGTTTTTTAAAAAACTGGTTTGATTTCACTTTTCTTGTACAGCACAATAATTATATAAATATGTGTGCATAAATTGGGAAAAAAAAAAGCCAATTCATTCTATTGTCTTTAGTTTAGATGGGCATTTCAACAATATTTTATTGGTTTCTGGCTTTTGCGAGATCAAGTGTACATTCTGCCTATATTAAAGAAGTTGATGAAAAACCAAGCAGTATTTCATGGGATACCAAGATAACTTTTGGCCAATGGATATCAGAATTTGATAGTCCTGGAAATGATAGTTGGGTACATGGGGTTAATTTTTCTGCCAATGGGAACTGTCTCTTTTGCGTCAGCCACAATATATCAATTAATGATGCTTGTAAAAGCATGATGATTTCAGATATACATGTGTATATGCATATATTTCTATATATATACATAATCACATATGTAGGCACACATATTTATGAGTTTTTTTACTCTTTAATATATTTATCTCTGAGAAGTGTGATGACTGCTAAGTATGACTATTACCCAGTGATATTTAATTATGACAAGCATGAGTCCTTGACCTTTGTCTCTTACTCAGACATTAAAACAGAGCATCCAATGCAACATAAAGATTTACATGAACGGATGCTGAGTGAAGTGAGCAGAACTAGAAGAGCCTTGTACACAGTAACAAGATTATGTGATAATCAACTGTGTTGGACTTGACTCTTCTCAACAATTCAGTGTTTTAAGAGAATTCCAATAGACTATGGATGGACAATGTCATCTGCATCCAGAGGGAGAACTATGGAGATTAAATGTGGATTGAAGCACTGTCAAACTCATAGAAAGAACAGCTGCCTCTACTTTCTTACTACCAGTACACTTCACAATCACTTACAATCTAGCTTTTGATTTCATTATTTGACCATAACCAATTCCTTTCAAAGTTAACAATTTTTAAACTATTAAAATCTGGTGTCTTTTTCAGTCCTTATTATCTTTGATGTTTTCTTTAGACCCTTCCTTTAGACACTTTCTTTTTCCTTGGGTTCTGCAACACTATTTGCTTGGTTTTCAAACATGTTTAAACAGTTTTTCTTAATACCCTTTGCTTGAACCATCTCCTGTTCTTTTATTGTAGATATCCTCTAGGACAGTGGTTTCCATTTAGTAGTTTGATGATGATCAAAGGAGATTGGGCTAAATTTTTTTTTTATTGGATTCTTAAATAGTAAATCATTGCCTGGTTATTTTATAAATACATTTTTCTTCTGTGATAATAAGCATGTGTATGTTTGAGCATTATGTTTGTTTTTGCTGCAATTTGAAACTGTCATGATCAGGTACATAACAATTTTGGTGTTCTTGTATTAATTATATAAAACTGAATACTTCTAAATTCAATATCCCAGCCTGTCATCAAATTGTTTCCATACTGCCACAAGAATTTGACATTCAGGTACAGATGTCCAGTATATGATTAGACACAAGCAAATACTCTCTGTACACTATCCCAAAGGAGCTCTCTCTTTCCCCTAAATTACCTTGTAATTACACCTGATTAGCTGATCAAAATGTTCCAATCATAAGAATTCTTGCATCAAAAATGTTAGACTGTTTGAAAACGATTTCTGGGCATGCATTGTGATTCATATTGAAACCATTAGAGACCATCAGAAATATTCTTCAGAAACACATTATAGAGTACCTCAGTGGTAAGGTTGTTTTGTTTTATTTTAATCAATTATCTATTTAAATTCTGATTTCCTCCCTATATTACTGCTCTTTAACCTAGTGGATTTTCAAATGAAAGATTTTATTCAATAGTTTCCAGGAGAATAATAGCCATTATGCCCATGGAAAAGAAGAAAGTAACATCTGAAGAAAATCTTTCCCTATAAGGGTTAGTTTGTAAAACTTTTTTCAAAAACCAAAGGAATAAATGCAACTGCATTATAAGTACATTTATCATTTAATACAGTACTTGTCATTAGCCAATAGAAAAGAAAATATTTCATCTTGTAACTATTCATTTTTATCTTTTGTTTTAGATTGCTAAAATAACATGTTAGCAAGACAGTTTTTAAAATTCTATCATTTTCTACCACATACTTGTGTGAGTGAGCATTTTTACTTTTTTTTTTAAAATCAAAATACAGTGATAAACTCATTGTGGAATGAGATTTTAGATTGAGTTTATCTGGTACTGAACTAAATACTGTGAATTTTTGTTTTTAAAAAATTCAGTATAGAAATTAGGTTTATATATTATAGTTATATTTCATTAAACATCTTCCAAGTTGTAACTTATTTCACTAAAAAATTATTTATGTTCAACAAAATTTGTGAAATAAAGAAATTTAGTATAAGGTCTTTCTGGATTACTTCTTACTGGATGTTCTAATAATATATTATTTTATAAAGTTTTATCATTATTTCATAGTTTTATAATTTTATATTTAGAGTTTTCATTGGTAGAATGTTTTATATCTTCTAACTATAGTTATATAAATTTTAACTTGGAGACTTTGGAGTGCAAAATGATAGTTTTTATAAGCACTTAATGAATAAATCTCAAAAAGTATTAAGAGTAATATATTAAATTACCTTTGAATGTTTGGAGGTCCAACACCTTTTTTTTTTATTGTTGTTGAAATGGGGTTGAAGAACCAAAGACACCTTGGGAATCACTACCTTAGGGCTCTTTCTGGGTCATCTTATCATCTCTCTTTTAAATTTATCTCTCTAGATGATCTCATTAACCTCCTTAGGTTCAAATATCATCTTTAGGCAGATGATTTCTCCCAACTCCCATTCTCTTTCTTGAATTCTAATGCTGTATCATTACTCCTGCTGCTTATTTCTTCATTGATATCTAATTGGCAATTCAATTTCAACCTGTTCAAAACAAAATTTATTTTCCTTTCAATCTATCCTGCTTCCAAATTCCCCTCTTTATGTAGGAGTGTACTGTTATAGTCTTAGTCACTTGAATTTGTAAATCTGAGAGACATCTTTGACTTTTCAACTCAACAAGAATTTATTAGGTGCCAACTATATATACATACAAGGTATGGTTGCTATAAAATCAAAACAAAAATCAGTTATGTCCTGAAGATAGTACTAAGGAACATAAGTGCATAGATAAGTAAATAAAAGATAATTTGAAGAGATAACAGATAGCATCTAAAGTGAGCCTTGAAGGAAGTTGAGAATTCTAAAATGGATAAGGAAATGAATTTCAGAAATGCAGTTATAGATTGTGCAAAGGCTAGGCCTTTTCTCTCTTTCTCCCCATATCTAAACAACTTCCTAATATTTTCTTAGCAATGTAGCACCTCTTTTGACCTACTTCCCTAGAAGGTATTTATTTGCTAAAAGTTCAGGGGGTACACTGCTGATACCCACTCCTAACAGTATAACTCATAGGCCCTCACTAGTGTGTAAATTTTTATTTGAAGCCTTTGGAAGGGCATTACTTATATCAAAACAAGCAAGCAGCTTTTAATAAAGGAATTTATTAATATGGTATAATTAAAGTAGTAGTTGCAAAATATTCTTCACATACTCTGGGCATACACTCTCAAAAATACACAGTGTCCAAGGGATGTTTGAGAAGAATGGAACACATTTGGCCAAAACAACTCACAGCTCTGGTAATTCAGAGCCTGCAAGTCCTTTTTCCTTTGAAAAATCCCCATAAAGCTCCTTATGGGGGTTAGCCATCTCTGCTAGTTTGCTTAGCTGGATTTCAAAGATCCTTATTGAACCTGATTTCAAGGGCTAGGTTTTTTCCCTAATTCATTTCCAACTCTCTTTGATGCCTAAAGTCCCATTTCTTGAAGCTGTTTCCTGAGTGAATATCTATCTTTATACTTCTCTTTATATATGTCAGCTGTGTCTAAAATTCTCTCAAAATGCTAAATGATAAGAGGCTCCTCTTCAAAATGAGATGGCTGATACAGGAATAGAGGGTAAGAAGAGAGAAAAATCTCCTTTCCCTTAAGAGGTATTTCTTTTCAGGGGTAGAGACCTCTACTCTTGGCTCAAACCAATGAACTAGTTAAAGAGCTACCAACTCAGCCTTTTAAGGTCCATGAGGAATGACCAAATTTTCAACCCTGCTAATTTCAAGTTGCTTCTTTAGTAAAAATAGATATTCACACTTTTAAAAAGGGATTACAGACTTATCCCTTGTTACATTAATGAATGGGTTCTTAAACTTTTTTCCCTTGTTGATCTCTTTGCCAGTGTGGTGAAATCTGTGGACACCATTTCAAAAATGTTTTTAAATGCATAAAATAAAATATATAGATTAAAAGGGAAAGCAGTTAAAATAAAAGTTATCCAAATAGCCTAGGTAAGAACTTTTGCATTAACACCTCATTATTTGTCCTTACATCCTTTACATCTATCTCCATATACCTCTCTTTTCTGTTTCCACCTCTCATCTCCTACCAAGCTATCCAGAATAAATTAAAAACAAAACAAAACAAAAAAAAAACAACCCCTCCCTCAAATCTTTACTGGATTATTTAATGCCCTAATTCAGATCATCACTTCCCCTTAACTGACCTCCCTGTTTCACCCTTCCCTACTCTAATCCATTCTCTATATAGCCACCTAAAGCCCAGGTTTAATTATATTATTTCTTACATATTGCTTCTAGGATAAAACATAAATTCCTCAGCCTGGCATTAAAAATCCTCTATAACCAGGCTCCAATTGACTTACAGAATTGTTTCATATAACTCTCCTTCATTTAGATTTCAGCATGACTTAGTTGATTTCATTAGGCATCTATTCCAAAAAAACACCAAATACCAGGCATTCAAAAACAAAAAAGTTCCTTCATTTAGGTTTTTGAAAGGAGACAGTGGTGGTAAAATATAAGCTGGAAAAAAAACACAGTATAAATTGAGAGATCATGTAAAGCTTTTTGGAGGATGTGGTATCTGGGCTAAGCCTCAGAGTAAGCTAAGGTTTTTATTGAAAGCATTCCAAAATTGGGAAACAGTTTATGTGAACATCCAAATGTTGGAAATTAACTGTTGACATCAAAGAATAGCTTGTAGCCCATTAGGCTGGATGTTGGACCATAGAGGTGAAAGGCCAAGGATGACTTAAGAGTTTGCAAATTTAGATGCGATAGAAGAGTAGCATTATCTTTAACAGATTATATTTAGTAAACATCAAGTACCTATTATGTACAAAGCACTATGCTAGAAATTTGGCAAAAATGATAGGCTCGATGGAGGGCATATAGAGTTCTTCACTTAAATGGCTACCATTTCAGTTAAAATTATTCCAAAAAAATCTTAATTGGTGTCAGTGTTTCAACTCTTCCCTCTCTAAAACACTTTCCACAGTTTTTAAAGCACAGGTCTGATCATATCACTCCTTTGCTCAAAAGTGGATCAGTATCTCTTGCTTCAAGATCAAATATAAACTCCTTTGGCTTTTAAAGTATTTCAGAATCTATTATCCACCTACCATTCCAGACATATTAGACTTTATTCCCCTTCACAAATTCTGGAATTCAGCCCAACTGTCCCTCCCTCCCTTCTTCAAATCTTACATATGATATTCCATTTCCTTACTGTGCCTTCCTTTGGGGCTCTACCTTATTGAATACCTAGTTTCTATTCTCAACTTGTTTTACCATGAGACTTCTTAATTTTCCCTGGATGACAATCTCTTTCCCGATTACTTTTCCGTTACATTGTTACATTTTCTTCTACGTGTTCCTCTTGTTTCTTATGATAAGTAACAAATAGTTTCATCCCGAGCAGCTGGCAGATAGAAGGCACCATGAGAAATGGATGGGCATTTTCAGTTTCCAGGTATGAAAATTAAATTGGAGAAATGAAACAAATTAGAAAACTGAAACGCACTTGGACATCAAGGAATAATCCAGGGTGGAAGCTATCTTCTCCCAAAAGGCTTTTTGGACGCTGGGACTGAGATTTGAAAATGATTTGTTCTTAGCTCTTGGCCCTCCTCTGTTATCTACCTCCTTCTAGAATATTCTAGAATAGAAGCTCCTTTGGGCAGGGACTGACTATGTAATGACAGGTAGAGATTCATGTCTTGTAATTGTTATAACATCCAATTAATGGGGAATCAGGGAAGGGACTTGTGCTTCAGGAAAGGAAATAAAATACTGCCTTTGGAGTTCAAACGTGTGTCTACTAACCCAGGCACCCATTCTTGCAAGAATGTAACAAATCTTTCCTGCCTTCATCGGTAAATCAGTGGAGCCCTTCATAAGATATTTTGTTTCTTACAGTACTTCATAGATGCTTGAATTGACTCACTACAAACACAGAGAGGTAAATAATTTTCAGGATGATTCTTTGAAGAAAAGAAAGAATTCTATGAGGCAGATATGGAGTCTGCAAAGGCAAAGTTCAGGGAACAGCTAGTAAGCAACTTAATCAGCACCAGTGTGTTGGCGAGTCCTGCACCAATGCTCATGAGGCAAAGGTACTGGAGTAGTTTCCCGTTTCCTTCCCCAGTTTTGTGCCGGCAAGGTTAAATGCCTTGCCCAGGGTCGGGCAGCTTGTGCGGGTGCTCACTGCATTGCTGCCCCCGCACCAAGATGGCAAGCGTCATTTTAGGCTCTGTGAATTCAAGTACACAGAATGACGTAATCCCTACTTACAATTAAGCTATTAAAACGGCAACAAGATTTTTGAGCCAGCGTGGGCATGTATGCATGCACGTACTTACGCATACACACACATATATATTATTAAAGCTCTTTGTATTTCAAAACATCCGCGTGGACAATCCTTTAACATTAGCCCTTGCAAAACCTTGTGTTCCAACTTTCCCTCCCTTCCCCCACGCCCTCCCCTAGATGGCAAGTACTCCAATATATGTTAAATATGTAAATATATGTATATATACACACACACGTGTGTGTTTAAGCAGAAATATAAATATGCCACCTACATATTTAGCATAAGTACAAGGTGACGCCGCCCCGGGAGGAGAGGGCGGCGGCCGGAAGACAAGACCAAGCAGCCACAGAGGGAGGGCGAAGGCGGGGGGAGGGGGGGGAGGAGGAGGAGGATCACGAGCCTGAGGAGGAGGATCACGAGCCAGGAAGTCGGGAGGGTGAAGCTCGGAAGGCGGGGCCACGAACGGAGGGGGCGGGGATGACGACGTCTTGCAGGCCCCGGGAGAGTTAAGGTTATTAAGGTTGCCAAGTCAGTGCGGAGTCAAGAAGGCGGCCGTGATAGTCACCCCGCCTTTTCCCCGGTCCGGGCGGAACAGGAAGTGTGGTCTCCACCGGAAGTAGTCTTTCTCAGGCGAGGCTCAGAAAATGGTGACCTTCCTTGGCAGGCATCGCTAGGGGGGCGGGGAGTAAAGGAAACCGTTCGGTGCTGTTTGGAATGGGCTCCCCGAATCTCTAGACCTTAGCGGAAGCGTTCCGCTCTTGGCTCGCAGGGGACCACGGTGGAGCTGGGGCTACTTCCGGGTAGGTGGGATCAGGGCGTGGGCACTGACTGCGGGTCCAGGTGAGGCCTCGGGCGCTCCAGGGGTGCGGATGTCGAGGCTTCCGGCAGTCCTTGTCGGCAAGAATCCCCGGGCACAATTTGAGCCTTCTCCGCTCTGTGCCCTCCAGAGAACCGCACCGCCCGGCTTTTGAAACCGGGTGGGGGCTGGGATTCGGGGATGCTCCAAAACTTGGCTCGGCTCCATCTCCGGCTCTCCTTTCTTTCTTGGCTGGTCAGGATGCCAATCGTACACTGGGTTCCTTTTTTTTTATTTTTTTATTTAATAGCCTTTTATTTACAGGATATATGCATGGGTAACTTTACAGCATTAACAATTGCCAAACCTCTTGTTCCAATTTTTCACCTCTTACCCCCCACCCCCTCCCCCAGATGGCAGGATGACCAGTAGATGTTAAGTACATTAAAATATAAATTAGATACACGATAAGTATACATGACCAAACCGTTATTTTGCTGTACAAAAAGAATCAGACTCTGAAATATTGTACAATTAGCTTGTGAAGGAAATCAGAAATGCAGGTGGGCAAAAATATAGGGATTGGGAATTCAATGTAATGGTTTTTAGTCATCTCCACTGGGTTCCTTTTTAAAAAAAATTATTATTATTATTTTATCAGCAACGCTGGGAAGTAGGTGCCGTTATGTTCTGCGTTTTCACATGATTAAACTGAGGTACCCGATGTTAAGTTACTTTGCTCAGGATCACGCTAGTACGGGTCTGAGGCTGCGTTGGAACTCGGGCTTTTCAGGCTCCAGTTCCATCGTTTTCACCCTTGCCACAAATGACCCTTGAGTCATTTAACTATCTTAAATATGATCTTAAAAACAACACAGAACAAAAACGTATATTGAATTTTACTAAGAAAATACATCACTGCCTCATTTGTCTGTGGTCCATTCTGAATTTATGTCTCTGTGTTTTTAATGTCTGATCTCCCCCTCCCCCCCTTTTTTATTACTATTAGTAACCTCTTAATTTTTTCCTCCTGCTGCACTCTATGAAAGTAAAATATAGTGTACTCAAGCGAAAAGTTACCATAAATTGACTTAACGAAAATGTTCTGCATCTGTACTCCATTTCTTCTCTGCCCAAAGGTTAGATGTATTATTCTAAGTCTTTTGGAATAATGATTAGTCATTGCATGGTTTTTAAATCATTCACATTTGCTTTCCTTTGCAATGTTGTCCTTGGACAAATTGTTCTTTTGGCTCTGTTCTCTTCATATTGCATCATTTTATACAATTCTTCCAGCTTTCCCTGAATCAGTTCTTTTTATCATTTCTTATGGTATAATAATATTCCATTACCTTGTACCATAGTTTTTTCAGCCATTGTCCATTTTATGGGCACCCAGTTATATACAACAACCAAAAAATGCTGCTATAAATGTCTTGTGCACATGGTCCTTTCCCTTTCCCTCTTTCTTTGAGGTCCAGTATGTGTTGGAGTACATAGAAGATTCTTGTTTTCCAACCTAAAACTAGGCAATGATAACCTTCTCTTTTCTCTTTTTTTTTTTTAATTAAATTTTATTTTCCTCAGTTACACAAAAAACTTTTTGGGGGTTATACGTGTACATTAATTTTTTATACATTTTCATGTGAATCATTTTTGGAAAGAAAAATCATAACAAAAGCTTCCCTTTTCTTCTAAGGAAAAGAAGGATAGGTTGGGAAGGAGATCTGGATCCCAAACCTAATGCTTTGTAATTTGGGGCAAGTCACTTTGAGTCTTTGGGCCTTGATTTCCACATCTGTAAAATGAGTGGTTTGAACTCTGACATCTCTGATCTCCAAATGTTGTGGATCTTCATAGAGCTGTGGTACAAAATCTGTACCACAGGCTTCTCTTACATCAGTAGATTTGGTATATTTATAATTTCATCTGTTATATCTCCCCCTCCCTCTCTCCCTGTTCTCCCATCATGCGGATAGCAAATCTTAAGGGCTGAAAAATTCATCAACTCTTGGCTGGCCTTCTTGATGAAGAACCATTTTACAGTTGGCTTAAACTGGTGCCAAAAGGAAGAGATAATATCTGTATTCAAAGCTATTCCAACTTGGTCGATCATGTCACAGTTTACTCTCTCCAGGCATAGCATCCAGGGTCACCTGTGCACCATGAGGCATCATTACAAGATTTGATTTGAATTGAACATCACAAACTCATCTGTTCTTATGTACTACTATGTATTATCTTCTGGTTCAGTGTGTACTACTGTTGTCATCTACAGATGAGTATAATTTAAGATGGGAAGTGAAGAGGGAAAAGGTTAAGTAGATTTGTATAAGAAATCAGGGCAGGGATGATCTATTGCCATTCTTATCAACATTTATTACAGGTGCCATATAAGCAATAAGTGCTTGATAAACAAATACTGAATTAAATTGGAAAGAGTAGGACCCAAGGAATTGGGAGAAATGTTATACTGATTTTTTAAAAAAAATGATATTAAAGCCAACAACAGATTTAGGAAACTGGGTTTGTAATAAAAAAGCTTTGAGTTGGTATGATAGATTTAAATCGGCTTTACTGTGTAATCTACTTGGGAAGGATGATGATAAAAACAGGACATTTATAGCCACATTTCCCCTACCACCTCACCTCTAGGATCATGGCTAACAGCGAGCGTACTTTTATTGCCATCAAGCCAGATGGGGTCCAGAGGGGCCTGGTTGGAAAGATTGTTAAGCGCTTCGAGCAGAAAGGATTCCGTCTTGTTGGCTTAAAATTCATGCAAGTAAGTTAGTAGACTATTTTCTTGCTTGAGCAAATATACTCCCTCATTTGGCATAATGGGGTGGAACAATTTCCTCTGGGACAGGTGGGGATGATGGAGGGAATATGTATGAGTATGAGAGTGGAGTGAAGGGAAGTGATGGGATTATTTTTTACTTTCTGGCTCTTTGAGAAGAAGGAGCTTCATTTTCCTTGAGGTAGTGTTAGAAAGTAGCCTGGTGTTATATGTGGGCCTACTTATGTCTGGGTACCTTTGTTCCAGTTTATATCTGAATCTTTTCACCTTTGAAAGAAGCTCCCATTCTGTTTGGTAGTTTCTTAACAAGGTTCTCATCCTTTTAATCCTACATGTTTGAGTTTGTAATTTTGAGCTTTCCAGAATAGATCATTTTAGAAAATCATTTTATTTTCTGAGGCAGGTTGCATTCCAGCAAGAAGATCTTTTAGTCAATCTATACCCAGTATATGCAGAGTCCTAAATTATAGCATGGTGGGGGATACAAAAATGACATGGGTTCTGCTGTTGAAGACAATCTGCTCTAAAGGAGAAAAGACACCCACTCTTGAAAGTGAGGTTTTTCAGCTCCAGTATCTCTTCTATTTACTCTGGTGCAGATAAATTGAAAAGTCATCGTACCTCAAAAACATGCAGTTATGACCCATTCATCCCCAAAACATGGAAGGAGAAACAAGGAGCTTGTAGAATCTACAATGCAGGTTGGCAGTTTGAATAATTAGGAGTTGGCCATAAAAATCAACCTGAGATTTGCTCCAAAAAATTATAAAATCTATTTGGCTTTGTTTCTGAACTGTTCTTCTCTGCTGTTGACAGATGATCAGGGAATACAAATTAATCTTAATCTTTAAATTAAATCAAATTAAAATTAATCTTATTACTGAAGTTAATGGTCTTTGTTCTCTTTCATTCCTAAAACTCTCTGAGCTTTTCTATGATGAACTCTAATCCAGCAGTTTTAATTAGGAAAGAGAAAGAAGAAAAAGCATTATACTACAATTTAATTCAGTAAACATTTATTAAAGGCATTATGCTATGTGCTAAATTACAAAACCAAAATGAAGTGAATAACCAATCTTTTCCACTAACACCTATATTTTGAACTTGATCTCATCTCTGATTGAATCAGGCATCTAAAATATATACCATGATTTTGAGAGTGGGAATAGATTAAAATGCTTTAGATCACTTAGGGCCTTGGTTCTCATACTCAGTTCTTTGGTTCAGGCTTCTGAAGATCTTCTCAGAGAGCACTACATTGATCTGAAGGATCGCCCTTTCTATGGAGGCTTGGTGAAGTACATGCATTCTGGGCCTGTGGTAGCCATGGTGCGTATTTGTAGGGACGTGTTTGGGTAAGCCGGGGATGTTGGGAACAGACTGGGATGAATGATGGCAAATGTTCACTCTTGGGACTACTTGGTGAAGTGGTCCAAGTGCTAGACTTGGAGTCAGGGAGACTTGGCTTTGGATCCCTCCCTGACATGTCTCAGTGTCAGATTCCCCAGAGGATGGTGGTGATGTTAGTGGTAAAGGAGTAAGAGAATTGGCTTTACAGTCAGAACTTTTGGGTTGGAATCTTAATTCTTCATATCTGTGTAATCATGGCCAGATGACTTTACTCCTCTGTATAAGGTCCTTACTAGCCCTAAATCTATAGATTTGGCTCTAACATCACAGGAATGTAATGTATAGAAAATGCATTGCAACATTGAAAGCACCACATAAATGTCAATTATTGTTGCTCTTATCATTCTTATATACAGGGAACTCTGGGGTCTTGGAGGATTCTCAGAGTTGGAGATGTTTGTCCTCTAAGCCATTTCAGATAATGCAGATTTGTCTGGAATTGAAGGCCTGTGATTTGAAGCTGTTAGGGCTCCTAATCTTCCCCTTCCCTTCCCTCCCCAGCATCCTGGTTGGACTTTACTTATTCTTCTCTAAACATATCTGACTCTTGGGTTGTGGAGGTTTCACTAAGGGTCCTCTTGCCAGTAGTGGAGAGTGTTTTTGGAATTAGTAACCACTGGGTCTTCCCACTGATTCTCCTTTGACTTCTTTTTCTTTTTGTTCTGTGGAGGTCTGGGAGGGGCTGAATGTGGTGAAGACAGGTCGTATGATGCTAGGAGAGACCAACCCGGCAGATTCCAAACCAGGGACTATCCGTGGGGACTTCTGTATTCAAGTTGGCAGGTATGTCTTGGTGCTTGTTGAGCTCCTTATCAGAGATTGGTGCTCCCTCAGCATTATTGCAAGGGATAGAAATCTGCAAGTGTTGCAGTAATACTAGGAGGCTTGTATTTTTTAGCAAATCTTTCTCCCACTCTGGCTTGGCTCTAGGATTCTCTATCTTAGGTCAGTCAACCAACATGATTAGGCACTTGTTGTGCATTTAACTCTGTTTTAGGTCCTGAGGGTATATATCTGGCAGTTCTGCAGAAGATAAAGATGACTAATTGTCAGCATCGGCAAAAGCTTCCCAAACTATTTCTGCCAGCTCTGTATCATTGTGATAGTGATGTTTGAGCCAATCTTGTGGACAGTTGTGATTTAAAAGACAAAAGTTGATGGCCTGATTTTTTTTATTTTTTTTTTTTTTTTTTACTTTGGATCAGCTTAAATTGCTGGATAAATTTTAACTCATCAAAGGAGAGAAGTAGGAATCTGACAGTTTTCATGTCTTTGGAAGTGGGAGCCACTTGGAGGGAAGGTATATTTTATGAATACTTTAAAAAAAGGCATTTCCTAATAACTCCCCTAATATCCTGCCTTTTAACAAAGAAGTACAATTATACAAAATTAATCAATACATGGGCCACATCTGAAAAATATGCATTTTATGCCACATCTGAGAGACTGGAGGCCTACTTCACAGTCCAACTATTTTCTTGGTTGTCTTGTTGGTAATAAGAATGAAGGAGCTACGTTATTATTATTATTATTATTATTATTATTATTATTATTACTAATACAACCGATTTTTTTTTTTCTTTCATGCCCTTTCCTTCCCAGGAATATTATTCATGGCAGTGATTCAGTGGAGAGTGCTGAGAAGGAGATTGGCTTGTGGTTTCATCCTGATGAATTGGTTAATTACAAGAGCTGTACTCAGCAGTGGATCTATGAATGATGTGGGGGAGGCCTGTTGAGTTTTCTCCGCTCCCACAGGCAGGGGACCAGGCTGTGGCTCTGCTTATTTCCAAGGGCTTCCATATGGACTGTGGAGACTTCTGTGTTTGTCATTAACTTTAGCTGCACAGTGTTTGCATCCTTCTGGTTGTATTAAAAAGTTATTGGAGCTATTGTGTGTGTCATTGTGTAATACTGAGAAGGGTTTTCCAGCTTTCTTTTCTTTTAGTATATTATTGAACTGGTTGAATTAATGGAATAGTGTAAAAAATTGACAATTCATTGATGTTTAGCTGTGATGAAATGGGGATATATAATTCCTGAGAGAGATAATGGGAGGAAGGGAAGAGGAGGAAAGGGAGATCCAACCTCTATTCTTTCATATGGCTGTTATGAAGATGATGTAATTATTGAACATTGAGAAGATATATTATAGAAGTGATATTATTGAACATTGAGAAGATATATCTAAGAGTTCTCCAAGAGATAGTTTTCTCTGTCACAGCCAGTAGAACTCCCTTTTCTAAGCAGCTATATATATATATATATAGTACAATATTGCTCAGTATAAGGTCATCCATTTTGAACTGGAGAGAGTTTAGAGGTCCCATTTAGCCTAGGGCCTATTTTACAAATGAGGAAATGCTCGAGGAGGGACTTGGCTTGCCCAAGGACACACAGGAAAGAAGAAACAAAGCTGATATTTAAACTCAAGTCCCATAATCCACAAGTTCATCACTCATTGTACCATGATGCTTCTTGGAACAGGGGATAGTGAGGCTTAATTATACCAGTTTAACCCCTCACTGGACTAGTGGAGATAGGGAGTGACCCCCTTCCCCACCATATTCTGTCTACAGTAACATATTTCCTGGTCCTTAAACATAACATATGTGCTCATATTCTACTATTGGCTCTAATTGGTTATACTCTAATGATAATAAGCTTTTGCCATTTGCTAGTTGGCATTCATGCTGGCTGGTGGGTACAATACTGAAAATTGTGCTAATTATAATTTTGTGTGTTAATGACAATTAGAATCCCTTTGGTTCCCTCTTTGTTCACCTGCTGAACTGATGAGTCTCTTATTTATTTTTTTGTGTCATGTTTCCTTGTGTCTTGGAGCCCACTGGGACTTTCTGATGATCATCCTATTTCTTGTGCTTTATTACATTTAGCTTTCTCTCCTTTTTGATACTTCCAACTGCTGTTCCTTTCTTCCTTGCAACATGGGTGTGTTGGCTGGGAAAGAAGCTCAGGTAAATAGCTTGGGAGGCAATTGATAACCCCTCTACCATATTGTGCTAATGGCACATTTCAACAAGGGAAAGTGCTTTTTGCATAGTAAGGTGCCATACAATTATATCATGATGTTTAATTTATCAAGAGAGTGTTGGGCAATAGAATGTTGCATCCTCAAGGGCCTAGACTGTTGTTTTGTCACATCTCTTTTTATTTTATTTTAGTTATTTTTATTTTAAAAAATAGCTTTTTATTTTTCAAAATACATGCAAAGATAGTTTTCAGCATTCACCTTGCAAAACCTTGTGTTCCAAGTTTTTCTCCCTCCTACCTTCCCCAATCATCCTCTCCTAGACAGCAAATAATCCAATATAGATTAAACATATGCAATTCTTCAAAACATATTGCCACATTTATTATGCTGTATGAGAAAAATCAGATCAAAGGGGAAAAAATGAGAAAGAAAAAAATAAGCAAGTAAACAACAATGAACAACTAAGGTGAAAATATTATGCTGTGATCCACATTCAGTCCTGATAATTCTTTCTCTGGATACAGATGGATGGTTGTTTCTATCACAAGTCTATTGGAATTGGCCTGAATCACTCTCAAAAATATTGAAGGTACTTTATAACTGGAAAAGCATCAAAGTACTTATAGGAGGTCTCCCTCAATTATCCCTTTTTCAAAAAGTTGATTTTCAAAACTGTATAGTCATCTCAGAATAAACTGGAGATTCAGGCAGCCCCTATGGGTAGTTTTTCTTTCCACAGCTTGCTTGAAGCAATTTTTTCTGGTTGGTATTTTCTCTGCTAATTTAGGTGTGATTCTGGGAGTGGATGATGGTAATGAAAATAAACATTGATATTTTATAGCACTTTATAGTATACAAAGTACTCCATACACATTTCACACAATAGTCCTTTGATATATGAAGGGTGGATTGAGAGGTGAGAGGGTGGTGAGGAGAGAAGAATAGACACATCTTTCAGGAAAAACCAACTCAGGGGTCAGTAGATTTGAGTCTGAAGGAGGGTATGGGACAAGGATTAAGGGACAGGAGAAAGATTTTGTTCTATGGGGACTAAGAGAATAATTTAATTTTGAGATGAGATCACTGAATTGTGGGAAGGAGCAGCTGAGGGCTAATGCTGGGTTAACAGCTTATTTTTCTTTAAAAGGAAAAATCTTATTTTTAATGATGACTTGTTGCATTACATTCATCTTCAAAGATAGCCTTTTTCCTTCCCTCAGTAGCAAGCCATCTCTTGTAACAACAATTTAAAAAGTGAGAAAAAAACAAAGTAGAACTGTGTTTTACAGTATATAAAAGTGTTCTCCGCTCATAATCCCCTAACTCTGCACTGAATCTCAATTCTTTTCTAGAGTCAAGCTTAGTCTTTATAATTATATAATGTTTGGAGTTTTTTTGGATTCTGTTTTCATTATAGTAATTGTGTATATGTATTATATGATATATACATATATTATAACAATGTAAAGATTGAAAATACAGTTTCTACAAGGTAAATATAATATTACAATCTATATACACGATAACCTCAATGTAAATAGAAACATCCCCACTATGTAATGGTGTAAATAGCATCCATCCATCCATCCATACATGTGTATGTATATGTTTGTGTATGTATATATAATTTATTTTGCTAACTTCATTCAGCATTATTTATTTTTCTGGACTTCTCTAGATTCTTATAAATTTTTTTAACTGCATGCTAATCATTCATCAAATTCCTGTGCCCCAGTTTGTTTAATCATTTCCCTACAGAAGCAGACTCCCATTCCATTTATACACAGAATAATCTGTATTTTGAATAACTGACTACTCAAACATTAAGTACTTTAATATGCCAGGCACTATGTTAAGCACTGGGGATACAAAGAAAGGTCAAAGATAGTCCCGCCCTTGGGGTGTTCAGGTTTTACTTCTATGGGTAACTTTGCCTGTCAATAGATATGTCAAAGTTGAAGAGAGAATCATGAAGAAGCTTACTCCATAAGTGTTAGTGATGTAGCTTCTGAAGTTGACTCAGGTCTAGAAAAATTACAGGTGAAACTCCCTTCTTGGCCCCTAGGGAAGCCACTTGGTCTCCTTTGGAGCCCCATGGTCTCTGGGCTTCCAAGCAGGGGTCTCTATCTGGAGCTGGGCTCAAACTTCCAGGAACCAGAAACTGATAAAAAATGTTCCTAGAATGGGAAAAGGGTAGATCTGTGTGATTAGAGCTAGAAGGCATTTTCTTTCTTTCTTTCTTTTTTTTTTCTTTTATTTTATTTAACTTTTTATTGACAGAATCCATGCCAGGGTAATTTTTTTTTACATTATCCCTTGCACTCACTTCTGTTCCGATTTTTCCCCTCCCACCCTCCACCCCCTCTCCTAGATGGCAAGCAGTCCTATATATGTTGAATATGTCCTAGTATATCCTAGATACAATGTATGTGTGCAGATCCAAACAGTTTTCTTGTTGCACAGGGAGAATTGGATTCAGAAGGTAAAAATAACCCGGGAAGAAAAACAAAAATGCAAACAGTTTACATTCATTTCCCAGTGTTTTTTTTGGGTGTAGCTGCTTCTGTCCATCATTGATCAATTGAAACTGAGTTAGATCTTCTCTTTGTCAAAGAAATCCACTTCCATCAGAATACATCTTCATACAGTATCGTTGTTGAGGTATATAATGATCTCCTGGTTCTGCTCATTTCACTTAGCATCAGTTCATGTAAGTCTCGCCAATCCTCTCTGTATTCATCCTGCTGGTCATTTCTTACAGAACAATAATATTCCATAACATTCATATACCACAATTTACCCAACCATTCGCCAATTGATGGACATCCACTCAGTTTCCAGCTGCTAGAAGGCATTTTAAGAGTTAACTCAGCACTCATTTTACAGAAGAGGAAAGTGACATGATAGTCCCACTTTCTCACCATAGTCAGGATGGAGTGGTTCTGGTATGGTAAAAAGTGATCTGGGTTCTATCCTTGCCTCTGATCCAGCTCTGTATTTTTTGGGAAGCCATTTCTCTGCTGGACTTACTCCCCGTTTGTGAAATGAAGGAATTTAGAAACTAGATCTCTTTAATTCTTTCCCACTCTATCTACCAGGTCAATATTCAACCAATCGATAGGCATTTAATTCCTACTGTGGACCAGGATTTTTGTCAAAGGTGGAAGGACTTCGTTGGTGGAGGGAACTCTTAGGCAAGAAAACTGGTGATCTCATCAGCTCCCAGGGATTTAATGATCATTTCCATGATCATATTCTCAGTCCCACAGGCTCCCAACTAGGGAGTCATTCTCAGACTTCTTTATTTTAGTCCCCATATTCAAGGTGTTGCCAAGGCCTTTGGATTTCATCTCTGCAACATCTAACATGTCCCCTCCTCCCCTCTGCCACTGCCATCACTGGTTCAGGCCTTCCTCACTTCCCTCCGGGCCCGCCTCTAGTCCATCTAATGTGATTTTCTGATGTATATCCGACTGGTCTCCTCCCTCCTTCCATAAGCTCCAGTGACTCCCTCTTGCCTCCACAATGAAACCTTGCCTTTCCCGTTAGAAGGCCTACTTTTATGGTTGCTCAGTGGCTGACTCTCCCTGACCCCTCGGACTACAGGAGGCTAATACCGTCCGTGGGATTTTCTTGGGAAAGACACAGGAGTGGTTCGCCATTTCCTTCTCCAGTGGATTAAAACAATTAGAAGTAACGGAACTTGCCCAAAGTCAGACAACTAGTAAAAACGTCTGAGGCTGAATTTGCGCTACCCACTGAACCACCTTAGAGCTCCATACTTTACTCCCCCCTACATACTCCGACGCTGTGACCCTTTCCTCTTCCAAGAGCTCTTCCCTTCCCTCCCCTTCCCCCTTCCCTTTTCTCTCCCCTTTCCTCCTCCCCTGGGCTCCCCCGTCTCTTCTCCCTCGAATAGCCAGCCTCCTTCCAGGCCCCGCCCCCTCCTCAGGCCCCGCCAGGGGGCGGGCTCTGGACTCCGGGCTCTGGGTACCGGCTGCGGCTTGGGTCTCTTCGCTGCCGGCTCCTGCGAGAACTGCAGACTTTCCGGCTTCCAGCCGCCGCCTCCGCCTTAGCCACAGCCGCCTGGTTCTGCTCTTGGCCGAACTTCCCTGGTGAGAACGGCTGGGCCCCGCTCCCCGCCTGGTGCCGCCCGAGCAGGCGTTTCTTCCTGCCCTCGTCTCCCAGGCTGGGGCTGGGGCTGGGGCTGGGGCTGGGGCTGGGGCTGGGGCTGGGGCTGGGCCCGGGCCCGGCCCCGGCCCCGGCCCCGGCCCGGCCGGCGCCGGCTGGCCCCGAGGAGGAGGGGAGGAATCCCGGCCGAGCGGAAGCCGCTCCTCCTCCCGCGGAGAGCCACGTGGAGCCCGGCCGGGTGCCGGGGGAGGGGGGGAGGAGCGCTGGGGGTGGGGGTGGGGGCAGGGTAGATGCAGACCCCCCACCCAAGGCCTCTGTACCCCGCCCTTGACTAGCCCTTCCCACGTGGCTTCCTAACCCGTCCGTCTGCTCTTACCCACGCAGGACCATGGCCAACACCGAGCGCACCTTCATTGCCATCAAGCCCGACGGCGTCCAGCGGGGCCTGGTCGGGGACATCATCAAACGCTTTGAGCAGAAGGGATTCCGCCTCGTGGGCATGAAGTTCTTGAGGGTAAGGGGACTTCCCCTTCCCCTAAACCTCAGGGCCGTGGGGACCGTGAACTTGGTTTTGTAGAACTATTTGGATCCCTGGCTGTCAATAGAGGCGGTTTTCTTTGTAATGTGTGTGCATTTAGAAACCTTCCAAGAAAGGGTCCTTTCGGTTTCCCTGGGCAGCCCGGGGCGTCTCCATAGTCTGAGCAACCAAGAAGCCTGCTCCAGCAAAGATTTTCGGGCGCCCCCCAGCCCTCCGGCTTGGGTCCTTCCCAGGAGCGCCTCCGCCCAGCACCCAGCCTGCCAGCTTGGAGCTGTTGGGGCGCAGAGCTTCTGCGCTGCTCCCAGTGTTTCCAGCTGTTTATCTGCGGACTTTTGCAATCAGAGCTGGAGAGCCTTCTTACTCTCATTTTATGAATTAATGTACTGAAGTGAAACATCACTCCCCTGCTCCCCCAATCTGATCTGCCATGTTTTTTTTGCTCTCCTTAATGTCTTTCCCGGCCCCTACCGGGGGGGAAGGGAGGGCAGCCGGTGGAATGACCAGTGCCCTTGCCTAAGGTGATTTGTACCTCCGCTCCTGACCCAGAAGGATCTTTATTCCAGTTTGCCTCTGCCTCTCCCTTCCTTCATCCATAGGGGTGGTAGCTGGGAAAGAGAATTAAGCCTTGGGCACCCACATGCTCCTCCTCCGTGGCCCAAATGTGTGGAGGGTTCAGGCCTTTGCTATTTTAATTCTTTGTTGTATACACTCAAAAATGGTAGTATCTAGATCCACCTGCCCACATGGCCCTCATTAATTCATAGTGCACCATGCTACCAAAAAATACACTAAAGGAGGTTGAGTTAGACTTCCAAAGGCTCCAGCTGTTCGAAACCTGATTAAACACTAATTTTAAGAGAGGTCCTCAGAGGGAATGTGATACAACCTATATATACTTAAACAGCCGTCCCTTCTCCAATATCCAGAAAAATAGTAATCTAGTGAGGGGAACCCAGTCCTTCCTCGAGGCCAACCATCTCACTTTCTTACAATCTCAATTGCCGAGTTTTTCTTTGTATTGAGATGAAATCTGCTTCTCTGTAATTGACTTCTGACTTCTTTTAGTTTTTAACGTTGGGGGTTCCCAAGAGTAAATTTAATTCTGCTCTTCCAAATAATACAAGGCACACCTAGATTCCTTGAATAGATTTTTTTTTATCCTTAAGTATATTATTTTGTTAAATATTTCCTGATTACATGTAAGTTTTTTTTTTTTAACATTGCTTTTTAAAAAAATTTTGAGTTGCAAATTCTCCTTTGCTGTCCCTCCTTAGCCTTGGGAAGGAAGGCAAGCATAGTATCATTTATAATATGTAATCATGCGAAAAAATTTCCATATTAGCCATGTTACTTTGAATGGATTTTTGTACCTTAGGACTTTAGGACCTCTTAGTCCTAGTTGATGTCTTATGGGCTGATTCAGCATGAAGAGGGACTCAAATCTCCTCCAGCCAGCTTCAGAGTATTAATATAGAGGATTTGTTTGTATGCAAAGGCTGAATTTGCCTGAGTTTTCAGAAAACTCATTGGCAGAAGTGGTATTCAGCTTTCCATTTCCCTTCCTCTTGCCAAATTTGAATAGGGAGACTATAAGATTTTCTTCTAATAACTCTTATGTGTCCTTAGGCTTCAGAGGAACATCTGAAACAGCACTATGCTGACCTGAAGGACAGGCCATTTTTCCCTGGACTTGTGAAGTACATGAATTCTGGGCCTGTTGTAGCCATGGTAAGTATGTGTGAGCCAAGTGTAACTGTTAACTAGGAGCCTTTGCTTTACACTATTAATCCTTATTTGATTCAATTCAATAAAGACTTACTAAACACTAATGGTGTAAAGACACTGGGAATTTAGGGGTACTAGGGAATACTACTGTTTTTTATTTTATTAAATTTTAATACATTTTTAATAGTAATTTATTATCCTTTCTACTTCCCTTCCCAATTGAACAATTAAAAACTCTTTAACATAAAGCAGGTCTATTTGCATTTTAATAGCTATAGCTAGCATTTATATAATTCTTTAATATTGGTAGACACTTTGCAAATAACTCATTTTGATTCTCAAAACCACCCTGAGCGTTAGGTGCTATTATTTCATCCAGTTTACAAAAGGGGAAACTGAGGCAGTTTAAGTGCCCAGGGTTACATAGCTAGTGTCTAAGGATGGATTAGAACTCGGATATTTCTGATACCAGGAACAGTCTTTTACCCACTGTGCTACCTAGTTTTGTACTTTTATACTACCCAGAGGATGGGTAGAATGCTTCATCTTCTGTCCTCTGGAATCCTGTTAGGGATTGATATTTGAACCTTATTTTATGGGGCAAATACAAAGATATATAAGACCTATATAAAATGTAAGACCTGTTTCCTGATGGAATGGAGCTTACATTATGTTAGTAATGTTCTCTCATTTTAGGAATGCAGCTAGGAATCTTAGGGAAAATTGGAAAGACAAAAATTATCTAATGTACCCAAGTAAAATAGATTAAAATATGTATGATTTGAATGGCCTTTGGATTCTGGCTGCTTTAACTTTATACAATTTTTTTCCTTGATAATTTTGAATTCTAATTAAAACATATGTGTGAGGTATTCATGTGAGAAGGAAGAGAGAATGGGGGCATAGCATGGTATACTGCTTTTTCATCGATTACATCCCACTAGTGAGGATCATGGAGGAAGTGAAAGCAGTAAGCAAAGGACATCTTGAGTAAAGGTTGTCACATTGATTTGCAGACTAAATAGAGTAAGCTAATCTGATTTCTATTTTCCAAAGATCTTACAGAAGGAAGAGTCAGGAGACTTGGGTTCATTTCCCATGATTCTGGATCTCAGTTTCTTCATTAAAATGTGATTTTGAATTTGGTGATCTCTAATAATTTCATTTTACCTCTGTCCTTTTACATCCCTCATGCCACCAACCCTTTAAAACTGCTCAAGTCTCATCTTTACTTTTTAGCATTCCATCCTAGGGCTAATTTATTTTTATCAATGTCTATTACTGTATTTCCTCACCTCAATTTTTTTTTTTTTTTGGCTAAGGCAATTGGGGTTAAGTGATTTGCCCAGGGTCATACAGCCAGGAAGTGTTAAATGTCTAAGGCCACATTTGAACTGAGGTCCTCCTGACTTCAGGGTTGGTGCTTTATCCACTGCACTACCTAGCTGCCCCAGTTACTGTATTTCTTAAATCATTTTATATCTCTCCTATCTTCTAAACGTGGGGTTTTCCTTGAGATAAGTTGGAAATTATTTTTCCCTTATAAGATTGGGAACTTGCCCCTTTCTATAAGAAACGGGTTCTCTAACCCCTCAGAACATAAACCTAATGTGAATTTTTGCTTTGCCATTCTTTATTTGCCATGGAGGTCTGGGAGGGCTTGAATGTGGTGAAGACAGGCAGAGTGATGCTGGGGGAGACCAACCCAGCCGATTCCAAGCCAGGCACTATTCGTGGGGATTTCTGCATTCAGGTTGGCAGGTGAGTTGGGGGGAATAAAAAAAATTCCATTACCTTGATTACATTTATATTTGTATGTGGGGGTGTTTGAATGTCCCTGTATATGAAGTCTGATGGATGAAAATCTAAGTTTATAAAAAGCTGACAAAGTCGGCGATGACCATTATCCTCAGAGGTGGAGTGTAATGATTAATAGAGCTGACTTTGAAGCTCAAAAAACATGGTACCTGTAACACGAGATTTGGTTTTGTGACCTGGACCAGATATAGCAGTGCCTTGGGCAACTATGCCCAGGAAGACTAAAACATTGCAGAGAAGGTGCTATTCTGAACTGATAAGAGGGAGTTCTCTATGATATTGTTATTGTAAATCCCATCATCACTACAAGAAAAAAATTGGAGTTTAAAAAAAATCAACTTTCCTTTAGGTTTTTCTTTCCTGTTCTGTTTACCTAATCATCAATGATAAAGGAGTTGGTCATGGTGAGACTTCGTGTCCTTTTAGCTAAGATCTGTGTCTAGGCAGGCTTTTTACATTATAGATCTAAGATTGGAAGTCCTGGGCTAGTGTCTTTTTATTTGCTAAAATTTGAGTAGTTGTTTATTGGCATCTGGAGAGTATTGAGGGGGGATTTAAATAGCAGTAAGGGTGCTTGTAAGGTTTCTATTGGCAACCTAAGTAATCTTCATTAGAATAGTTACATTGGTGTTGGTCACTTGCTTTTTTCTAAGCAATATGCCTTTCTGAAATACCAGGTTTTACTTAAGGGGTTCTGGGAAGAGTTGGTGTTTTTAAACAGTTAATTGTAACATAGTAACTTCTAATTATTATTCCTTTAGGAACATCATTCATGGCAGCGATTCTGTAAAAAGTGCTGAGAAGGAGATCAGCCTGTGGTTTAAGCCTGAAGAGCTAGTTGACTATAAATCTTGTGCTCATGACTGGGTCTATGAATAAGGATTTAAAAAGTGGATCTGGACTGGACCCACTCCTTTTAGTAGTAGCTGTGGTATACTTGTGTGTTTGTCACTGACTGTATGTGTGTGCATGTGTGTCTGTCCTTGAATACAACATTTCACCAGGGGATTGAAAGGAATTGAAACCATCATTTTCTAAAATACTTTAATCCTGTTCAATAAAGCCTTGGAAATAAGAGAAAGTCTTGTGTGGTTATTTCTGGGTTTTAAAGTGAATTGAAACCCTGGCACAGTGCATTCATAACGGTGTTAGTACAAAATAGTTGATTAAATCTATGATATAATCTAGAAGAATGTTGTATCTGGAGGTTGTACATTTCTAGATTTTATTTATTTTGGAGGCAGTAGTTTTAGATCCCTTGTAAAATGGAGATAAGGGAATTTCTCTTGAGGATGACCAGTGCAAATCCTTCCACCTTGGTGCTCTGTAACTTGTTATATGAGGTACATCTGCTGAAGATGAGGATGCTAACAATGTTTTTGTCTGAAAAAAGGGGGACATGATAGCACTTTTCTCATCGGGTTGTAAGGATTCAGGAAACTCAATTCATATAGTCTTATCTGAGTGCTGCTAAAGTTGGTTCTATTAACTAAATAGTTGTAAATTACCAAGTGGAACTAGAGGAAGTGTTTGTGGTTTGGTATTTCTACAAATATCTAACATTGTACCTGAAAACTAAACAGGGTAATAAGATGAATGAGAATGAAAACTCTTGAGACAGTACAAGAAAATTAACCTGGGAAACAATTCACATGGGGTATAGCTCAAAACCAATTAAGTCATATTGGAAGCAAAATAGTGACTAATTAAATTCAAGTAACAAATTATGTGCAAAGCACTGAGAGATGAAAATGTAACAAGATAGATACTAATTCATCATCTACAAAACTTAAAACACTGTCAAGTTTTGAGGAAAAAAGTCCCAGGCTCTACCCTCAAGGAATTTATATTCTGTATGTGGAAGTACTAACATTTGGGGAACTCTTAATAAGCCCTTAAAAAGGTGGCAAAAGAAGTCAGCCTTGATTCTGCAAGGTTGGAGACTAGGAATTACAACGATGGATATGAGAGATGCATGTTATTTGGGGAACAAAGGAATTCATGGAAGAGATGGAGGATAAATGGGAATATGATTTTTGAGTTGGGTGAAGCTAGATTGGAATTTGGGAATATCTAGTTGGTCTGGAATGAAGTGTTACAAGACACATGAAAAACTTCCATGTACTGCATTAATGGGGCACTGGGTGCAGAAGACATATTAGGTTTTGTCAGGTATTTGTTAGTTTTTGTTAATTAAAAAAAAATCTCCCTCCTGACTCACCCACTGGAGAAATTAAAAACCAACCCTTTTAACAAACATGCAGAATCAAGGCAAATTCCCCCCCACTGACTACTTTAAAAAATGTCTCATTCTTCATGCTTGAGTCCTTTACCTCTATGTCAGCAATGTGGTGGAATTATCAGTTGTTTGGAATCATGGTTGGTTTCTGCATTCATCCAAATTCTTTCAAAATTGTCTTTATGAAACTTAATTACATAAATTGTTTTCCTGGTTCTGATCGCTTCAGTTTGCATGGCTATTATAACTTTCTCTAAGTTATCTCTGCTATCATTTTGTGACATTTCATCATATTCATATACCAAAATTGGATTATTTCTTACTTCCTGGTAACCCCTTAAAACCTGGAGTGGAATATCTGGGCTTAGGGGTAGTATGGTAACTTTATGGATACAGTTATGCATTGCTTTTGCTAAAACTTTAAAAAATTGATCAAAGTTCAAATTCTCTGCCCCCATTGCAAAAGAAAACCCAAATCTGTGACGTATGTGCAATTTAGCAAAACAACTTCCTGTCCAAAAAAAGTTAATTTATATTTTTCTTCTTATTAATAATTTGGAACACTTTTTCATATAGTTGTTGATGCCTAGTAATATTCTTTGGATATTTATCAATTGAGGAATGACTTGTATTCTTATAAATTTGAATCAGTTCCTTACATATTTTGGAAAGAACTTTTACTTTCAAATTGACCATGTCCAAATAAAAGGGTGGAAAGTAGTCAGCATATTTCATCATTAGTCTTCTGAAACCATGGTTGGAAATTATGTTGATTAGTTTCTAACTCAGTTTTGTCTTTAAAAGGTTGTGACTGTATAAATAGTGGTTCTGATCACCTTCCTACTTCATCAGTTCACACAAGTCTTTTCAGATGGTTTCTCTGAAATCATCCCCTTTATCATTTCTTACAGCACAGTAATATTTCATCATACTCATACCACAATTTATTTAGCCATTACCCAATTTATAGAGAATCCCTCAGCTGTCACCACATTCTTTGTTACTTCAAAAACAAACAAAAAAAAAACTACACAATTTTTGTTTTAGAGTTTGTTTTTCTTAGGAATAATCCCTCTATTAATCTGTTCTCCCTAATTTCCCTCATTTCTCTTTTCCTATTGAGTTAACTTTTTCTGTACTTAATTGTGTATGTGTGTTTGTGTGTGTGTGTTATTTTCCCTTCCTTTGACCAGTTCAGATGTGAGCTTCAAGTGTCAGTTGTTCCCCAGCATCCACTTGTTTGTATATAAATGGCAACTTGCAAACTTTGATTATGTGACTTAATTTTGCCTCCCCCATTCCCAGCTGTGCTTCCCCTCTTTTAAGATTGTTAGGCAAAACAATCACTCACAGTCCCTAATTAAGACTCCTTTTATCAACCCAGAGGATCATCTCTTTCCTCCAACCCCCTTCTTAGGTGTCATTTCCTTATGTTTCCTATATTGAAATAATTGCCAACCTTGCTGTTTCTTCCTCAGGGTCACCTCTCACATCTGTCTGCTCCCTTCGACTTGCACAGTCAGTGCCCCAGATAAGGTTCTCATCACCTCTCCCCTAGATTCCTGCAATTATCCAGTGTTTCCCCACTCCAAGGTGATTTTTCTCAGTCCTAGACTTGTTATCACTTCTGTATTCAAACTCCACAGACTTTTCTCTGTTGCCTTTCAGAAGTCTGCCTGCCTCTAGATCCCCCATTTTATTCTGCATTACTCCTCAGCCTGCACCCTCCAGCCTTCTCTGTTCCTCATCTAACACACCTTGTCCATTCTCTCTGCACTGCCTTTGCTCCTGGGCCTGAAGTGTCCTCCGCCTTACTGCCTCCTCATAGAATTCTTTACTTCATTCAAGACTCGGGTCAACAGTTCTGATGGACCAGGCCATCCTCAGCAACGAGATCAACCAAATCATTTCTAATGGAGCAGTAATGAACTGAACCAGCTATGCCCAGAAAAAGAACTCTGGGAGATGACTAAGGACCATTGCATTGAATTCCCAGTCCCTATATTTATGCACACCTGCTTTTTTGATTTCCTTCACAAGCTAATTGTACAATATTTCGGAGTCTGATTCTTTTTGTACAGCAGAATAACGTTTTGGTCATGTATACTTATTGTGTATCTAATTTATATTTTAATATATTTAACATCTACTGGTCATCCTGCCATCTAGGGGAGGGGATGGGGGGGGGTAAGAGGTGAAAAATTGGAACAAGAGGTTTGGCAATTGTTAATGCTGTAAAGTTACCCATGCATATATCCTGTAAATAAAAGGCTATTAAATTAAAAAAAAAAAAAAAAAAGACTCGGATCAAGCACACATTCTACAAGAAGCCTTTTTCAATCTTTTCAATTGCTAGTGTCCTTAACTACCTTGTATTTAAAATCTTGTAATTTCTTTGAATGTTTGTCGACTGGCTCTCTGCAGCTGAGTTGATGTAACAATCAAATGTAATATAACATCCAGTGAGTGGGATTGGCTGGTTTAGGGCACAGAGGATCATTAATTATCCACCTCAAAATATATGAATTGGTTTTGCCACACCCCTCAAAGTCCTTAAAATTTCCTAATGCAACGAATGGTATATGACTTTTAAAAAGAATAAATTATTGGCAAAACTTTCACATACACATAAAAAAAAAATGCAAGAGTAAAGAATCACCTCTTGACCAAACTGTTGGGACAATTTGATATTGTTTTCTAAAGCCACACGAAATCGGAAACAAGGGTTTTGGATATGAAGACATTGTTAGTGGAAGTAAAATTGGCAATTATAAAAATTTTTTTCCTTGAATCAAGACTTATCTGCATCAAATCAAGAAAACATAAATGTAAATAATGTAAATCTTTCACCCATACAAAGCTTACTTTAACATTTTATTTTGTGTAAAAAAGGGCAAGTTTAGTGAATTATTTTCATCTTGTACACAAAGTTATAATTTTAATGCTTTTCACATCCATGCTGAAAATCTGCAATTTGGTAAAAATGAAAGGAACATAAATTTTTCCAAAAGCATTTTTCACTTATTATGTACACTTCATGAGAAAGTTTTAAACACTTTCCCACTGATCACACAATTACCAAGAAAATAAAAGATTAAATTTGTACAGATATTGATCTATATATCAATTACATACAGAAATGATGTAAAAACCCTATGTAGTTTACTTTGTCTTCTGCCCCAAAGATCTACCCAGGGACAGATGCTTTTTTTTTTTTTTTGTATAAATGACTGTGGCTTTATTTAAAATATGAAAATTAAAGGAAGAAAACCCAGTTTAATCACAGTATTTAAAAATCCCTTCCCAATATTAAAGGATCATCACCAAATATATAGCACCATAATACAAATATTGATGGGAAAGGGTATTCACATCACGTAGTAATAATAATAATAATAATAATAATTAAAACAAAACAAACAAACACTGAAACCCGTGTTAGTATCCGTAGAACAAGAAGTTGATAACAGCTTTAGCTTTCCTCATACACAGCAAGGAAAAGGTTAAAGAGTTTAAACTACCGAAAATCCCAACTTGGGGAAAAAGGAAAGAAAACTCAATGTCAGCAGTACATTTTGAAGTGTAAAGGAAAATGGGGCTATTAAAAGTTGTACTATTTAAATTATGGCTAAGACATAAAATTTGTAAGCCTTATAAAGAGATGATTTTCTGATCATCTGCAGTAGGGGGACTCCTTTTATGACCTCACAAAGTTCTTGTCCCCTTCAACATTTGGTCACAGTTTTGAAACAATAAAAGCTGTACCTGCACTATCACTGATAACAAAAGCGTGCCATTTGGACGGGAGAGTCTAACCACTTAGTGTGCCTGGTTTAGCTTTAGAACTGGAAGCTGACAGTGTCTGGGCTACAAGTGAGCATTTTGAACAACTACCTCTAGGACAGGTTGGCCTCAGATCTGACCTTCCTGCTTTACACCTTAATTCCCTGTAGACTCTCCAACCCCAGGCTGTACTGACCTCAAGATGTAAGTATTCAAGGGGAAGGTGGGGTAAGCCACGAAACTTTGGCTTCTTTTGCCCATATCGAGTGGGCTCAGAATCCTGAATTTGTCACTGAGCCTGAGGATTGATTTAAGACAACTGCTATCTTTCCTTTGGAAATTTCCCAGTTTTCAGTTTTATGGGAGGATTCTGAAAGTTAAAGATTTAGGAGGCATTGAAGTACTGTATTTGGATTAAGTCCTCCTCAGCAATCTTAGCTTAGGATAAGCAAGTAACCAGTAATTTAACATCTGAATTCACATACAATTGACACATGAGAATCAACTAGTGTTGCTGATATGATCTACATGCCCCAAAAGGTCAGTATTAAGAAATGTTGACACTGGGGTTCCATACATTCCTACGAGATAAATAACAAATTTTACTTCCAGTAGCAACTACAAAACCACATGTTATTAACCCCTCTTGCATAGAATGAGGTAAACCTGTGCGTATTACCAATGTTATATACCCAAAATTAGAGCAATATTTTAGAAAATAAATTGCTGGTTTTCAACTTTCTATGCACTTTTAAAAGTCAAATAAAAACTTACCTAAAATGGTCTCCTGGGGCTTTCTATTAACATCTTTTAAAGCATTCCATAGGCTGAAGGACTGTAGAGGTTAATCATGTTGATTATTTTCTAATTAGCCCTATCTACTACCTACTTATACTCCAGAGGAGATGGTCAGTATAGCACTCTGAAGGGGACAGGCTAAGGCCCAGAAGCACTTAGAGAACACACGCAGTTAATTCCTGAGAATTTAGTTAATGAACCTTACTGGTAAAAGCTAAAACTCTCTTATTTTTTTCAGTCACAACTCAGTAGAAAGCTTAAAAATGCAGAGAGCACACGTTCCCCCTCCCACCACCCTTTTAAAAGAAGCCACATACACTTTTAAAACAAGGAATGTTTACATGGTCCAAATTAGTTGTTACTTTTGTTAAGAACTTGTTTTGCCTGTAGTGATATACAGTTTTTACAGTACATGGGAATTTTTAAGAGGATGAACACATTCCTTTTCAATGACTTTTTAACAAAGCAGAACTGGAATGATCTGAAATTTAGATTTATTCTGGCTTTAGAAGATGCTCCATTTTCACTTTCCGATTAATAAAGAACATCTGGTTTTGGGGTGTGCTTATGTTAAATGTCATCTCACAGAATGAAAAAGGAGATGTCAGAAACGAAAGAACAGAATTTCTTATTTCTTTTGTGGGGGTGTTTTAGAAAAAAAGAAAAACTTAGGACAATTTTGCATTTTCCCCAACCCCACTTTGCCAAGACAAAGATGCTATGCATAAGCTCACTGTCAACCATTCCAGTTTAATTAACACATGAGTGTTAAAATAATTTTGATCATTTCTAATTAAAAAGATAAGTTGTAAAAAGTATCTAGAGTTCTTCCAATTTCATTCAGAACTCCAAATAAATTTTCTTGAGCATTTTTCAGAATGAAAACATTTCTGTACAAATATTTAAAATGGTCTGCAATAAAATGCCAACAACTCAAAATCCGTCCCACCTTCCATGATCTACGTGGTGATGCTCCTTTCATGAGGGCATCGGTTGCATATTTCTGCAGCAGAGGAAGCTGGAGATGTGACTGGCATAGTTTTGAAGATTCCAAAATCTCCCAACTTGTACCAAAAAAAGGTTCATTTGTAATGACAGTTCATTTGTATTTGCAACTATATCCTTCTTAAATCGTTTCCTGCAATCCTGTTACTTAAACTTTAAATCTTACCAAAAAGTTAGAATTTCAGTTCTTGTTAACAATGCACAATAAATCCAAACTTGGAAAATATTACAAAATTCTTTCAAAAGCTTCAAATACAACACAAAAATGTCCATCTTTATAAATTGAAAAATTTCCCCGACTAAAATAGTTTCCCCACCCACCTCAAAAATCCAGAACTTAAATCTCTTCTATGGTTAGCAAAGTGACCCAGTAGTCCCCTTATCCAGTTGGGCTGGTAATAAATCCGTCCTGTAGAAAGCTCTCCCCTCCCCCTGGTTTTTGAGCTGTCATCTCAGGGTTCCTGTTTGATGTAGTAGCTGGCAGAGCCATTGCTTTCCTGATCAGAAGCTCCTTGGAGGAAGCTGTATTCCTCTCCATCTAGCAATTCTTCCTTCAGCTGCAATGGAGTCACTACATTAAAAAGAAAAAACAAAAAGGAGATATACATTCCCAATACAATCATGCCCTTTTTCTTCTAGTCTAGCCAACTTTACAGGCAAGGAGGTTTCTTCATCCCTTTAGTAACTTAAACAACACTAAATTGTAAGTATGAGTATCAAGATGATTACAGCAACAGAGATGATTTAAGGAGATTAGCTGATAATGAAAAGCCATGCGAACATGAAAGACAAATGGTGTTCCTCAGTGGGCACTTTCCATGGCAAGTATAAGATCATGGTGTTTATATTATTTGGATGATAGTCATGTGCAAACTTTTTCATTCAATAAACATTTATTTCATATAATAAACGTTTACTGAATAATGAAAGTCTGTATTTAACCTTAAGGAATTTGTCAGAGGATGAATGAAACAAGAACTATGAAGTGAATATTCTAATAATCTTTGGTGATTAAAAACATTAAAAAGGCTTTACTGTGTATTACACTATCCCCTGAGGGAACTTTAATGAACGTTCCCTGGGTTACAACAAAATGTTATAACTTAATGTTTACTTTTATATAAGTGCAACTACTCAAGACGTCCAGAAACATCAGTAGTGGCAGCAATAATAGGAAAATTAGAAATGTCAAATTGATGATGTCACAAAACAAGGTCTTTTTTTCAATGAAATGTTTCGGGGAAAAAACTGATTAATGATCTTTTTAAAATTAAAATTTAAATACATAGGCAGTCCCTAACTAATAAAGAAGTGGTTGTTTTTTTAAAATAAAAATTAAACAATTTGCAGGTTAGCCCACAAATACTGATTTAACACATAACACAGAAAATATAGTACTTGCCTGAGTTCTATGTTTTGAGAGCAGGAAGCCCCCAAGGTATGGGATGGTGAGGGAAAAAAAAGGAAGGAGAAAAAGCAAGAAAAAAGAAGGAAGGAGAAGAGTTTCTTTTTCCATTTTCTAGGTGGAGTTGGCCTAGGCAAAGCAGAATTTGCAAAAGTAACAACTGCCTTTTATTTAATATTGTAGAATTTAGAGAATTAAGAATCTTGGATATCATGTATTAAGAGCTGGAGAAGACCTTACAAATGATCTGGTTCAATTCCCTCATCTTATGGATGAAAATACTGAAACCTATAGAATGAAAGTGACTTGCCCCAAATCATGAGCAAGTGGTAGAGCTGAGGTCTGAATCTCTAGGCTTCTGATGCCCATGAAGATTGGGAGGCAGAGATGGGCTGTGGAAAGAGAACGGAAGTTGGGAGTCTGGCCCTCCTTCTACCTCCTTTGTGACTTTGGGAACCTCATTTACCTCAGGACCTCCACATTCCCCCTGTGAGGACTAGATGGGCCCTGGGAGGCTCTTCCTGTTCTAGATTTATGGTCTTTTTAAAAGTTCTGGATCTAGTGTTTTTTTTTTTTTTTTTTTTTTTCTGTAGCATGATGTGCTTCTCCTACCTTCTCTTTCCCCCATTCAGAATAGTAGGTCTCAGGGAGGGGCTAGGAAGAAGCAATCTTTATGGAACTCTCAGTACCACAATCTTTCAGTTTTCCCATAGTAGCTTTTAAAAATGGCTATTTACTAACTCAAATCAGCACTTTAGGGGTATAAATGAAGTAACAAGTTCGGGTAGCAAGTTCTGAGGGTTTGGTAGTTATGTCTAGGGTTTTTTCCCTAGGCCATATCTACTTTTAAAAACTTCCCTTATTCTTTTGAAATCATGCCTTTTATAAAAACTCATGTTATATTTCATGGCAATCAGGGAGGCTGTATTTGTGACTACTTGTGTATACATGTCAGTTTTAACTCTGTCATTCGTAAATAAAAAATTACCTAAATTAAAATATTAAAGAAAACCTATTTGTACAGCTCAAATTGGTCCTGAGAGCTTTACAGAATGCAAGAATCTAACAGAGTCATCCAACTATTCAATACAGAAAAATAGGGTGCATTTTTGCATTCACCAAGTGTTAATGACAAACTATACTAAAAAAATAGTGAGGTCAATTAAGTATATTTAATTCCTTGATTTCAATTGTGAAGTAACAATGATCTCTGACTTTTTACTACCTGATTTAAAAATAATCTTTTGAAAAATGTTTATTCAATTCTTTTGCTTTTGTGTTTTGTTTGTAACAATGTTCATGTTAATGAGTAGGAAGGAAGTTCACTATAGCTATCCAAAGAATTCTAAAATAAACATATGAAAGGTAAATGAAACCAGTTCTCATGTGTTTTTTTCTCTCTTTCGCACAAAAAGCATCACTGAGAATGAGTGGATAGTAATGTCAAATGTCCAGCTGTTAACCTTCAAATCTATCACCCAAATAAAAGAAACATTCAAAGCATTTTGACTACATGAAAATAAAGTCCACTGAAAATCAAAAATGGCCAAGTTTCATTAAAGGTGCAGTACCCACATTAAAAGGTCGATTAAAAGATTTTTTTTCATACGATGACCAAATGAATGAGAAAAAGTGTTACTGAAACCTAGATTATATTCAGACTGATGTTTTAAATATAAGAAAGATAAGTACAAGATCCACAGTATGCCCTAATGTTGTCTACATTTGCAGACTAGCAAATTTTGGGTTTTAATTTTCTTTATCTTCTCTAAATATGAAAATGATATGCTTAAAAAAGTAGCTGGAGACAATGATGCTACATTCATTCAAATGGAGCCTAGTTCTATAAGTTTCATCTACCTGGAATCAAAATCTGGAAACTGTTTTTATGGCTTATTTAATTCTTCAGTCTCTAACCTTAATTCCTAAGATGCTAAAACAACTTTTGTAGCTTAATGAAACTTTGTATATTTTAAAAAGAGGCAGTTCTAATATTACCTTGACACTAAATCCCTATTGTTGCAGGAATTTAAAAAACCAAATCACATTTTACCACAAATTCATAATTATAAATTCTTCTAAGAGATCTTATTAAACCACACTATTCAGTTAAAAAAGTAGAGCCACTTAAGATCACACAAAGTCACAAAGCACAGGCTCATAGCTCTATGGCTGCTATGTCTATATCTACAGATACAGGTATAGCTCTATACATATTTCTAGTATAACCATCTATAGTAGTCTATTTATCTACTGATCGCTGCAACAACTAGGGAGAAAATATTCTTGCTAGGCCACATGATTTCCTCAGAAGTATTCATTTTTAATACTTCTGGGTTGCTCCAAATCCAGTTTTCCACGGCCAGTGAAACAAGACAGATTGTGAAAAACATCAGTGTTTAAAAAAACCTCTCAATAATGCCAGTTATTTTCAACAAAGCTTCCAACTTCCAAGGTCAAAAACCATTCCAGATACTAATATATCACAAAATAAGTAACTTTAGGGAGCTAGTTGGTCTAAAATGTCAGAAACATAATAGAATAAGACATTTAGAAGAAGCTTCTTCTTCTAGGCAAGACAAATAATGTTAGATTTAAAGTTCTTATGGATGCTAAGTAAGCCACAGAAATTCTTCTAAATGGCAAGAACTCATACTGATTTTTAGAGGGAATGAAAGGAAACTATACAAACAATGGAAGTGGGATGAGATGCATGCCTATTCTACAAAAATCATTTGGGATGTTTATAGTAAGGCAAATGCCAGTGAAGTTTTCATCTTCACAAATGTTAGCAAAACAAGGAATGAAAAGGATTCAGAGCCAGGTATTAAGTCCCATCCATCTTGGCTCTCAGCAGAAAAGTGACATTTAAAACAAATACAAAGTATTGTAGTCTAAACTTAGCAGATAATAATCTAACCAAAGATCTGGATTTTTCTAACTTAGACTTACAAGACTCAATTGCAAATATTCAATTATAGTGACATTCTTCAGTACTCAATGATTACCTTGTGTCAGATTTTATCAATTAAAGGAAAGACAAATTTTTTCAACAGTCATCCTCCAAGTTTTAAAGCTTACATCCTTTAGGCTTTTTCTTGGCCTACAAGAATTAAACTTGTAGCAAGTGCCACTGACTTATTTAATTGCTGGAGTTTGTGAATAAATACAATTACAGAAATGCAAGATAGCCAAGTTCAGCAATCACTTTCAAAGCTGACTTTGAAACTACAATCTCTCCACCAAGTCTGAAAGTTCCTTACTCACTGATCCAAACTATTATCAGCACCAAAAATACATTCTAATCTCATAAGAGAGCTCCTTTCCCAGTCAATGTGATGCTATGAAATGCTATGGGTTTGTTAAATGAATCTTTTCCTTTGGCTGTGGGTAATCAGATAAAAAAAAAAAATACATTCCATTTTTGCAGGAATTAAAATCCAACAGAAATCCACAATGAAAAGTGTTCTATAGTTTTTGGATGAAATTATGAAGTATAATTACACTAAAAAGTCATGGTTATCTTTTAGGTTAACTGACTTTGTGACTCTATTCTGATCTAAAGTTCTAAAGTGGTCAAAATAAAACAAAAATCCTTCCCATATGATTTATCTGGTGAAGTAGCTACCAAGCACTAATGAAAATGAATTTTTTTATTGAAAAGAAAAAAAAAGTTAATGAGTCAGCATCTTTCATGCCAGACCATGCTTTGTCTCCCACCACCCTACCCAGCAAGATTACCATCTGTAGTACCTGAGGTGCTGATGTGACTAATTACCTGTTTTGAGGCTGGGACTGAACTCTCGGCTAGTGCTGGGAGGTGGGAAGGCCTCCGGGGCTGTCTGTGCTGGAAGGGTTCGATATGGAGGAGGAGTCAACTCTTCGTCACCAGAGAGGCTCCTCCGCACCCCACCAGTCATGGGCAGGCTCGACAAACTGACAGGCTTCTTCCCAACTGGCATCTTCCTTTCTAAACATTAAGTCAGACTAAAGTAAGCTTTTACTTACATGTGTGGTAAGAAAAGTGCATTAAATAAGTTGGAAAGTTTGTGGAGTACAGAGCACAAGATTGGCACTCTGAAAACATGGGATTCTATATTCCTTCTCTGGGAGTTTGGAAATCCCAGGCTCTGAATCCTGAGTTCATTGAACTCAGTTGAAAAAACAAAGCAAAATTTGAACTACAGAGAGCATTGACTGGGTTGGGAGAACATCTGGTTCATTTTCTTTAACCAAGAAAAATCCTTAGACGTATCTTGGAGGGAATAACCTGCTAACAAGGGGGAAAGATTCTTCTAAACCTTGCTCAGTGGCAGCACTTCACACAAAACCCCAAACACTGGTGTTTGGTTAGGAAGGAAAGTACGATTGTTTGTGAATTCAGAGTGTGACAGAATTTCTCGATATGAATGTACCTATATAATTTTTAAAAATCCTTTCTTTGAAAAGAACCTAAGTTAAGGTAGTTCTGAAACTTTTTCTAAGATAAAAATTCTGATTATATGCATATTTAGAAGTAAATGAATTTCATTTTAATGACAAATGCATCACACCCTTCAGTTTCATCTTCAAGAGAAACCAAAAGCTTTAGGATTTATTCAATGTTGGTACTGTCAACAAAAATTTTTTGGAATAGGATGCACATACATTTGAAGTATTTAAAAACAAACAAGCAAACAAAAGCAAAACACAGTCATCTATTTGCAAGAAGATAAGGTATGGACAGTCTATATAAGATGTATCAATCACGTGGCCCACAATACTTCTTAACATGTGGCCAGAACTAGGTTAAAATGCATTTGGGAAATATTTAACAAAATAAATAAAAACACAATAAAATATTGATAATATTTCATTTTAAAATTAAATCAATATGTGGCCTGCATATTGTATATCTTTTGTATGGTATAGTAGCTCCTTTTTCTATTTGAGTTTGATACCATCAGTCTAAATGAATAAAAGTAGCAACAGATTACCATATTGCATGTATGTTTAAGATGCTAACGAAAAGTTTTTTTCCAGGATTTAAAATATCTCAGGTAAGAAGACCAAATACAGTCTATGTTTATATAACCAGGGCAAAAACCAAACCAAAGCTGTATATCTCACTACTACTTAAAATAATGTTATAATCAATCTAAATATTAAGTTCCTATTGATTTCTAAATTGCTAACCCTAAGCCATGTGTCCATCTCTTTGAAACTTCACTAATATATGACCAAAGAATAAAATGCAAGTAATTAACCACAGAAAACTAAGAAAACTACTAAGATTAGCACCAATAAAACAACCAATGAACAAGACATATAGAATGCTAATTTCCATACTTTACAACGAATACACTTTAACTCAAAGATGTTTTTGAGAATATATACCATAAAACCTACAGGAGCCTATTAATGGCATACTATCTTTGTTTTAAAAAACACTAATTAATATGCATCCACACTCATAACAACAACACATACATCCCTGTGCACAATTATAGAATGTTAAGATTCTCCAACTAGACTTTCCTATTTCAAAAGTAAGCAAGCACCAATGAAGCGAATGTTTTAGAAAAAAAAGAATTAAAACTGAAGTATAGACCACATAACTAGTACATAATTCTACTTGTACACCATACAAATAAAGTGCTATTTAAAAAAAAATATTCTCTCCATGTCTACTACTCATACAATTCTGGCTGCAAAAAATGTAATGCTTTATGTGCCTGGGATTATTTAGAACACTACTCTTTATTTTCTTAAGAAGGACCTTGGATCAGTTCTATCCTGTCTGGCAATGTGATTGAAATATCTGAGATTTCCTTTCCAACCAGCACAGAATCAAGAGCTCTTCTCAGCAAAGCCACAAGGAGTTAATGGTCCTTTATACTTCTTTTTCCTCTCCATTTCTGAGGGAGTATTTTAAGACTTTATAAAAGATATCATAAAACTAAGAGGAACTGAAATGCTAATGAGATAAAAATGTTGCATCTTTTGCTAAGAACATTTTTCCTAAATCCAGTCATAGTAGGAACCATATCATTAAAAACAACCTTATTAATGTTATCATTTCTTTGCTATAGAGAATCTTTTCTTGTGGGGCCTATCTGAATCAATTAGTCTAAAATCACACTCATAGCATATACAAGGTAAAGAACTGAAAGATTTGTGTTCCAAGTGTATATATAATCTTAAAAATAAAATTTCATGTAGCTACTGGCTGTAATCTAGTTCTTTTCTGGAAGGAGAATTTCTAATATCAAAAATTTCAAATAGGAAATAATCAAGACAATCTTGATTACAAGTCCTTTATGGTAAATCTAAGAGATTATACCTTCCCACAATCTACTTTCAGATTCATACTTTCATTGGAATAATTTTTAGTTACATTTCCTGGTTGATGGGGTCAGAATTCCCATTCCTATGGAAACAGTTTTAGGTAAATGCTAGACATGGCAAACGTCCAGCCTACAACAATTCTGGGATTGTGTGACAATTATAATAACACCACAGAAGAACAGGGTTTGGGGAAAGAGTCATGCTTTGGGGAAAATTTGTTCTTTGGCCCAAAATGTCTCTATAATGGCAAAATGATGGAAGAGAAAGAATACTTTACCTCAAATTATTATACATTGACTAAAAATAAGAAAAAGGGAAGAACAGAGTATGAAGGTTTCTTTAATCATGTTGTCCATCTCTTACCAGTTGATGATAATGATAACTTTTCATCTGATCATAAGGTAAGTCAACTGGAAAATTCTGGATTTGAGTTTCTATTCTTAATTGCATCTTAACTCTCAAAAAAAAAAAAAATCTCTAAATCAGTACGAACAAACTTGTCTCTTGGTATGAAATACTGTATGACAAGTTTGATGAAAAGAAAAAAAAATATTCATTCAAGCTAAGTAAGAAAAAAGATTTTTAAAATACTGTCAAACAGACCTGCGTAAAATATTCCCACCAATAACCATTCTTTCATTTTTATGATGTACATATAACTGCATAAATTTTGTTTGTTGGTAAGCAGCCTGGATTTTTTTTTAAACAATGGAATACTATTTTTAGACAGGAATTCTGGTTATAAGCTAATTAGAGTCATTATGCTCTGACTCTTATTGTAAAAACTAGGTTTTTATTATAAAACAATTAGGAAAAATCTGGAATAGATTACTTAGAATTTAAAGTGTCAATCATGAAATCCTAACCCAAATGTCTAAAAATATTAAAGCAAACATCTTCTTTTACCATGCAAGACTAAGAAATACTAACCATTTCCTTACAAATTGAACCCCACCTCCCTAAGGCATTTCTCATTTACTGAAAAAAGATTTGCCTTTTATGGCATACTGCACCTTTAAGCATAATACTTTATGTACAATCATCAACTTCAACAAGGAATGTTACTTTCCCTGAGAACACACATTAACCACAATTTGTTAACAATGAAAAAGAAATATGTATTAATATTTGGTGACCCACTTTTCTTGTGTCCTTTGTATTGCTGTGACTTAGCCTTTTTCTTCTGTTTTGATGAACCTGACTGGCTTTCTCTTGATGCTGGAAAAAAAACACAAAACACCAAAAAACCACAATGGTTCTGGGTATTTACTCATGACAGCAACCATCATTTAAATGATTTGTACTCCATATGCACATGAGAGAACATTTTAATAATAAATGTATACTGAAGCTTCATAAATATGATAGATTATTTTAGAAAAGTCATGAACACATGAAGCCCTTTTCAAATAATGATATATTAATTTCATTGAAACATTGAATTATTGGATGAAAGATGTTACTTTGATCTGTATTCTGAACCTTAAGTTCAAGATTGCTATGGCATACTATTACTGAACCAAACATAGGAAAGTATGTCCCAGTTGCACATTCTTGGAATGGAACTAAGTATATTAAGGGCAAGCATAAAATATATACTTTTGGGGTAGCTAGGTGGCACAGTGGATAGAGCACCAGCCCTGAAGTCAGTAGGATCTGAGTTCAAATTTGATTTCAGATACTTAACACTTCCTAGCTGTGTGACCCTGGGCAAGTCACTTAACAACAATTGCTTCAGGGAAAAAAACAACACACTCGCACACACACACTTTGTCTGTCTCTCTATCTCTTTGTGTCTCTCTCTCTCTCTCTCACACACACACACACACACACGCTCTCACTTCTGAAGAAGTCCAGATTTAAAAATAAAAAAAAAAAAAAAACCCCTACAAGTAATATATTTTTGGTAAGTCAGCAACTCACTCTGTGGTGCTGGAGGCTGTAGCTGATATCCAGTTAATTGGCACCATCCAACAGGATAGAGATCAGGGGACTCACAGTCTACCCACTGATCATACTCTTCTTCCCAACCATCAAAATGGATTCTCAGTAGACGATGAATGATTCGGGTCACTGTGGCTACACACACTAAGCGTGGTTCCATGAGGTCTACAGCTTCTAATTTCATCCCAACACGAAATCCATGATTTGGAACATCCTGATAAGAAAAAGAACATTCTAGCTGACAGATGGTAGAAGCCACAAGAAGACAATGTGGAACAGTAGAAAAACCCTTAGACTTGGAACCAGAAGAATAGGTTTAAGTGCTGTCTCCAGCACTTATACCAGAGGTACTGTGATGCAAGGTAAGCCATTTAATCTATAAACCTCAGTTTCCTTATGTGTGAGGAAAGAACAATACTTGCATTAGACCCCATCAGAGGGATGTGGGTAGCAAATGAGATAGTATGTGAAAAAGTCTTTCTAGCCATAAAGCCTTATATAAATGACAACTTTATCTTTTGGAAGCACCAAGCAAAATGCCTGGCATTAGCCAGCTGATTCCTAAATTCTATTTCAATTCTAAGTCTTATCAATTGGTTAATAAATGTTTCTTGAACTGACTCAAAGTAGGAAAATCAAAGGTAATGTAAGGGAGCTAAATAGGAATAATTTATACAAAAATGATCAGGATTTATGGATAATTCTTTAATTATAAATTAAGATGGTGAAGCATTTAAGAGCTAGTTATGAAACTTTATGGAAAAGAAAAAAGCTTTACAAGTAGGTAACTACAATTTTCTTTTTACCTTATTAAACAACTTTACTGGTGCTGCTATGGAGCCAGTTTCCCTGAGGTAGTCAAACCATTTGAAAGGAAGTTTTGTATAACCTGAAAAATATAGCATTGTCCTAAGTGGAAACTCATTCAAAATTCCTGAAACATCAAAAATGCAAATAAGTTTCTAAGAACAAATAAAAATCTTGGAGGTTTTAGGAAGGGTCATCTAAATCAATTTCAGACATTGTTTCCTGTGGTTCTAAAGAATTACAGAACTCTTCCTTGCTCCCCTCTAAGTTAAGAGGATTTTGTCCTCTTAGAAATAGACATTGGGGCCCAAACTAATTGGATGGAGGCTGCATCTTTTCTCAATTTAAGCATTATCTAAAGTTACAGATGTCTGCTCTCATACTTAGGTCTGGCTTAGTGAAGCTCTTGAGACTATGGGGTCATTTCTTTATGTGTTTTGTTGGAAGAAAAGGGAACATAGCAAGACTTAAGTCTTGAATTTTTTCCTACTCAATTTCTTTTTCTTTAGATCTTTGAAGAATAAGTATTTCATGAACCATGTTAAGTGGCCACTTGTTTTGTTGAGATAGCCTATACTTTAAAATGGCATTTTAATGGAGTTTTCAATGAAGAGTCTAATAAGAGAAGTTGCCTTTAAGGCTTAAAGATGTGTGTTGTAAAAAAAATACTCTCTTACATACTGTACCAAATATCTGCTAGACCTGTTTTTCACAATAGCACCTGGTTATTACAATTAATTCATATTCTACATATTCCTACAATGAAATGTTCCATAATGCACATTATATAGTCCATTAAACCTTTTAACATGTAGGTTTTTTGTTTTGTTTTGGTACCGTGTACAGATTTTAAGAATAACACTGGATAAACTGAATATATACGCCAAAAAGACATTGAACAGAAAAAAGTGATGATAAAAATATCATACAATATCAGAAATATCATCTTAGGTTAAAATGAGATACCTCTGGGTGGAGTTAATTCAATCATGTTAATTTCACAGAAACCAACAGGGAAAATAGAAGGGGAGGTTGCATGGTAACAAAACCAGTCAGATCCATCTGCTGCTTCTGATCCATCAATTCCAATCATAAGGAATCCATCTGCTAGCACCTTTATGAATTAAAAGCCCAAATATTTGAAATTAGAAAATTTCTTAAGAATTCATGTTTAAAAAAGTGAATCTAAACTACCCTTTCATTTAGAACTTTATTTAATCTATTGGAAGAATCTTTTATGAAGATGAAAAAAGGCTTATGTTATATTCATAGATTTTTATGTTGTCTAATTGAAATATACAATTTCATTAATTGTGAGTTGGCAATATAAAATCTAGCCATCTGCTAGGGCTACATATAAGTGGGAAAAAAAAGTTAAAATCTTCAATCCTGGTGATGACTGATGACTGGTTGATGATACCTTAGAATTTCATTCTTTCTGTTTAGGGTTTTGAATTCTGTTAAAATGCAAAACATCCTTGGGAATACTAAGAATTTTAATGATTACTAGTTATTTACGTCTGATTATGAATCCAGTGTCAGATTCTTTCAAAGGTTATGAATTAGACATGGAATGGGAAGATGTAAATGAGAAGTAGGGGTGGAACACTTGCTGCAAGACTAGGAGACTGGACACAACAAGGACCAACACTGATTCCAGTGACCAGGAAATAAATTAGATTGCTTGTAAGACAGGATACATTGTAGATTACAATACTGGCATAGTATCCCTTTGTAAGTATGGTTTCAAAACAACAACCTTAGCAAAATGCCATATGGATGACCTATGTTAAGGAAATAAAAACTTACTTTGAAGTTATCTGGGTACACTGGTATTCTCTTTTCCTAGTACAGATTCAGACACAAGCATTTAGGTGTAAATATTTCACTACCATTCTAAATAGTTTCTATTTTTTTTCTTGCCATTACCATGTAGCTCCAGTCAATACCCATTTTTTTGGGTTTAAACTTACATTTATCATCTCACCTTTCTAATGGTTGCAACACATATTGCAGATAGATTTAGAGGATCTATAGCTTCCAATTTCATTCCTTCCTTGTACCATTCCCCACTCTGGTCTACTTCTTTCACCTAAAGGATTATAAGAAAGCACATCTACTATTATGCAAAAAATGCTCCTACAGTATTTTGCAAAACAGTACCCATAAGTACCCATTTAAAAAAACTCACCAGAGAAGAGGTGAAATAGTTTCCTACCTACCTAACATTGTTGTTCAAACTTTCAATAGCATTAAAGGAATACAGGGAAATAAGACAGAATTTTAGAGCAATTATAATAGAAATTTATGATACCTATGTATTACAAAGTTTTAATCTTTGTAAATGACCACATAATTGTGATTTCCACTACTTTATGAAAATACCCACAACCCTCTTTCAAATCTAATTTACAAATGAGGGTTCTTATGAAAAATCTCTTACCTTAGCAAATAAATGTGGTGGTGTATCAAAATGTCCATCCTGTTTCTTAGTAATATCTACAAGGAAAAGTTACATACTAATCTGTCAGCATTTGAAAGATCAAAAACCACCTTTCTTTGAAAGTCTTAAGATTTACATGGCACATGATGCCCTCAAACATGGCAAACACATGTTTCCCACACTTCAAAACTACTCTTAAAGAGTTCTTTTCCCTGAAGAGAACATGTGCCTATATTATTAATAGAAATAAGTTAGTTTGAATGCTGATATTTTACAAGGTAGAGAATTATTTAGATCGCTTAATTTTAGAAGTGCTACTAATGTGTATGATAAAATGCTATACAAATTTACTTCTAAAACTTGATTAAAATGGGAAAATAGGGAAAACTATGTTTAGGTGTGTTCTTTTGGTTTGGTTTTGATTTTATTTTTAGATAAGCTGAAAGACTGAAAAATAAGAAAACAATCATTATTTGACTATGGACACATTTTGTAATCAAGAGCAAGCAAAGGAAATATATGATATTAATCAGTTAAGACATTATTATTTGGTGTAAACACTCACTAACTAAATTAGAAGCTGCTTAGATAAATTAGAAGACTATAAATCTAAGACTTTTACAAGAAAAATGCTTGAAGAATTCCATTAAGACACATTGATATTTGTAACAAAAATCTCTATAAATGTGCTCACCAGATCTTTTGAATCTATGACCTATACTTCGAGACCAACCGATATGATGAATCAGGGGACTGTACATGTGGCACCAGAAGTCGTCACTTTTATCTTCACTTTCCTCATAGACCAACCTCAGCCTCCCTCCAATCACACTCTCCACAATGGCGACCCGGGTCCGACACAGGTGGGTCTTATCAACCACTTCTACTCGCATGGAGGGCTTGAAGGGGTACTGCATGCTTTCTGACACCTTGAGATCAAGACAAGAAATAACCAAGTGTTTGCTTCAATCCAGCAGACATTGACTAAACACCTACTAGATTATGAGGGACTGCAAAGGGACTGGGTACGCCAGGGTGATCAGTAAGACTACCTTGAAGAAACTGATGTCTGGCACATATGTTGATATGAACATTAATTTACTCATTAATTATTAAAGCAAAAAGGATATGGCTAGAAAAGGAGCTAAAGCAGCCACAGACTAAGAATGCTAAGACAATAACTAGACAGTTACTGGTACCCTGAGATTTAAGATCCAAAAAGAACTAGATAATCAACCCACCCAGCCTTCCCTGGTCTGGAAGTCCCTGTCCTCAGAGAGAGCTTACTTTCTACCCAGAGAGATGCAACATGTAAGAAGGATGCCCAGACAGACAGCACAAAAATGTAACAAGGACACACACACACACACACACACACACACGTATGGGTGGGAAATAAGTCCCAAGTGATGGTGCTTCTAGAGCGAGGAGCCCTGGCCTGAGCCTGGAAAAGAGCTAGCAGTTCCAAGAAGTAGAGGTGAGGAAGGAAAGCATTCCAGGCATGGGGGACAACCTATGCAAAAGCCTGGAGAGAACAGACATTGTAGGAACAGCAATTAGGTGAGCTCAACTGAAGTATAAAGGGCATGAAGACATGTAACAAGCCTTCAGTCTGGAAATATATATTAACAACTATTTATGGAAAGACATCAGTATGAACTGCACAAGAAAAGAGCTTGTGAATGGGTTTTAATCTATATTGGTGGAGGAAGTACCTACAAAGATGAAATCTGATTCCAAGTATTAAAAAGGATGTGCATTTCTTTCAAATCATTTTTATGAAAAATGTTTGGTGAATGATAAGATCAGTTCACTGTGGTTTTAAACATATCTATATTAACACAAAGCTTTGGAATAACATCTTGTAAAACGCCAAATGCCTAAATCCAGACAATTAAAAAAAAATTCTAACTTTTTATTGACAGAACCCATGCCCGGGTAATTTTTTACATTATTCCTTGCATTCACTTCTGTTCTGACTTTTCCCCTCTCTCCCTCTATCCCCTCCCCTAGATGGCAGGCAGTCCTATACATGTTAAATATGGCACAGTATATCCTAGATATAATATATGTGTGCAGAACCAAACAGTTCTCTTGTTGCACAGGAAGAACTGGATTCAGAAGGTAAAAATAACCCGGGAAAAGAAACAAAAATGCAAACATCCAGACAATTTTTTTGTGTTTTAGTTAAAAGTGATTTACAGAGACCAGCTTTACCTTTTGAGAGAAGTCAGGAGGAAGTGTTTTGGCACCAGTAAGTCGTTTCACTAGAAAAGCTTTCCAGTTTGTATACTTATGTTGAATGGCTATTGCAAAAAGAAATCATATTTTAACAAGGCATGGAGGAGATGTGGGAAATAAGACATCTTTGTTAAGAAAATAAAAAAGACATGGCCAGTAGAACCATGTATCCCAGGAAATCAGGACTTTAAAATTAACACATATTTGAATGAATTAAAAAATGACTCAAAGCAAAAATCTTGGAAATTAATTTTAAATTAAGATAGAAAAGAAGCAATGTCATTCCTAGAGATATTGCATAAGAGGTAAAAGGGAGATATTCCTTTAAAATATTGTGGGGTCAACAGTTCCATTATTTTACTTACTCCGAGGAGGAACAAGAGGTTTCCCACTGGCTGCACACCAACCAACTGGATGGATATCAGAACCACATATGTTGCACCAAAAGTCCAGACTGGAGTCACTTTCAAACCCTTCATATCTCAAAAGGGCATTATAACCTGAAAGAAATGGAAAGTGTTTAAATGGGAAAACCCCCAAGTATAGCAAAAAGGATTTTTGCCAAGAAAGGTAAAATATATTAATTGGAACAAATTTAAAGAGAAATGCATAAAATGTCTTTTTTTTTTTTTTTGTTTAGAAACATCTTTATCAAATGCTAAGGGAAAAAAAATTGAATTAGAGTACCTATTACTAAGTTTTTGAATCAAATAAGGAATGGCTTCCATTATATTACATGTTAATTTACTCAAAGTTATATTGTAAAGCAATTGCTAGTTTCCTGGATGATTAGATAATCCATTATTTTTATAAATTAAAACGATGAAAACCCAGTCCCCCCAATCCTTGGATGCACAGAGCTGATACTTCATAGTCTGTATTCTGATGTCATGTTCCCCTTAAAGATAGTCTTCTTCACAAGAATGGGAACTCTTAACACACTTTGTACAGTGCTATTTACATAGTAGCCACTTATTCTTGTGGAGATGACAGTATTTATAATTTTTATTGAAGCTTTTTATTTTCAAAACATATGCATGGATAATTTTTCAACATTGACCCTTGCAAAACTTTATATTCCAAATTTTTACTTCCTTTTCCCTACCCCCCCCTCCCTTAGATGGCAGGTAGTCCAACACATATTAAGTATGTTAAAATATATGTTAAATCCAATATATGTATATATATTTATACAGTTATCTTGCTGCACAAGAAAAATCAGATTTAGAAAGAAAAAACTTGAGAAGGAAAACAAAAATGCAAACAACAATAACAGAAAGAGTGAGAATGCTATATTGTGCTCCACACTCAATTCCCACGGTCCTCTCTCCAGCACTGAACGGTTAGAATTAGTTTGAATCATTGTTGAAGAGATCCACGTCCATCAGAACTGATCATCGTATGGTCTTCTTGTTGCCAGGTATAATGATCTGGTTCTACTCACTTCATTCAGCATCAGTTCATGTAAATCTCTCAAGGCCTCTCTGAAACCATACTGCTGACTGTTTCTTACAGAACAATAACATTCCAAAACATTCATATACCACAACTTATTCAGCCATTTTTCAATTGATGGGCATCCACTCAGTTTCCAGTTTCTAGCCATTACAAAGAGGGCTGCCACAAACATTCTTGCACATACAGGTCTCTTTCCCTTCTTTAAGATCTCTTTGGGATATAAGCCCAGTAGTAACACTGCTGGATCAAAGGGTATGCACAGTTTGATAACTTTTTGAGCATAGTTCCAAACTACTCTCCAAAATGGTTGGATTCATTCACAGTTCCACCAACAATTTATCAGTGTCTCAGTTTTCCTATATCCCCTCCAACACTGGTCATTATCTTTTCCCGTTATCTTGGTCAATCTGGTATGTAGTGCTATCTCAGAGTTGGAGATGACAGTCTTTAAGGGGGATATAACATACACAATCAATCAGAACAGACTCCATGAGAACGTTAAGGGAAGTACAAGTACTAACTCTGTGCTCCCAGGGGTTGAGGGAACTGGGTTTACTGAAGGGATTAAGGAAAATTTGGTTGAACAAATGGCATTTGAACAAGACCTTTTAAAGGACAGGTAGGAATTCCATGGGTTGGGCAAATAAGGGGTGAAAAGGAAAGATGAAGAACAGGACAGCTCCAGCAATTTCCTGGAAGAATGAATAATATATAATTTTAACAGCTGTTCTTGGGTCTTAACTGTCTTGATCTTTAACAGATTAACAAGAAGATGCCCTGCATATAAAATGACATTTCTTTATGACCTATCTATAAGAGACTAATATCATTTAGCTTATAAGCACATAACTCTCTGGTCTAGTATATTTTTAACATGTTAGAAAGCCATCTCTCTGCAAGAACTTCAATGGAGGAGAAAACAAGTGACCAATCACATGCAAATGAGATATAGATAGAATATATTGGGTGTCATCTCAGAGAGAAGGCACTTGCATTCAAAGACTGGGAAATGGGATTATAGCTTGAGAAAGTCAGGGAAACCAGAAAGAGGAGCTACGAAGGGAGAGACATCTTCAAGCACGAAAGACAATCAGTGAACATTCCTGGGGTATTTTATGCAAGGGACAGTAAGAAGTAGAGTACAGAGCAAATGGAGAGAAATAACACATAAGAGACTGGAAAGGTAGATGAGTGGGTAGGGAGTAGGGCAGGTTACGAAGGGCTTCAAATGCCAAAACAGAGCATTCATTTTTATCCTGGGGGTAACAAAGCCACCAGAGTTTTCAAAGATCCCTTCGACAGACAGGCGGGGGGAAGGAGGACTGGAGAGGGCAGGGAAACCACTTAATAGATTACTGTTGTCGTCCAGATGTGAGCTGATGAGTATTTGCATCAGGATGGTGGTATAAGCAAGAGAAGTTGTGAAGGTAAAATAGAGGATTTGGTAAATGACTGGATTTTGGAGGCTGGAAAAGGATGAAGAATCTAGGTGATTGGGGGAGTGATGCCCTTGACAATAAGAGGGAAGACAAGAATCAAGCAATCAATTAACAAACATTTATTAAACATCTACCATGTGTCAGGCATGTATCTATGTGTACATTTGTGAATAAATTGTATACGTGGGTATGTGTGTATGTGTGTGTATGTATGTGTGTGTGTATATATATATATACACACACACACACATACATACATACACATAATCTAAAGAGAACTAAGGTGTGTGTGTGTGTGTGTAAATACATATGCATATATATCTAATCTACATATATACACACAATATAAATACAAAAGTAATTAAAGAGAGAATAGTTTGAGGGGGAGGGTCAGGATCATAAAAGTTCTATGGCAGAGACAGCCCTTAGAGAGCTTCTATAAAGTAGTAAGTAAGAGTAAGGAGTAAGTGCATTAAAGATATAGGGGGTCAGTCACAACAAAGGCATGGAAAAAGGTGTATGGTGAGCATAAAAAGGCAATTTAGATGGATTTCAAAGTGTGGGAGGTAGAGTAATATCCATTGAGACTAGATAAGTGAGGGCCAGCTTACAAAGAGCTTTAAAAGCTAAATAGAGAACTTATATTTGATCAGAGGCAATTGGGAGCTAATGGAGTTTGGGGACTCATATGGCCAAATCTGAGCTTCAGAAACACCCCAGTGGAAATGCTTTGTGGGGTAGACTGGGGAAAGGAGAATTGTGGCAGAGAGGTCCCTTAATGTAGATGAGAGGTAATGAAACCTGAGCTAAGGTGTCAGGTCTGGGGGTCCTTGTGGAGATAGAAGTGCTAAGATATGGCAAATGGCTCGACATGTGGGACAAAGGAGTGAAAAGTTCAGATTAACATCAACACTACAGACTAGGAGAATGGTAGAATGGTGATGTCTTTACCAGAAACAGCGAAGTATGGATGAGCGGTTTGGAGGGGAAGGTGAGTCCTTTTGGGACACCGAATTTGAGGGGTCTCTGGGATAGCTAATCTGAACTATCAAATACTAAGCTGATGATGAAAGCATGGAACTCAAAAGACTGCAGCTAAAAGAATAGAACAATGAGCTGTTAGCATAAAGATGATAGTTAAACACAGGGGAACTAACTAAGAAAGAATGTAGATAGATGAGCTCCCAAGACATGGCCTTGGGTCAAAATCAGTTAGGGGGTGTAGTATAAATCACTGGTTCTTGAACTTTTGTTCTCAATATCTTTTTAGACTATTAAAAATTGAGGATTTGTCCAAAGTGTTTTGTGTAGGTTATATTTACTAATATATTACTTAGAAATAAAAACTGATTTTGAATTTGTAGAGCTTCTGAAAGTATTTCAAAGACCTCCATGATTCTCTGGACCACACTTTGAGAACTACTGATGGAGATGGTGATCTGTTCAGCAAAGAAAACTGAGGAGTGGGTCCTAATGTGCAGAAGCAGCAGCAGGAAAGAATAGTGGCATGACAATTCAGAGAGGAGAAAATATCCAGGAGAGATTGGTCAACAATGTCAAATGACGAAAAGTGGTCAAGAAGGGTAAGGACTGAGAAAAGACCATCAGATTTGACAAGTAGGAGATCACTGGTAACTAGAGAGTGATTTCAGTTAACTGGTGAATTGGAAGCCAGACTGCAGAGTGTTGAGAGTAAACAAAGGAAGTGTAAATGGACAGCTTCTTCCAGGTGTTTGGTTGAAAAGGAGATATAGGATGAAAAGTTGAGATAATGGTAGAATCTGGTAAGGATTTTTTCAGGAAAGGGAAATTTGGCAATGAGGGTAGAAGCAATAAATAGAGGAGATGAAAATTTTAGAGAAAAGATGACTGAAGTTACAATCCTTGACAGAAAGAAAAGAGTAAAGATTGGTAGGTGATATAAGTAAAGGGATTTTAAAATGGAGTAGGGATGAAGAGGGAAGATTTCAATTTTCTTAGTAAAGAGGCAAAGTCCTCAAGTTGAGAGAGAAGGGAGAAGGGAGAAGGTTGAAGAAAGATGGTTAAAAGCCTTTCTATTGGGAGTGAAATATGGAATCACTTGCATCTGAATACAAAGATTACCTTGCTGAAAGATGGGTCTGGCTGAGGACAGATAATATACACTCAGTATGGCTGCGTGATTTGCTCCAACTCCATTCAGAATACGGGAATAGGAAAAAGGGGAGAAAATCATGGGAATAATCCAGGGTTGAAAGTTGATGAGGAATAGGGCATGGGACTCAAATGAGAGGACACAATGGAGTTGAATTAGTTTGTAAAAGCAGAAAAGGGAAGTTGGGGCAAGGGCAATGGTTTCAGAAGTCCTAAGGAGCAGAGGACTTAAGGAAATTGAAGAGGGAAAGAACAGGTTTAAGGGGAGACATAGAAAGAGACAGAATGAGAAGTTACACATTACTAGAAGAAAGAGAAATAAAATCTTTTAGGGGTAATAATGAGATCAGGCAGGGGTCACAATTAATGTGTGTAGCAGAGTGACAGTCAGAGGACTGAAGGAGGTTAGGAAACCTGGAGGGCATGGAGTTTGAGAGAGACTCAATAGGAAGGACAAAATGCCTTTACATAAAGGCTGGAGCTGACAAGTAGAGGAAAAATATTAAGCTGGTGTCAGACTTCTTGAGAAAGGGCAGGGAATAAACCAGGAGCTGGCATATGATAATTACCATGACCTGGATTTGGTGGAAAATCTTAATTGGGTTTCAAAGGAGGAGCAGTTGCTGAGTGATGGCAGTAAAGGAAGAAGTTGGAAATGGCAAGAATGTAATGACAGTCCCCTCGAGGACCAGTGTGTGAGGGTGCAGCAGGGTTAGGGAGTCTGATGATTGAAGGGATAGCCAATGGCAGAAGCATCTGGGGAATGCCAGATCTTAAAGGAAGTAAAAAAAAAAAATCTTTCAAAAAAACTTCAAAGTAGATTAAGATCAAAAGATTATGAGAAAAAGAACAATTTGAAACTGCCCCAAAGGCCACAAAACTGGGTATATATCCTTTTGACCCAGCAGTACTATTAGATTTGTATCCTAAAGAAATCGGAAAAAAAAAGGCGGGGGGGGGGGGAAGTCCTATAAGCACAATATTTATAGGAACTATTTTTGGTAAAGAATTGGAAAAAGAGGGAATGCCCTCATTTGGGAAATGGCTGAGTTAAGTTGTGGTATGACTGTGATAGAACACTATTGTGCTATAAGAAATGTTGAGAATGATCTTAGAGAGACCTGGGGAGACTTATATGAACTGATGCAAGGTGAAGTGAGTAGAACTAGACATCACTGTATGTAGTACTAGCAATATTGTAATGATAATTAATTGCGTAAGACTTAGTTACATACATCAATGATTCATAATTCCAAAAGATTCTGAATGAAAAAATGTATTTTACCTCCACAGAATTGATGCACTTTTGAATGCAGATCAAAGCATTTTTTTTCACTTTATTTTTTGTCAACATGGCTAAAATGGAAATTTTTATATGATTTCACATGTATAATGAGTATCATTACTTGCCTTCTCCATGGCTAAGAAAGGAGAAAATATGAAACTCAAAAAAATGAATATTTAAAAAATGTTATGTGACTTTTTTTTGGGGGGGGGATTGGCTAATGGGGAATTTGTTTCACTTGATCACACATATTTGTAACAGGAGTTTTGTTTTTGTTCCTCAATTGAGGAGTAGGAGGCGAAAAGGAGAGAAGGCAGATTTATGTTGACTGAGAAAAAAATAAAAATTCAATTAAAACAAAAGAAATGAATTGCCACATAGGATAATTAGAGGAGTACTGAATTAAGTATTACCAGTAGATCCAGATTAAGATCCGAGTTTTTGCATCTGACAAGATTATTTGTGTGACTTTTAATTTGTACAAGGAAACCTGATTTCTCTGGAGCTTATTTTCTCAACTGTAAGTAGATGATGAAAAATAACTCTCTCACATGTTGAGTTGTACAAGTCTTAAAAAGATCACATGAAGGTGAATTATAATTATAATTATAATTCAATGTGGGAGTAGGAGATTGGGATTATTGTTTCAGTTCTGTCATTTAATAAGAAAATGACTTTGAATAAGTCACTAACTCACACAGTAACAGTTTCCTTATCTAAAAAATTAGGGAGAACTCAAAGGAGAGAATCAAAGGGGCCTGTCTTATTGCAATGTGGGCCCAATTGAATTTGGACAAATTAGGTGTGTGTTGCACCCAGCTGGCACAGCTATGTGGCCTCCTCCAGTTCTGTCCAGCAGCATCTGAGTAGGGAAAGATGTGGAAGGTAGTGAGAATGACTGGGACTAAGATATGGAAGGAGAAAGGAGTGAGGGGCTCAAGAACAAACGACATTGAAGGACTGAAATGGCTACTACAGATCAAGACTGGAAAGGCATGGAAGTCAGAGCAAAGTGTTAAGGGCTAGATGGAGGTAAAATTTAAAATGAGGGGGAAATACAGGTTTTAAGAAGGATGAGATATAGATGGGTATAGTATGATAGTAGGTTATAATTAGCAAAAAGAGTATCAGTTTTAAATGAGTGAGATGCAACTTTTTGGGGTGAAAATCTGTGAGCGGCTATAGTAAAATGGAGTTTAAAAATTCTATAAACCTTTAAAAAGGATATATTATATCACATTTTTAAAAAGTAGGACCAGAATTGTGATTTCATTTGAAAAGATAAATGATGATGAGTAAATTTTTTCTATCAATGCAGAATAGCAAGAATTCTAAGTCTTAAAAGTTACCTCTGACATTGAGGCTAAATGACAGTCCCTCTCAGGTGTGTCAGAGGAAGGCCCTGAGACCCTTCTGACTTAAAATGAAGCTAGCCATTAAAACACACTGCCTTTCTATATCACACATATGCATGTACAAAATTGTAGTCAGCATATATTTAGTTCTACTTTTCCCACCCTGTATTACTTAATGCAAAGAAGTTTTATAATTTCTCTGCATATTTTTATTTGCTTTTTATATGGTGATGTAATACTTCAATATAAATAATGTAGTGGAAGCAGCACTATACTTAAAGGAAGATCAAATGGGTTTAAATATCTGTGTAAACTGAATTAACACGGTGAGTTTACTGACAATAGTGTATTTTTCTTCTTTTTTTTTTTTTTTTTTGGCCATTAAATGTCTGCCATAAATTTTTTTATGAAATAGTATAGAAAGCAATTTCCTTGGGATATACTCCTAATCTTCTTTTCAGTCCTACTCTACTGAATCAATGCCACAGAGAGTAACTGTGATTTCTTAAGTCCCAATTTTCGTAGAGCTTACAAAGATGAAAAAAACAAAATAACGTACAACATACTTTATAGTTGAGTGTTATTAACATTTTCACTGTTACTTTCTTCTCTCTAGTCAACAAGAAATATTAAAATGTTTGCCAATTTTGATATGTAAATGCTCACAATGAAAATGTAAAAATTGATTTTGGGGAACTCCAAAGAGCCTGGCTCCAATACAGCAGTACAAACTCACTAAAGGTCTTCTCTGTTTGGCTTTAAACATTTTTCCAATTGTCTATTTACTTTGTATGATTCAACCTGTGAAATATCTACAACTGATTGATTTTATATATATTAGAGACTGCCTATTTGTTACTTTTATATACATATCAATATCTTTTAATTTCTGTAAGTTATTTTAGCTGTGATTTATTGCAAATTGTCCCAGTTTGACCTTTTACACTGGTTTAAGCATATGGTTTTACTCTGAGAAATTCAATTTGTTGTTTTTATATTACTTTCTAAATATCTCTTCCCTGTTGTCTAGCCCAGTGAGTCATCTCTTGAAACAAAACTTTTTATAAAAATAAGAAAAAAGCAGTAAGGTAAAACTTAGCCAACATATCAGCCAAGACTGACAGAAGAGGTGATATTCCACAACCCCCAACTCCTAACTCTTCTTGCCTTATAACTTTTCTTTATAACTTAGGAACTAAAAAAATTTTTTTATATAAAAGTTGTTCCTCAAAGCATATGACTAATGATGTTTTATTTTCATCGTTTAATTTCAATGAATTCTTTTCCTCATTGCAAAATGTTAACAGGCAAATCATAAATTATAAGCCACCATTTTTGGTGGCCTTGCTTTTTACAGGACATTTTCTGTACAATGGTAGTTGTTTAAGGTTGCCCTAAACCAAAGGTGTCCAATTTTGTACACAATCAAAAGGTGGCTAGGATTTGCATTAACCAATTTATCTCTACAATAATTCAACTGCATGTAATTTTTTATGCCTGACTTCTCAGTTTTTGCTTTCTTCACACATCTTTCCTGTTTAACTTGGTCTACTCCCTTTATACTATGTTTTATTTTAGTTTGGCCACCGAGGATCCAACATATCTGAGTTTCTTTCTAGAAACTCTCTTTGCCTTCATTTCCCATTTTTCCTTTTAGACTTGGGCAATTTTGAAAATTGTAGCTGTAGAAAATATTTTAAAGCTCACAAGGGCAAGTTCCTTGTTGGCCATTTACTCTTCTTCCTTCTTCCCCCTCTTTGCTGCAACTTTTGTTTGCTCATTTTTAAATTCATAAATTATCCTGAGATATTGTTACTGCAATTCATTAAGCAAAAGAAAATAAAAAATTATCCTTAGTCCAGTGTGTCTACTTTGCATTCCTAGTTCCAGATTGGTGGAAAAGGGAGAAGATAGTGCCAAGAATCAGAGTTTTAGATTATAAACCTTAACCTAGATGTTACTACTCTAATTGTGAGATGTTTGTTCAATGGCCAAAAAAGACTTGTTAGAAGAACTGAATGATACTAAACTTCACATTCTCACCATAAACGACAAAACCAAACTGAAGTTAAATGGAAGGATGGCTATTGGATTTTTTTTGGAGAGGAAAATAAAAGTTGGGTTTATCTTACATCCAAACACTAAATGAAAAATAATTTCTTTGGGCATCTTGTATTACATTGCTCTTGATAAAGATAAAGATAAAGATAAAGATAAAGATAAAAAAAAGACCACCATGAGAATAATCTTAAATTGTTCTAATACTAGTTCCAAAGGTTGGGGTAATAGATAAATTCTATAAAAAACTTGGTAAGATATTTCAAGTTAAATACATATTTTAATAATTTAATGAATTCAATGGAAATGTGGGTATGGAGGAAGATGGTGACAAACAATGGAAAAAAAGTTTAGGAGTAAGGAATGGAAGATGCCAAAGGCTTCAATTCTATATAGAAGCCTAATATTTATGTCACATATTTTCTTTGAGAAACGAGCTAGCAGGTACTGAAAATGAAAAGCAACAAAATTTATCACAAAAATGAAACTGAGTATATGTGGGAATCATTCTTCAATATGTGATTTATGTACAGTTAAATCCACAAAAAGATATATTTGAATATAAGAAAAAAGATATAATACATAATTCAGTAAACTTCAATCTAACCTAATTAAATGGGATTCTGAATAGTTTAAAAATAGGAAATGACAGATGAGAGGACAATGACATCTATTATTAGAATAATAACATATAATAATAATAATAATTAGAATAATATTAGAAGTTTAACTGACTTAAATAGTATGACAAGAAAATAAAGAATCTAGAAACTGCCTCAGCTAGTGATCTACTTGCAAAGTTGATCACCTGTAAAATCTAATGAAGGATGATGGAAAATTCTTAATAGAGGATGCATTATTTTCTCATATTAAAGTGAGAAGCAATGGAAGGAAATATAATTCTAAAGAAAGCTTGGAGAAAAACCCATCATATCACAAGGGCATTTAAGGGTGAAACGGGAAGGGTAACATAGATGAAAAATTAAAGAGAGCTCTAAATATCATTATAACAGATTCTTCACCATCAAGCATAGACAAACTACATTTGGACTCTCACAAAATAGTTCTGGGTATATTCCTAGACAAAATTAAAAATGGTACTGAAGAAACAAAAAGACTCAACAAGAAAGCATCTGGACTAGATCAGATACACACATACTCGAGAAGACAGTTTTGAGGCCCTGACGGATTCATTCTCAACATTTGTGAAAAAAGATTACAAAGATGTGGGGGGAAAACCTTGGGTAATATTAACTTAAAAAAAGGCAATCAAGAGAATAATCAAGAAAATTAAGACTCATAAATGATTGCCTTTACAAAAATAGGAGAATCAAGGACACGTGCACTGAAGGGATTCTTCATGATGGAATCAGGGGAGAATAAGCAGGGAAGTCACAAATAATTCTTCACAGTCGGTTGTATCTTTATCATCACAAAATTGACTTGATATATCTGCATGAAAGCATTTGCTTTGGTAGAGGAAAATGCCACCTTAGAGGCTCATTTCCATCAAGGTTGTTTCCCAAGGAGATCTCAAAATCTTAGAAAATACTTGTTCAAGTGGCTCTTTCCAATAAAGATGACTGCCAAAGGCACTTGCCACTTTTAAGTACCTGAAGGATGATGCAAGATAGAGCTCAGGTTGAAGAAATCCTCCACATATTCCTGGTTTGCAGATAAAACTGTGGTGGGTATATCAAGTTCCAGAACATTGCAGAGCTTCCTAGATGAAATTCATAATTACCCAGAAGAGTTTGGTTTATTCAATACTATCCAGACAGGAAAAATCAAGTTGGTGGCTGTCAAAGTCTTAATTTGCAAATGGATAATTTATCAATCATCCATCAGCTACTCATCTAATAGTAAACATATTTGGCCTAGACACTGCAAATGGACAATGAGTGGGGCCTAGAGATAAGTAGGAAGAGGGAAACAGCAGGATGTACTGACTTTAGGAAACTGTACAAGCTTCTTCCCCACACAAAAGGCTATCTTTTTACATCAGTATTTTTCTAGTGATGGTGTATGGTTGGGAGTCATGGGGACAGATATGAAATACTGAGGTTAAGAGTCACCCAAAGGACTACAAAGAGTGAATACAAAAGGATATTAATTAGGCAAAAGTGTGTAAAGTATGTCAGGGAAATATATGACTAGAAAAAATGATGGGATTGGTTAATACATTGAGAGCCAAGTACAAATGATGTACAGCCTACATGCTCCATTCTGAAGAAAATATGAAGAAGGGCCCTGGGAAGGGTGATAGACTCCATGTCAAATTTATGGGAAGTTATCGTCAAGAATTGTACAGAAGGCAGCAAAATAACTGTTTGGATATATATACATACATTGTTTTTAACTTATACTTTAACATATTTAACATGTACTGGTCAACCTGCCATCTGGGGGAAGGGACGGGGGGAAGGAGGGGAAAAGTTGGAACAAAAGGTTTTGCAATTGTCGATGTAAAAAATTACTCATGCATTTATCTTGTAAATAAAAAGCTATTTAAAAAAAGATAAAAAAAAATTGTACAGAATGGAAAGGCATGGGTGGACTATGGTCTGTGTAGCAGAAGGAAATATGTCCATGAATATCTGACCTTCATTGGTATACTGTATATTACTGTTATTGTTACTATGTGTAAACTGCCATGTAGTGTCTCTGGCAATTCACTCAATCTCTTAGGGCTTAGATTATAAATTTCAGAGCAAGTATGACTGCATTGGTAGGTGTTTCCTCCCTGCAAAGTGTCTATGTTAATGAAATCAGATGTCAAGGCAAAAACTATACTACTTGTTTTTTTCAGCACTATGTTGAATGTGAATAGTCTTAAGGCCAGTTTATTCTAATGCTTTTGTTTTTTATTAGAGTAAAATGGGAGTTCAGAAAAGCTATGAAACTTTTCTGAGGTTGGGTTAAATGTCCTCAGGTTCCAAATTTAGTACTCTTTCAACCCCACCCTGGATAATCACCATTCACTCTTTCTTTTCTGTTATAGCTTTGGCAGATAAGATGTTTTTCTTGCCACCACTAATTCTTCTAGTCTTGTCCTTAAACTTATAACTGCTTGTCTCTTCCAGGAGCTTGACCTTCTGAAAATTAGGCATATCAATTTTCCGTATCCATTTTTTTCCTCCTTTCTTACAAAAATGCCCAGATATATATTAATCAATAAGTACTTATTAAATAGTTATTGTGTATCAGGAAGCACATTAAACACTGGAGACATGAAGAAAAGGTAAAAACAATCCTTGCCCTCAAGGAGCTTACCTTCTATTAGGGTTGGGGAGGAGAGATGACATGTATATAAGCAGGTGTATAAAAGATAAGAGGAGATGAAAAGTAACTCTAATGTGGAAGGAAGCTGGGGGTATAAGTAAAGGCCTCTTCCAGTATATAGAATTTGAGCTGAAACTTGGAAGTCAGGGATTCTCATCAAAGATGGAAGTGAAAAGGAAGAATATTTGAATGCTGGGGACAAACATGCTTAACAAACAAACAAACAAAAAAGCAAAAACCTTGAATAAGCTTCTTAAGCAATCATCTTATAGCTATCCTCCTCTTCACATCTAAACTCCTAAGTTTGTTGTCTTCATCTTTTCACATCCCACTTCTCAATCGCTTTCACTCTGACCTTTCATCCCCATGACTGAAGTTTTAACAATTTAAGGTCATCCATGATAGTTTTATTGTCAAATTCTGTGGTCTTTTCTCAGGTCTCTCCTTAACTTCCCTACAGCAGTTGACCCTGCTGATCATCTGCTGAGGATTCTTCCCAACCTGGTTTTGGTAACACTGCTCACGGTTCTCTTCCTACATATTTGATTTCCTTTTAGAGGATCAACATCTGCGTCTTGCCCTCTACATATGCATGGTTCTATTCTAGGCCCTCTCCTCTTCTCTCTTTATAGTCTATCTTGTTAGAATTATCAATTCCCATAGACTCCACTATAACTCCATATATAACTCTTATGCAAAGATTCTCAAATCTATACACTCAGCTTTCATCTCTCTCCCAAACTCTAGTCCTTTATCACCAACTGTTTTCTAGGAATCCTTATTTTACTCCCAATTTTAAAAGGATGGCTTTAATATTTTTTTGTCAGTAAACTGAATTCCAATATACTATTTAATGACACTATAAAAGTATTTCTATTATCTAAACAGTCATGAGGAGAGGATAAATTTTATCAAATGCTTTTTCAGTGAAAAGATAGCTTTCGTGGAAGATTAATCTAACAGCAGGATAGATTAATCAAGCAGAATGGATTGAAAGAAAAAGCTTGAATAGGAGGACATATCACAATAAACTAGGTATGATGACTCCAACTCAGAATTTCCTCCTTCCTCTGGGCTATTTTATTTTAGTTCTTAGTGTTTGTGTATGGAAATTTAATCGTACACTATTTAATCATTTCATAATAAATTATTTTTTATTGCTGCTACTTTTTAATGGGCAAATCTTATTTCCCATACCAAATTATGATCTTTATTTTATAACAAATCTGTTGGATGATTAGATTTGGGCAGTGACATTTTAAAACCTGTTAGGTTCTCTATGCATAATTGTAACAGTTGTTTATAAAAATAGTCCAAAAAACCCCCTCAAACCCCACAACTAAAACATCATAATTTATAACAAGTCATTTAAAATTTTAAAAAGTCCACAAAAAAATCCCCGCAAACCCTACAACTAAAATATCACATTGAGGAAAGTACTTTATAAACTCAAAAGTACTGTCTAAATGTGAGTTATTACATAGATTTAAAAACTTAAAAAAAATTACACTAAAACATTTAATGGAAGACAGACTTATTGTTCTAATATTTTATTTACATTTTTTTTTAACATTTGAAATATATATTTTATACTTAACATTCACGTCCTATGGTGGGGCAAAAAAAATGATAGTTTTCTACACTGCTCTGCCATCTCCCTCTTTGCCCCAACTTCCATGTGTGTATAATTCAGAGGTTTATATATCCTCTGGAGTTGGAGTCCTTAGTAGTCTCAATGTTCCTTCACTGGTCACAGTAAAGAGATCTGAAATCCAGAGCAAGGTTGGAGAATTGCTCTATTTTCCCATATTTCCATATCATGAGTCCGTGGAAAATTTTGACCTGGAAAAGCAGGGACCTAGGCTAACTGGTTAGCTACAACTAATAGTGGGAGAGCTCCTAATTGTGTACCTATTCAACAGTATGGTACTGCAGTACCAAGAGGGCGATATTAGTGAGAATGATAAGAATGGGACAAATCTGAGAAACACTGGGAAGGAAAAAGTGACAGGACATGTTGACATGGATACTGCTATCATTAACAATCCAAATTATTATATAAAGCAAATAAGCTGCACAAAATTGCTAACATAAATCAGTTTTCATTATTCATTATAACTTCCCAAACCTCCATGTAGCATAAAATTTACAAGCACCTATAAAATAATCTAATTATAGGTATCATTAGCTTTTTTGGTCAATTACTATGAAGGTTTTTTCACCTGCTAATTTCACAATTCCAGCTATCCAGAAGACTTTGGTAGGTAGGCTGCAGTCTGTATTGGGAACTTCCACCCTCACATTTTCTGAGATATCACCCCAGCAGGTCCCCATGGGTGCCTGTCATGTAAAAAGTACCAAATTAGCACCTTATTATTAGCACTCAGCTTGGAATACAATCTTTATTTTTATTAACTGTCACCAACATAAGAAATATGCAAGAAATGACAGACTAATATGTAAAGTTCTCTAAAAATTCAACCTTTTTTTCTTTTTCTTTTTATAGAATTTTTTTATTAGATATTTCTATGTGTTATCTAGCATCAGGATTGAATTCAAGTTTAACAGAATTCAAAGAAGTTAAAATACACAAATGTCAGTTTCAGAATTCAGAATATCATTTTAGCATATAAAGAAAATAATATTTTATAAAAGCAGAATTATAAAACCAGTTGTAGTAGCTTTGACAAGACAGAGCCAATTTAAAATAGTTGTTGTCTTTTGCAATATACCTTTGAATGAATATCATTTTAATTAACAAAGAATAACAAGAAAAAATAATTCAAACTAGCAAACTGCCTTTCATGCATTATGTCATTACTTATGGTATTTGGGGCAATATACTCCAAGTTAGTAAGAGAAGGTAGGTAAGAGAAGATTTGTGAAAGTTCAAGGTATTTTTTCACCTCAGTATAAAATTTTTTTTACTTTTAAGACTAATTCACAAAATAAAGTTTATAAGAATGGGTAAAAGAGAAGGTGGCAGGAAATAAACACTCAAAAGGCACAGGCACAATTTTAGAGATCTATCCTATAGTAAATTATTAGTTTAACCAGTTGATATTGTTTCTCTCATGATTAACATAATAATTTACTGTAAATCTTTATCACTAAAAGAAGAACTTAGAACATTAGAAAATGGCAATCACCAAAAAAACTCAGTGATTTTTGTCTCCATTAGGTGATTAACCAACATAATAAGATGATGGGATTTTTCTAAAATCTTTTACTAATATAGTCTACAACTATTATAATTATTATATTACATATATCCCCTATTACTTTTTAGTCAATTCAATGCTTGAAACTTATTTATAGCTTTTATACAGTGGTGTGTGAATTATTTGGGACAAATGATTTTTATATGGTTTCATCTTGTGGTAAGAATGGTCATATATGTATATCTGTATCTACTGATGCTAGGAATGGTCATATATGTATATCTGTATCTACTGATGCTAGGCTCATTCAAAACATCTGACCATAACCAGACATGTTGAATTAAGAGGATATGAAATATTTCCTAAGTATCTCATGCTTCTATTTCTTCATGTAATAGGGAGATAGTGCAATGATGTGGGAAAATAATAATTTAGATATGGTTTTACCTTGGGAAAGCAAATCATATGTATTTGGGTATGTGTACATGTACACATATGCATCCAATGGCACTAATCTGTATTGCAGAACAGAATGACAAGCTGAAATCAAATTAAACCAATTTCTCCACTTTTTGTTGGTTGAGTGATGCATTTTCTGCCATTTGCATGTTTCTCAATAATCTCTTTTGTTGCATATTTAGTTCCAGGGTTTTCAAGAATGGTTATTATTCTAAATGAAGATACAAAATTTTTAGCTCTTAAAGAGCACATTCCAATGATAATTAGAGAAATAATTGTGAATATTGGTTTGGGAAAGTCAAACATCTTAAGATCATTCAAGCTTATAGTGAAAAAGAATAAAAAGAATAAATAGAATCAAAACACAAAGGAAAATGCAATTGAAAATGGTAAATATTGCCAAGGGTCTACAATGAAAAAGAGCCTAATTAATCTTCAGAAGACAAGTAAAGACTTTTGGAGGGACCTGGCAGCTGTAAGGGTTGTTCCCAATTTCTCTATATCCAGAGCATGCTTCTTAAAATTGAAAGAACAAGATGACCAACTAGTACATATATAAAAAAGTTGCTAACAGTGGTTATGAAACAAAAATGCTTGATATATTACAAAGAGTAGAGAACTGAAGATTAAAAAAGCGAATTTTTTTTTATTGATGAAACTTTTTTATTCAAAGCTGTAACAAAACTGTTGTTGGAAGAAGTTTAGGTTATCCTATAAGACCTAGGACTCTCTAATGGACTATGAAAAACATCTGCCAGAAAAAAATTGTCAGGGAACTTTTTACTTTTATTGGGCCTGGAAGGATCGCCCCTGCTGAGGCAATGCTAAACTCTGATAACTATATACGCACATACTGAGAAGCAGAACTATCTTAAAATGACAGAAATTCCCAAACTGAGATGGAATATTGCAGCACAATCTTTAACTATGCCATATATGTCAAAGAAAGAGAAATCTGTCCAAGAGATGGAGAGAAACATGTTTCTGTGGCCTGGGAACTCATCTGATTTAAACCCTATTGATAACCTATAGGTTATAATCAAAGTTAGATGAGGAAAATGGACTATTTGTCAAAAATATGTTTGATATTCATTGCAAGAAAGTTTTATGATGAAGAACTAGAGAATTATTGGTCAAAATCATGGAAAACAAGTGATTGCAGCAAAAAGAGGACATATTGCAAGTTAATATTTGTTTATTATATAAATCAATAAATGCAATTATTTTAATTTGTCCCATTTAATTTGCACACCACTGTAATAATTAACTAAATTAAATAAATGACTTTTAGAATACAGAAAACATTGAAAGTCTCCAGAGGTAAATGATAAGAACCATACTGAAAGAATTTAAAACCTTGATGACAAATAAAAGATTCAAGTAAAGTCAAGTGTATTTGTATATATTTTCAGGCAAATCAACAGAAGAAAACATATCCAGAAGAATGAGTAACCAAAGGAATCAGAGATACAGGACCTAACCAATTTGATCATTAGTCAGTAGACGTCTATATATATGGTCTTCTACTCTTTGGTAGACTCTCTTCTGATAGGCCAACAACTTATGAAATATCTGTTCAACCCCTATCTTCTCAAGAGCCAAAGTGTGAGAAAGAGCAATTTCAGATTGAGGTGAAGAAAACTGAGGTGAAGTGATACAGGTTAGGTCCACAAACTGAAAAGACAGAATCAGTTATGGCTCCTCCCTACCAGTGGTGGGCATGAAATATGCCTCTAAACATATGGAGAAAACAAGGTATCTCAGCTATCATTGTATTCTGGAGGGCAGATATGAACAGGTTCTCTAGTTATGGAAAAATATGTGAATCTTTTTTTTGGCCTATTTATTAATTTATGTTAAATACTGGACTCTTCATGTTCTGCTATGTTCCCCTATATCACTCTAGACTTTAAAGCTACTCCTATTGCCAGCAGGTATAATTAAGAAAACAAGAAAACTTAAAAGGAAGATGGATTATGTAGATCTGTATTTATATAAAAGATAGTTTCTATTATATTACCAATATTAATCTACTTAAAAGTAGATTAGGTGCTAGTTAAATTTTAAAAATTAGAGGCACATCTCTTTTTTCTCAGGTGGGTGGTGTGGTGTGATGAACAGGATCTGTTTTTGTGGATCAGGAGAAATGCTCCATAGTATTTCTTAAAATTCCACACACAGACACACACACACATACACACACACACACACACACACTCTTAAACAGGTGCTGTTTTAGATCATTGTATCTCTAATGAGCCTAACAAATAAGCTTATTAATGATCTGATTGTTTATCTGCTGAACTGATAGGCTGAATAGAAAAAAATTAATCAACTTCAATGAACCAATTAATTTATGTTAAAGTAAATAATGTGTCAATATTTTCATTTAATAATGGTAACTATCTTCATTTTTCTGTTATTTCTTGGTTCCTACAGTCTGGATTGGTATAGGAGAAAGTAGCAGAAAGTGACATTTGTTCTTGCCTGTAAGGTTGTGGTTCTGCTAGGCCCTCCTAAACCAATCCATATGTTTGACTCTATGGAAAAAGAAAAATGGGGGAAAAAGGAGCACCGCAATGGAAACTGTGCTCCACATAGCAAAACAAACAATCTATATATACACATATATATGCACATATATGTAATATAGATATATACATATATACATATATATTTCCCTTTTGTTAAAAATGAATATTGTCAAATGGGGAAGACTGAATGACCCAGGCCTCGATAGCCATCTTCGTTCAAGTCATCTGTCTTCACTTGCTGGCAGGAGGGATAACTGAAGTCTGGATTGGCATAGTATGAACTAGCAGAACCATAATTTACAGGTAACAACAAATTTACCTTCCAGACTCATGGCGAAGAGATCCACCTCAGGTGCCTCCCCAAACAAGGAAGATCTGGTTCACTTCCTGATCCAGGAACCACTCGTATGGGTTAATCTGTGAGCGACTCTCCTTCCCTGCAAGGTAAGCTGCAATCAGGAAGGTCCTGTTGGACATGGCCCAAATCCAAATGCTAAGGGCCTCCCAACAACAACAACAAAAAGATTCTTTTTCTCATCTGTAGAAAATATTTTTGAGGGAAGTTCCCTTTCCCCATTCTTCTTATAAGCTCAGGAATGTGCTACAGATGGGATTTCTAGAGTTGTATGGATCCTCAATTAATTGTATAGATATAATGCACAATAGAATTGACCACAAAAAAATCTACATAGATTTGCTCTATATAGAGTGGGCCAAAATAACACTGATAATTACTTATAAACTCTTGGCATTAATGAGCAAGAATGGAGGACAGTGTTTAAGCTCTGAAATTATACATAAATCTGTCCCAACAGTGAGAGAAAATCCGCATGAAAGCTACCTTATAGTACTTTCAAAATTCATTTTAAAAGAGAATTAATGTACTGCCATCCAGTGTAGAAACAAAGTATTGTTTTGCTATTATAAAAGTATAGGAAATACATTAAAATTTCACAAGAGGGAGAAAATAGTGATGAGGACTCAAAATATAAGAATATGTTTATATATATATATATATACACACAAACATATATATATATATACACACACACACATATATCTGTGAAACTACAGAAAGAAGGATGAAGAAATCATGATTAAAAGGACAAAAAGAAATCCTTTCTTTTCTCACAAAACCCACTCACCTTGCAATTTAACAGTGTTTGAGTGTGAGTGTGAGAGTGAGTGAGTGTGTGTGTGTGTGTATGTGTGTGTGTGTATGTGAAAAAAAAAGAGATAGAAACAGAGAGAGAAGGTCAGTGATAAAGGGAAAAAGATCATGTTTGAGATAGCAGTAAGGGCAATAATTAGACAACACCATAAATAAGTCATCAAATAATATTGGATAAATCATTTCCTCTCTGGGCCTCAGTTTCCTCACTGTTAAAATGTACACGTTCATTGGATTGACTTCTAAGGTCCTTTCCAACTTTTGGTAGTGTGTGATAGGTGATTGTATATATTATGTATAAGCACAGGAAATTGACTAGTGATTTAGAAGGGGGAAAATCCATTCCTTTTTAATAAAAAATATCAATACTGGTAAGGAGCTTTGGAAATCATAATAGCAAAGCAAAAAAATTTTTTAGAAAATTGAAGAGATCACACAAAAAGTAAACAGCAAAATATGTGTGTGTATTCACACATGTAACATATGCAAAATAAAAGTGATTTTTACAAGTGTAAATTAGTCCTATTCTTTCTAGAAGAGGTTTAGTTTATTCATTAACAGGGAGATCTTCCCAATAGAAGATGTCATTATATAGTGAAAAGAACCCTGAACCAGACACTCCACAACTTGGGTTCAAGTCCTTTCCCTGCATGAAGCTCCTAATGGAACCTTTTCTATACCTTAGGTTTCTCATTTGTAAAATATCCAGCTTCAGAGGACTACTCCGAGGCACAAGTGACAGAATTCTGCCTGTTCTCCTACCTTCTTTGGCTGACTTCCCTTGCTCTTACGAACATTCAACAAATTCCAGGGATAGGTGTCCACCAACCCCTGTCTTCAGCCATCTCTGCTTGTCAGTCTCTCCTTGGTGATCTGACCTATTTCCAATACTTCAGTTGCTGTTTTTATGCAGTGGCTTCTCCAGTCTCACATTTCCAAATGCTTGCTGGACATCTCCAAAGAGAGACAGATACCTCACACTGAAAATATCTACAACTAAACTCCCTACTTTTTCCTCATATGACTGCGCCACTATCCTTTCCAGCCAGGCAAGCTCAAAATTTTAGGATAATCATTGACTCTTTCTCCCTACCTTTTGGTTGTCAAGTCCTGCCTGTTTTAGCCCATTTCTCTCTGTTCCCACTTCTTTCCATTGTTCTCATCACATCTCATCTGGACTCCTCTACTAGCCCTTCCTCTGGTCTCTTTCTCTAATTTGTCCTTTGTAACCACTATCCTTATAACCTCCCATATGCATTGCTCTGATCCTATCTGTTTAAAGACCTTTGTCTCCTAAATAAAATGTAAACTTTTTTAATGTCATTTCAGATTTCTCCACAATTTGACTCCAAACCTATTTTCTTTCCTCCGGTTTCTCTTTACATTTTGTTGTTGATTGGCTGTTTTAGTTGTGTCTGATGCTTGGTGATCCCACTGGGTTTTTTTGTGCAAAGACATTGGAATAACTTGCCATTTCCTTCTCCAGCTTATTTTATAGATATGGAAACTGAGGCAAACACGATTAAGTAACTTGCCTAGGATATCACAGGGAGGAGTATGAAGCTAGATGTAAACTCAAGAGAAGATGAATCTTTCTAACTCCAAGGCCTGATGCTCTACCTACTGTACCACCTACCTACCCATACTTTAAACTGTTCTACATATACATTAGTACAAATAATCCACTAATCTACCGTACCTTATCACAACCTCATGTCTTTGCTGACAGCAATCCTCATATCTGGACAGCTGCCTTATATTCATCAAATCCCACCAACATTTTAAAGTTCAACTTGCTTTTTTCCTCATTTAGGAACAATATCTGATCCTTCCAGCTGTATTAAACTGATTTTGTCTTCCTCAAGTTTCTCAAATACTCCTAAACCTCTCATTTATACTTGTTTTCAGTTCATTTACATGTAGGTACTTAATCACTATTTGTTGAATTTAATGAGATTAATGTATGTGAAAATATTTTGTAAATTGCAAAGGCCCATGTTATTGTTAGTAATAAAATTTAAGAAAATGTTTTTGTACAAAGTATATTTTCTCCATAATTTGACTGTAATCAATCAAAAATGCTCTATTATTTTAAAATAACTACGGAAAACATAATTCTCATTAAGAATCTATCTATCACACAATTTAGAAGAGACAGATGGTTAATGTTGGTGCCTGGATAAGATCTATTATTTTCAATGATAGATCTCTTTTACAGTATATACTATATACTATCTAGTAAAAGATTTTTTTTTTTGGGGGGGTAGGAGAGATATTTATCATAGCTTCCAAATGAGATAGAAACCACCTTTGAGGGCAGAAACTATATTATTTTTATCTTTCCATTCCCTCAATGCTTACATCTAATAAGCATCAATAAATGTTTGCTGAATTTCAAATGAACGACTATTTAAAAAATATCACAAATACAGAGGACAATTAATCATCTTAGCAGCTGAAATTCAATAAATAGCTAAATACATCCTAGAAAAAAATCAGTAATTCCTTATAAATATATGTAGAGGAAGATATTACTCTTCTAGTAGAAATACACATTTACTAAATCTGAAAAGAACAAAGTAATCACTACTGCATTTCTGAAGACTTGGTATATAAAAAAAGGAGAAATATGATACAGTAGAATGACCTCTCAGGATAGTTTTAGAATCATAGTACATACTCTCCTTCATACAGATAAAAGACCATTTCAGTTCAAAGTTCCTTAGATTATTTTCATAGAAAAAAAAGAGGAGAAGGAATAACACAACCAAAACATTTTTGGTCTCTTGAGTGATGGGAACATCAGTGAGGAGTAGAAACTTGAATACGCATAATACCATCTAACATAAGTGTTTAGTAGAATATAAATCTGAAACATATAAGCAAAAGAAATTCTAATTATACTTTGCATTTCTCATTTATTTTGTGCTTTATCATTTTAGCCATGTATTACTTCTTTTTATTTATTTTTATAACATAGAGATGACTGGAATAGGGGCATGATAGCAGCTTTTAAATAAAAAGGGGGAAAAAGGCAGTCAAAAATCAACCATCATTCTCTGTAATGCGATGTTCTGTATGTATTTTGCTGTGTTTTGAGAGTACTCTAGGATTAAATTTAAATGATTTATAGAAGAAAAGAACATATGAATTTCATCATTAAAAGCTATCAAATACTGTACATAGCATTGTTATATAAGGGATTTTCATTGTTAAGGGAATAACTATTCCAAAGTTCAATGGGATACATGAGAAAGTGAATTTCCTATCTGTTGAAATTTTCAAGCAGAGGCTAGATGACTGTTGTTAGTGATATTATAGAGAGGATTCCTGCTCAGATATGGGATGGATCATAGTCCTGGAGGTTGCTTCCATCTCTGAGATTCTGTGATGCAGTCCCTATATTTAGATCCTAACTTTAAGTCATTTTGAGATGCAGATTTTGTGTTCTGGAAAGCAAATTATGGGGTCCTAAGGCAAAAATAAACCAATTATCCCAAAGGGTATTAAGATCATTATACTTGTAACTGCTAAAAAGAAAGGTTATAGGGATCATCTCTCAAATTCTTAGAGAAAAGACGAGATACATCAGACACTCTGTAGAGAAAGATATACAGATTTACTAAAAAATGCATCTTCTGGTTTGGTTAAATCCATGATAGCTTGGGTTTAATCATAAGGACACATTTCTGCCAAATATCACTGCTCTTCTTGAATGATAAGTGATAAACCACTTTGTAGAATTTTAGGAATATCTCTATTTAAACAAAGAAGACACATTTCAATAATACTCTTTTGATCAATATTAATAGTAGGAATGTGGACAGTATCAAATATGTTCCAGGAAATGAAGATCAAACAAGTTTTTCTGAGAAAATATCACTTATTACTAGCCAAAGTAAAATCAAATGTGCAAAAGGAAAAAAAAATGAATAGTGAAGGATTGAGGCAGGGGGGAAGAGTTGGGTTAAAAGAGCAGATAGAAGAGACCGAACCCTTGTTCATGCAGAAAAGGTCAGATTCCACCAGTTGAAGAATATCCCAGAAAGAGGTTTTTATTTGCTCCGATCTCTGCTTCCCAGGAAGAACAAAGGGTGTTCTATGGAAATACTCTGTCCTTTCCCTTCCTCAATGAGCACCACTAGTCATCACCCTAAAAGAACTTATGTTTTACCTTCTTTTTATTCCTTCATTCCAAATAAAAAAGCTTAAACATATATACAAAAATTCTGAATAAGTAGGCTAACAAACTCATTCTCATTGAAGTAGAATCAGTCAGTAAAGAAAGAAATGAGGGAGGGCCATCAGAAGTTAATGAAAACTTGAAGAGTGAGTCTAAGTGTCAAGGTTTATCTTTTTTCACTTTGGCAGCTCCATTTTATGTGATAAAGGCTATTTGTTTTATAAATGAACTAATTTTGTTGCTGGAAAACAGACAAAGCTCTAAAGTTCCCCTTCCACACAGTCTTATAAGCTGTGACATCGCTAGGTTGACTACATGCTATGCAGTGGTTTGTTTTCCTCACTGAAGCAATAGTGCATGTGGCTAAAATTAACATTTCAATGAGATGAAATATTAGATATTCCATTCAGCTCAGTTCAATTGGATTATCTTTACTTGGTACTTTAATTTGTGTCTCTCTAGCCAAAGACCAGCCACTATTAATTCAAAGGGGGGAGAGTGAAGAGCAAATTCTTGTGATTTATCCATTTTTAGTTATAAACCTCAAACTCTTTGTTTCTAAGAACTAATGAAACTCTATTTAAACAAATATGAAACTACATTTAAATGCTTTCTTAATTTAGAGCATGTAGGTGAAATTCAATGATTTGTTTCAAAGTGATCTGCTTTGCTCTGTGAGATGACCATTATTTGTTAAGAGAATTAAATAATATCTTTGGATTTTCAAGAGCAGCAGGAACTGAAGCTCGATCTATATTGACTGTTCATATACTGATATCTGTGATTAAGCACATCTTAATGTTAACAAAATCAGCTTCAACAATCATAAAGAGCCATAATTCAGCTAATTGTCATTTAAGAGTCTTCCTCTGTCTAAAATAGATATATAGAGATAATTAAAAACTTTTAAAAAATGCCAAGTATTTTTAAAAGAATACTTTAATAATTAAGGTTGTTCTTAAGTTACAGTTGGAATCCTAAATTTAAAAAATGCCATATTTAAGACATTATTTATCAGCTTAACAATGTATTTAGCAAGAATGATCTCTAGTACTGTGTTGAAACAGCATTAAACTATACACGTAATTAATGGGAAGGTCTTATATGCTACTGTGACGGGCTGGCTATTTAGGGAATATAGATATAAGCAATTCCTAGTGCTTTATTCTTGTGAAATGGAAATAAAACAACAACAACAACAACAACAACAACAACAAAAAACAAACTGGGAAGAAAACATCAGATCTAAGCAAAGAATAAGTTCTGAAGGGCCAGACAGATACCAAGGATGATGGAAAAAAAAAAAGATAATCAATAGATTTGCTAGGAAGAGACTGGGATCATGTCATCCTAAAGTAGACATTAACAAACTACAGAATAGAAAACTTTTCAATTTAATTTTTACATGCTTATATAAAAAGGCATGAGAGGGTAATTTTTATGACTAGATAAATGAAAAGAATAAATTAATCCTTTTACTTAGTCAACAAATGAAATTCTGCATTATTTCCAATAATCCATTTAATAATCTATGGACTTCAATAATTCTTGATTAATGTTTTAATCAAATAGCTAACATCATAATACTAATGACCACTGCTGAATCTTCAGGACTTAATGCATGGATACAACACAAAATGAGAAGGGGAATTCTTTGCTTTCTCCATAAACAAGTCCAAATACAGGACTCTTTTCCATTAACAATAATGACAAACATGCACGCTAAAAAGAAAAATTTCCATTGTAATCTGTTAAAACAAACCAGTTAATTTATTTACACTTCTTCAAGTGATAAAAGTAGCAAATCTACTCACATGCTTAAAACAGGTCACTGGAGCAGCTATAAAGCTATTACTGTTGATGTAATTACCCCAGCTGAAGCCTTCTAAGGAGACTGCTGCGAAAAAAGGGAAGTTAAATTAAAAAAAAAAATCAAACCTTCAAAAGCTTTAAGTTTCAGTAAAAGTCCACTGAAATGCAGTATGATGTGACATCAAAGTTATTAGTTATTAATTTAGATTAAATGCAAGTTAACCATTCAAGAAAGGCAGTCCCTGCCACCCCCCATGTGAAAGCAGTAATGATAGCAGCTCATGTCTGCTCTGGAGTTTCCAGTCACAAAAGAACTGAATAGAAACATGCTCTGGAAGACAAAGGCCACGAGGTCTACTTTGGTGGGTGGTCAAAGCACTTGCCCCAGTGGTCTCTCAGACCTAGAGGTTTGCAGATTGCCTTACTACCCGTGTGCTGCTACTCCCTTGAAAACTGGCTTTATATGCTCCCTACTCTTGTTCTAGCCTCAGACAGCTCAGTGTCACCCTGGTGTGCAGAGTAAGGACCACAGGGTGGGAAGATGAGTTCAGATCTAGCCTCAGATACTTATTAGATGTGTGACTCTGGGCAAGTCACCTAAACCCAGGTTTCTTATCTGTGAAATGGGAATAACAGTAGCACCTCTTCCCAGGGTAGTCAGGAGGGTCAAATGAGATAACAATCACCAAGAGCTTAGCACACTGCCCTACAGTAAGTATTAGATAAATCCTGATTATCTCTAAGCTTTGCCCCGTCTCTCTCCCCTCCTTCTCTCCACAATTTGCCAAATGCTTTGGCTCCAGGCTTTCTTCTACTCTGCAGGCCTCTAGGAGACTGGCATGAAAAGACAGGATAATGAAGAAAGCTTCTGTAAGGACGACTTTGCTAGTTCAGTTAGGCTCCTCTTCCATTAACTCTGGCCCCTGACTATTGCCACATTACCTGACTTCGTCTTAGCTTGGCTCTGGAGGGTGGCTTGGTACTGAGCATAAGCTGCTAACTTCGCCACCAAAGGCTGCTTCTGAAGAACTTTTGCTTTCTTAGTGGGAGGTTTACCCTGAAACAAAAAGAGTTAAGTAAAAAGAGTGACCTTTTTCATTCAACCCCTGAAAAATGACTATCTAGGTTCTAATTTAAATCTTGATGTTTCAGAAAATTATAAACTAGGGAAGCACAAGGAAATTTCAAGGTGGGAAGCTTTCAGGATGCAGAAATACACAGATATCAGAATGCCATAGCAATATGCAGGTTAAATATTTATGCATTAAATATTACATATATACACAATTAAAATATCAGGCTGTGGCAAAATCTGAAGTCTTTCCCACAAGAATTACACAAGAGGAGTTATGACATGGCAATACAATTTGTGCTCAGAGTCAACAACTGTGATGTCCAGTCAAAGATAAAATTTATAACATGACAAGTTGCCAGCCAACGAGATGTAGATTAGTTTCTTTGGGAAGTTGATGAAACAACTAATGACTGTACATGTAGCATATTTCTTGAAATGTGAGGGCTGAAATAATAGTGCTACTGTGAAGAAAGTGGGGAAATTGTTATATTTACCAGTTAAGTGGAATAAAGAAAATGCTCAAGATGTAAATCTATTATGTAAATAAGCAAACAAGGACAGTGAAGAGCCAAATTGTGAACTCAAAATAACTTGGTCAGTAAGCCAATAAGTATTTAAAAGAGGAGTTTGTGTTTGAAGAAGGCTGTCTTCTCAAACTTGTAAAGATTTGGTAATGCAATTTGAATATGATTAATTCAACCAATACTAAAAAATAAAGATAAAGGCAAAATTAAACCAGCACATAGTTATGAAAAGTTGCCATCCTCCTCCCAAATATACAAAAACTACATTTTTATTTTATACTAAAAGCAAAATGCTTCAATTGCCATATTACTTTCAATATAGATTCCCTTGAGAAATAGAAACAATTTATTGAATTCACACAATATCAAATTAAATTAATTGATTTAATTTAATTTTAAAAATTTGATTCACATAAAAAATAAAAACATTATTTTGAGGCAGAGCTGGGCTGTTTCTTAAGGAAATCCACAAGATTTTTAACAAAATCATTTCATTATGAAATAGGATATAAAACAAAAACAAGAAACTGGCCAGTTGGTAGCAGCCCAGCTTTGATGGATCATCATCAAATAACAAAAAACAAAACAAAAAAAAACTATAGAAATTAGAGATTCATAAGAATAAAAAAGTTTCTGTACCGTTACCTGAAGTCTTGCCAAAATGCTTGCCTTCTTGGAGTTTGAGGAATAACTTCTTGAACATGAAACACTGCAGAAACGCTTTGTTTTAGAATAAAAAGCATCTCGTACTCCGACCATTCCACACATTTCACATGTAGCTAATTAACAAAAAAGAAAGGTATCAGGAATCTCTCACAAAAAAATCAGTTTTTAACCATACAACTTAATCAGGCTTCCAAAGAACCAAGGGATAATAATTTCTATTCTCCTACAAGTTCCTTCTAGTGGTTATAATAGAAACAGACTTCAAGAAGTTGAGAAAAATCAAAACCTAGGTATGATTTCATGGCCAGAACTTCAAGTTGGGTTTTAGAGACAAGTTTCCTTGCTAAATAATAAAAAAGAAAATCCAGACAACATTAAGAGCAAATGTTGATAACGAGGACACTGTTTCTTCACTGGATTTTCCTGATTCTTCTCTCTTCTGGTTATTTCCTTAGCTGGATCTTATTATACCCCCTCTTAAACCCTTTTCTCTGTCTTGATTTCATTAGTACTTATCAGTTTATTTATTATGTAATTCACAGCTCTATATAATTAACTCCAGTTTTTCTTTTAAGTTCCAGATCAGTTGAAGCTTTTTAGACATTTCAAACTGGATCTCTCATTGACATCTTCAAACTAAACATGTGCAAAACTGAACTCATTTACTTTCTCCTCCTACTCGTTAAAACTTTCCCCTCTTCCAAACTTTCCTATTTCTTTTAAAGATATCATTTATCTTTCAGTCTCCCAGGGTTGTAACCAGGGTTCATGCATTCTTCCTTTTCCTTCACTCCATGTGAAATGAGTTGTCAAATTATGCCTTTTCTATCTCCGAATCATTTCAGATCCTATCCTTTCTTTCTTTTCTTTTTTCTCATAGAGATATCATCTTCTTTCAGGCCCTCATCACCTTTTTCCTGGTTATTGTTAACAGCTTCCTAATTGGTTTTACTGACCACATTATGTCCTACTCGAGTCTATCCTTCACATCGTTGCTAAAATGATTTTTACTAAATTCTAAACCCACTGCCCATGTCAGTGCAATAAGTTCCAGCAGCCCTTTAATAGTTCTAGCATTAAATATTAATTTGTTTGGCTTTTAAAGCCTTTCATAACCTAGCTTCAATCTCTTATTTCATTATACATTACCCTTCCTGTATCCTGTGATCTCTATTCCTCACAGAGCTTTATCCCTTTGCAAAGGCTTTGCCCAATCCTAGTATACACTCTCTCCTTGCCTCTGACTTACAGAATTCCTCACTTTCTTCAAGATAACGCTCAAACAACTGAACAAGATGTCTGATCCTGCTTGCTAATGCTCTCTCCAACTACCTTACAATTATTTTGTATTTATTCTGTCTATGTTTATTTTGTTGTATGTCCCAAACCATTTAATTAGATTAGAACATAAGTTCTCAAGTTTAATTTCAAAGTGATCTTGGCCTAACCCCTATTGATCAGCGAGGTCCAACATTAATGACAAAGAAGGCACCAGTCCCAGATTGTGGTAGGGTTGAGGGTGAGTGTGAGTAGGAGAGGGAGAGAGAGAGAGAGAGAGAGAGAGAGAGAGAGAGAGAGAGAGAGAGAGAGAGTGTGAGTGTGTCTGTCTGTCTTTATACACAGGGGAAAGGGACAAAGCCTGTGATTTCATTGATCTAGAGAATTCTCCGAATGAGGAAAATCCCTCTACCAATGCAAGTTGGCAACTTATTTAACTTAGATTCTTAAAGATTTGCCTAGAGTGTTGAGAAATTAAGCCATATAGTATTTTCACTTTTTTTCTTTCTCATTTTTTTGGGGGTGGTGTGTATCTGACTTTTCTTGTACAACAGGACAAATATGGAAATGTACTTAAAAGAATTACACATATTTAACCTGTGTTACTTGCTGTTTGGGGGAGGGGAGAGGTATGGAAGGGAGGCAGAAAAATTTGAAACAGTTTTACAACATGAATGTTGAAAACCACCTTTTCATCTATTTGCAAAATAAAATACTACTGAAAATTAAGAAGAGTAATAGGCAAGGAAAACGGGAAGATTTTGAGAAAAAGGTGATGAATTCTGTTTTGGACATTTTGAGTTGAGATGCCTATAGGACATCTATAAAGGTCCAAAAAATAGTTGGTAAAATGGCACAATGGTTCACCTGCTTGAAGATGTTAACTGTATCTAGGGGAGCTGACAGAATACTACAGAGAGAGAAAGAAGGAGCTCAGGAGAGAGCCTTAGGAGTTATCTATCTTTAGCGAGAGGGATGAGCAAGATAAACCAGTTAAGGAGTCTCAGAAAAAAGGGGTCAGACACATAGGGAAAACACTAGTATTGACCAGTGCCATGAAAACTCAGAGAAGAATGAGTAACAGGAGGAAATGTGATCAACAGTGTCAAATAAAGGTTACTTTGGAGAGTGCAGTTTAAATTGAATGATGAGGCTGAAATCAGAATGCAGAAGATTTAGAAGAGAGTAAGACAGGAAGTAACAGTATTTAATAAGGATGGCAAAACTGAATTTGATAAAAGTAGAAATGACAGCCTCTACAATCTGCCTCTAAAACATGGGAGGGATGGAATCAAGCAATCTTGGCTCAGAACCTGAAAAGGCTAGAGCACTCCTTTATCAAATTCCTCTCTTCTGGGGATGCTGAAATTATAGTTTACCCTCTTTGGGCATAGTGGAAACCTGAATATCTGAAATTCAATCAAGATTATTTATGAAGGTTCTATTTGGGGGATCACCAAAATTTCTGATATTGAAGCTGTATAGTGTGAAGAGCTGCAAAAAAATCTGTCTGTTTTTTACAGAGAATCTTATAAAAATGACTGAAAATTTCTTAGTGAAGAGTCCACCTAGTGACTAACAAAGCCATTTCCTCCATCTCATTCCTATTCTTACAGATATCTGGAGGTTTTTCACATGGAAAAGGGAAGAATACTAATTTTATGCTTGGGTCAGAGGGCAGAACCAGCAATGATAGGCAGGAGCTACAATGATGGTACCGTAGGGTGTGATAGGGCAAGGAGCAAAATTCAACTCAATGTAGTTAAAGGCTTTTTAGCAATTAAAATTAGAATGAGCTGCTCTCTGAAATATGGGATACTGCCATAAGTGTTTTTAAGAGAAGCTGAATGACCGCTATTAATGAAAATGTGGAAAAGATTCTTGAACCTTTGGAAGGCTGGATGGGAGTAACTTTTTTTCCTTCTAATTCTTAGGCTTTTATGATCTTATGAACTCTGAATATTTTAGAAGCTGATTGTCTATCTTATAAAGTAACCCAGTCTCCTTTTTATTTTAACATTTAGCTATTTATTGGTAGTGCCAGTATGATAGGTATGAAAAATACAGACATTTCAGGAAATGAAAATTCTGTGGTCTATTGTTTCCATCAGAAAATTTTAAGAGAGGTTTAAAGACTTAAAACTGAATAAAAGAGGAATTCCAATTTTTAAAAATCAAACAATAAAACTAGGGTAATAAAAATAGCATAGCACAAATTTTAGCACTTACCCATGCCAGATTTACCATCTGGATACGTATAGACTTGTCCATTATTCTTAATAATTGGGAGACTAGAGGGTAAGGGAGCAACTTCTTCTTCACTTTCATCAGAGCTGGAGCTGCTACTGGTGTCCTCACTGCAGCTATCATAACCGTCAAACATCCCGAATGAATCTCGCCGTTTCCTTTCGGAATGTGTAGAATGCTCAGTCTTAAAACATAAATGAAGCATTATTGCATTACAATTAACAAGAAATTAAGCAGATTAAATGAAGTATTTTTGGAGCTGAAATGGTAAAAATAAATTTCATTTTTCATCATTACAAATGTAAAATTTTTGTTCATAAGTAGAAGCCAATCTTTTGGGGCAGGAATTCTTAAAGCATGAAGCTACTGCCATTATTTAAGCCACTTAAAAATAGTAACAGTGCTCCTTCTGTTCTGGGTAGCTGAACAGTACGAAGATCATGATTATCTTTATTCAAATTTGGGATATTCATCTTTTTAGAGATGTATTAAGTCTACTTCAGATTCTTTGGTTTCATGGTTACAATTATCTTTAATGCAAGTAATGGTTAAAATTGTCCCTAAGGAAAAAATTACTTTCTGTTCAAAGAAACTAGCCTATACTATAGTCTCATAGGTTAATATTGTAGATTCTTCTTTCATTGTACTTGAAAAGCTATTCCTCTCTCCCAAATGAAAAAACAGTTTAACCTCCTCCCTCCCCAAACCATGAGCTAATGTTTCTATATGCCATATGTCGTTTCCCAGATAATTTTCTTGGGGGGGGGAAGAGGTTCAGTTTTCTAAAAGACAAAAATAAAGCAATAAATGGTTATGTCAGCTATGCAGTCTTAAACAAATCAGGTAACAGGGAGGATGGAAGACTTCTGAAATAAAAGATACTATGCCTTACTCAGTTAAACCTAAGATAATGTCAGTTTTCCAGGTTGCCATATCACACTGTTCTGCAAATAATGAACTGGCATTTTAATGAAGTTCATGAAACCTTTTCAGTCAAACTGTTGCCTGCCATGAATTTACTACTGTGTACTTGAGAAATTGACTTTTAGAGCCCAAACAAGGATTTTCACATTTGACTTGATTAAATTTCAGCTTATTACAGATTTAGTTTAATGTTCCAGTTTCTAAAAGTCTATTTGGAACCATATTAATGATCCCTCCCAGCTCTACTTCATTTGTAACCCAAAGAATACCATTTTAAGCCTTTATCCAAATCAATCATAAAATTGCTCAACAGCACAGCTCCTTGGGTTGCACCACTGGGAAGCTGCTTCTTAAGGAGACAAAGACCACTGGTGATTCTCTTAAGTCTGGCCACTTTGGAATCTACCTAACTATATTATTTATCATTTAGCCCAGTGAGTGCCATATAGGAAGCACTTAATAAATGCATTCTGAATAATCTATTTCACATTTTCTTATCTTCATTTAGTTCACATCTCCCCATCTTTTCCACAAGAATAGAATGAGACGGCAAAAATTCTTGCTGAAAGCTATGTGTGTACACCCCTATCAGTCTAGTAAGCCTGCCAAAAAAGGAAATGTTTTCAGTCTGGCATAACCCATTTTGTTGTTTTTCAGGAATGTTTAATGTTCTTTAAAGCACTAAACATAGTTGCTACTTTCCAATGATCTTACCCTTCCTCCTAACAAAGAAGTTCTGTTAAGCAAAACAAAACATTGGCCACGTGTGATGGAGTATGATTCCTTCTACACCTAGTTGACCAACTCTCTGCCAAGAAGCAAAAATTCTTCATAGTCTTGTGACCCCCACTTCAATTTGTAGATGTTCCTCAATTCTATCATGTTCTAAGATTCTTCTAGGAATAAAAATCAAGCTCCCTGACTTATGGCATGTAAATTCCACTTCTTTCTCTCTGGGTGAAAATCAGGATGCTTGCCTTTCTTTAACACTACATGACTCTGACTCTCTATAGGCCCATCTTCATTGTTTCAGTATCCAAGTTTTCTCTGACCCTGGGGGTCTGAATCCATCACTGATAGCTAAAGCTGTTCTTTATTTATTAAGGGTGGCAATTTCCTCTTAGTCATTTTTGCTCCTTACTTTCCTGTCCCAAGATCATTCTCTCCTTGACAGAGGAAAGGGAAGCAAAAGAAGGAATAGAGTAGTTCTGTTTCTAGTGTTGCTAATCCATCTACCCTTGCAAAAGTCTTATTCTTTTTTTGTGTCTCCTCTTTTCCTAAAGCTCTAACAAAACACCAAAATGACCACTACCCTATTTGTTTTTCTTAGCCTTTTCTCACCTTTGAGCCTCTACCTTTTTTGAGATTTACAGCTAACACCATTCTTCTGAGATTGTACTTGGAAAACAAGTTAATGAGCTTCCTATGATTCCATAACTTTTCTTTTTTTTTTTTGGGGGGGGGGAAGGGTATGGTGAAGGGAAGAATAAGATATGGAGTTATCAGTCAATTAACATTTATTAAGTGCCTGTTATACCCGAGACACTGTACTAAGTGTTGGGACTACAAAGAAAAAGGCTTCAAATAATCCTTGTTCTCAGGGAGGCTGTAATCTAATTAAACAACTTCCCCCTTTTTTCCTTATTGTATTTGTCTTCAGAATAATTTTGGTCTTGAAAGCTCTCCAACCTTTGTACTCCCCCTTCAGGATAGAAGTCCATGAGATCCTACCTATTCTTTCAACAAACAACCTTTTGAAATCTATCTACCTAAAATCGAGGGTTTATGTTAGATTATGCTTCAATTTTCTCTCTTCTTCTAAGTTCTAAAACTTCTAGATAAGTCATTTTTCCTCCAAGTTTTCCTTCATTTCTACATCACCATACTCCTAATCATCTGGTCTGGCAAGACTTGGAAGCATCTCTGTCATATCTCTGACAGGAGAGCCAGGACAACAACACCATACCTTTCTGACAAAAAATTTGCCTCAATACTCCTTAGAGCAAAGGATCTTATCTAATAAGTCTCCTCTTCCTCTGGATTCCTGAAGGAAAATCTCTCACCTGACAGTGACTGTGGCCATGTAATCATTAAAAGGGAGGAGAAGCAGCTTCCTCAGAAGGTGCAGTACTTTTTTCTTTGAGAAGATTTTCCTTCACACTGCAACTGAAAATCTGCTGTCACCTGAAGAATATGTCTGTTTCAAATAACTGGAGTGAGGTTGGCTGGTGAGTAAGCATGATTACAGAGTCCATTTATTTGATGGATAATTACACTTCTTACTGTACCTAGAATCATCAATGATTCTAGGTAAACTACGCCCCCCCTCCCCCAATGTACATAGATGAGTAATGTCCTCAAAGTTGGAGCATATATTAATTTCAATGTCCAAAACATTGTCACAATAAATCTTTTAAAATGATCTCCAATGTCAGTTTATTAGCCAGATTAAAAAATAAACCAAAAAAATTCCAATCCAAACCAGACAATCAAGGGCAGAATCTCCTATCCTGTTTTTCTGGCCTCATCCTGGGAGTATTAAACACTCAATTCACAAGTATTTTTTAAGATCAACTAGGGATCAGGCACCATAGGAGGTGCTAGGGACGCAAATACAAAAAAAAGAAATAGTCCCTTCTCTGAGAGTTTACCTTATGAAAGGGACAGCAAATACAAATATTGATATCCAAAGAGCAAATATTAAGAGAATAAATACAGGATATAGTTAGAAAAAGAAGGCACTCATTCACTGCGTTTGGCTTGGAATGACTTTTCACTTTTTCCAAAAACCAAATATGTCCTCAAAAGGTAAGTTTGGTCACTACTGAAGATATTCAAGACCATATGCCAGAGGTAACAAAGGCAACTTACAACTATTCATCCCTAAACTGCCATTCTTTGATAACATCTAAGAGCTTCCCAAGTGACTACTGTGTAGGAGAATGGTACTCAAAAAAGTCATTTTGATATGGGAGGCACCATGGCATATAGGAAAATGGTTTTAACCTGGATTTCCAGCTTTGACTCCTAGTTCTAAGTGGGATTCAGGGCTAGATTATCAGCCGTTAAGATTTTGGGCAAGATATTTTTTACACCTCTTTGAGCTTGATTAATTTTGTATTAAATGAGGATCAGAATCCAATCAGAATTGGATGGGTAATCCAATAACCCAGTCACAAAGTTGCTCAGTTAAATAACTATTTTAAACTACTACCTTATTTAAGATGCAGAGATTATTTATGAAAAATTTATATCTGCCCTCAAGGAGTTTATAATTTGGATGAAGGGGAGAGGTGAGGATGAGATATACATACATGACTATGGTTTAGGTTAGAACATGGTCAAATTCAAGGGAGAAAGTGGTATTAAAGATGAAAAGGAGGATATTGATCATCCAGAACTGGGGAAATAAGGGAAAACATCATGGGAGGTTACAATATGCTGATCTTTGAAGGGAATAAATTCATGTGGGCATACTATACTCATGTATGAGAAAGATTCAAATGGATTAATATTATGCTAAATGGACATTCCTTTTACCAATAAAAATTCTCGTCTGGGTGAGGGGACAGTGGAGAGGAGAGGGTGTCAGGGTGTTCATATTAGGTCCTGGAAACATTTCTTTCTCTTAATATTATAAAAATACTAGTGAAATGCTTAGGTCATCCATCTGTTATTCTTTATCTATGACCAAAGCCCTCATCTTTATCTCATACACATTTTTTGAATTTTTTTTAAACTTCGGTTTTTTGTTTAAATTACTCCCTGGTAATATGTTGCAATTTGCTATTATGCCCCATACTCTTAAAGGTGATTTTTATTTTCAATTCTTCAGAAATTGTTGTGCTCCAGACAGTGAAACCAAATAATAATATTTGTAGAAATTCCATATTAAAAAGACATGCCTTTGTTTTGGGGAGAAGCTTAAGGTCATTAAAGGTGCTTCAAAATTTCCTAAAGAACTTACTCTTCTCTTCCTGTTTAATTGTAGGTCTAACTCACTGTTCACTTGTATGGAATGTCCTAGGTTGTCCTTTGAAGAAGAGGTAGTGACTAGATAAATAATAAATGGATTAGAATGAGACTAGAAAATAGCAAGTGATTTAATTTAGCAAAAGTATAGAGTGTATGTAAAGGGGAATAATATAAAATAAGGTTGGAAAGGCATATAGGAAGACTAGTGGGTACTAAATGCCAAGATAATGAATTTAATTTTACCTTACAGGTGACCTAAAGGCTATAAAGTTATCTGGGCAGGGGGACATGATGAGATTTATGCATAAATAAAACTTAATTTAGTAACTGTGTGAACATCACACATGGAATCAACCCCATGTGATGAACCTAAAGGTGAATGCAAATAAAAGCTTAACATGAATGGAGTAGGATAAATATTGTTAGAACATTCAAATGGAACAAGAGACAGAGATTAGAAGCAGGGATATCTTATCAGAAAGCTACTAAATAGTCTATGTGTGATGAGATAAAAAAATCTGAATTTAGGGGCAGGAGGATTAGGATGTAGGAATAGGAAGAGGAAGATAAAATCAATTTCGTAGAAAACTGAGGAGATGTTGATACCATCATCAGAGAGAGAAATGGAGAGAGGCAAGTTTTTTTGAGGGAAATGATGAGTTCAATTTTGGACATGCTAAATTTGAGGAACTAAAGGTTTATGTAGTAGATTAGCCTAGCAGGCAGTTAAATTTGGATTTTGAAGTTTAGGATTAAAAATGAAAATTTGGGAGTCAATTGCAAGGTAAAACTGAAAATAATGTAAATTGATAAAGAAGAGGAACCACTTAAAAGCAGAAGGACTAAGTCTAAGGAAGAGACAACTAGAAGAAAATAGCATTATGGCAACTGAGAGAAAAGAGAATTTCAAAGAGGTGGGATCACAATAGCCAATGCTTTAAGCTTAAAAGCTTAAAGATCACTGAGAAAAAAATCACTGAAAGTAATCAGGAGATCATTGGAGACTGAAGAAAACAATTTTAAGAGACTGGTCAAAATCGAAATCAGAACGAATGGAGACAAGAAAAAGGAAAGCATTAAAAAAGGTTAATGGAAGGTTCTGGTTATTTTTGTAAGGAGTAAATACAGAGAGATAAGTTTAATTGTAAAGGTAAAGGGGCTTTTAAAGGCTAGATCATGGCTAACTTCATATATATAAAACTTATTTCTTGTCTTCTCGATGAGGTGAAGGAAGAGAATTTAGAACTGAAAATAAAAGTTCAACATAAAAACAAAAACACACAAAAATAAACACATGATGGAAAACGAGGGCGCTCAAGTCAGACAGATTCAATCTTTTTTTCATTAAAGTAGAAACGAAGATATACATGTGTTAGCAAGAAAGGGAAGAGGGAAATGGGGAATGAAAGAGAGAGTGAGAGTGAAAGAGAGAGAGATATGGAAAGACAGTAAAGCAGAAAGAAAGGAGAAAGATTTAGGTATTTTAGAAAAATATAATTATGTTGTGATGATGGTATATAAAAAATTAAATTATTGTGAGAAGACAAGATGTGTGTACATATATATGTATAGATGTGTGTAGATACACACATATAAAGCCTTTGTACTATAAAGTATATAATCTAGGAGTTGTTTGCACAGGCATGCAATTAGAACGGAGAAGCATTTTCAAGTGCTCACTATGTGCATGATGGTATAAACATTGGGAATGCAAAGAGAAAAACAAGACAGTCTCAGTTCTCAAAGAGCTTATATATTAAATCAAATAAAAGAAAGTCCAATTGCCTGAAAGTCTGGAGGGTATACAAAGCAGGGTAGATAATAAGGCTCAATAATTCAATTTTGCAAATTTCCTAATATTATGGATATTATTTAAAGTGGCTAGGACTCAGGCTTTTTCTTATATACATGCTTCAGAAGATGGTCATTGTTACGACAGTAAGATTTATAACTTTTGAAGCCAAAGGTCAGTCAGCAATATTACAAATTGTTCCTCAATGGGAAGGATGTTCACTATATTGCTCCACAGTGGTAACACATTTAAATATTTAGTTCTACAAGACTTGTAAGAGTACAATTGTCAGGCAAGGCACTGCAGGTATTAAAATGAAAAAGAATGACCAATCTCAAGGAATTTACAGTCCAGTGTGGAAGATGACATAAGAATATAAATCAGACTACGCTAACTTATTAATGCAGCTAGGTTGCCAATGTGATAGGCTAGAGGGCCAGGCCTGAAGTCAGGAAGGGTTATCTTAAGTTCAAATCTGGCCTCAGACATGTAGTTGTATGACCAAAGCAAGTCACATAACCCTGTTTGTATCAGTTTTCTCTTCTGTAAAATAAGCTAGAGAAGAAAATATTAAAACACTCTAGTGTCTTTGCCCAGAAAGCCCAAATGGGGGTTTTCAGATATAACCGGAAAGGACTCAATAACAACATGCAAAGTACTTGAGGCAGGTATATACAAAGTGCTAAGACAACTTGGAGGCAAGAGAGAGAGAGATTACTTAGGAGTAATGAGAGGAGTCTGAGAAATCATCCAATACTTCATAAGATCCGAGGCCTCTAGTTCAACTTCTTCATTTTATTGACAAGGATACTGTGACCCATATATGTTAATTGATTTGCCCAAGATCATGCAGAAAATAAACATCAGAGTTGGGTTCTAAACTCTTTCTGATTGCAATGTGAGGCAATTTCATAGAAGAGGTAGTAACACCTGAGCTTTAAATAATGGAAGGATTTCCAACAGATAAAATATGAGAGGGCAGCGCATAATAGACGTGGGAGATAGTATAAATGCATGGCAACAAAGGAAAGAGCATTATGTAAGTCACTTTCACTAGAATATTTGTGGAGTGATATTCTTTGATAAAACTATTCCAAACATTCTAAATTTCAATGAAAATAATCTTCAACTAAAAAGGGATGTCACTATTCAAATGCAGTATTTGTGCTGAAATAAAATCTCTAGTGTTTTAAAATTAATGCCATAGCAGCAATTATATCTTTTGAATTGAATTTGAATATTGTGTCAAGTCATCAAAAGCTCTTATTTTACACTGGCAAAAATAAGGAACTGATTAAAATTATAAATATTCATTTTAAGATTTCATTTCTCTATAATTTGCCTCTAAATTAATCTTCTCCTTCTCCCAAAGTGATAATAGCTCACTCTTACACAGCACTATAACAGCTTTAATACAATGGGTGTGTGAGTGTGTGTTTTCATCAATTGGGGAATGGTTAACAAGTTACAACAGTTGAATGTGATGGAAATACTACTGTGCTTAAGAAATGATTACAGATGATGGTTTCCAAAGAAACGTGAAAAGAATTTAATGAACTGATACAAAGTGAGGCAAGCAAAACCAAGAGAATGTTTTATATAGTAACAACAATATTGTAAAGAAGCAACTTTCAAAGAATTTTAGACAATGGAAGCAGTCACAATTCTTAAGACTCATGATATGATATGCTGCCCACCTCCAGGAAAGTGAGGAACTCAAGAATGCAGACAGAAGAGGGGGCGCAAAAGTAAAAGGAGAAAGAGACAGGAAAAAGGGGAAGGGCTGAAAAAAAGGAGAGCACAGTGACGGAGGTGGTGATGAGAAAACACTGATGAGGAGGAAAAGGGAAAAGGAGAGAGAAAAGTATCAACTGGGAAAAAGTTTAGTGAGAAATACAGAGTTAGTAATTTTAACTATGAATGTGAATGGGATGAACTCTCCCATAAAACGGAACCAGATAGTGGAGCTGATTACAAGTCAGAACTCTACAATATGTTATTTACAAGAAACATTTGAAGCAGAGAGATACATAAAGAGTAAAGGCAAAAGGCTGGAGCAGAATCCATTATGCTTTGGCTAAACTTAAAAAAAAAGCAAGAGTAGGGGCAGTTAGGTAGCACTGTGGATATAGCACCAGCCCTGAAGTCAGGAGGACCCGAGTTCAAATCTGACTTCAGACACTTAACACTTCCTAGCTGTGTGACCCTGGGCAAGTCACTTAACCCCAATTGCCTCAGGAAAAAAAAAAAAAAAAAAGCAAGGATAGCAATCCTGATCAGGTTTACATCAATATTAAACATGCACCAAGTGGTATAACATCCAAATAAACAGCAAAATTATACTAGTGGGGATCTCCTACTCCCTTTATCAGAAGTAGGTAAATTGAACCACAAAATAAAGAAGAAAAAAGTTAAGGAAGTAAATAGAATTTTAGAAAAGTTAGGTATGACAGACCTTTGGAGAAAATTGAATGGGAACAGAAAAGAATATATTTTTATCTCAGTGGTACATAGAACCTACACAAAAATTGATCATGTATTAGGGCATAAAAATCTCACAATCAAATGCAGAAAGGCAGAAATAATAAATGCTTCTTTTTCAGATCATGATGCAATAAAAATTACATGTAATAAATGAATGTGGAAAAATTGGACACTAAATAATCTAATCCTAAAGAATGAGTGTGTGAAATAACAAACCATAGAAATAATTTCATCCAAGAGAATGACAATAATGAGACAACATAATAAAATTTATGGGATACACCAAAGCAGTTTATAGGAGAAATTTTACATCTCTAGATGCGTATATGAGTAAAACAGAGAAAGAGAAAATCAATGAATTGGGCATACAACTAAAAAAGCTAGAAAAAGAACAAATTAAAAATCCCCAATTAAATATTAATTTGAAATTCTGAAAAAAAAGATTAATAAAACTGAAAGAAAATTATTGAACTAATAAAACTGAGTTGGTTTTATGAAAAAAACCAACAAAATAGATAAATCTTTAGTTAATTTGATTAGAAAAAGAAAAGAAAATAAAATTACCAATATCAAAAATGAAAAGGGTGAACTTACTTAATGAATAGGAAATTAAAGCAATAATTAGAAACTCTTTTGCCCAGCTATATGCCACTAAATTTGATAATCTAAATGAAAGGGATGAATACTTACAAAAATATAGATTACCCAAATTAAACAGAGGAAATAAATTAAATAGTCCCATTTTAGAAAAAAAAACCGAGCAAGCTATTAATGAACTCCCTAAGAATGCAAACTGAAGCTTATTTTTTTTAGACATGGTAAATGTGGGAATTAGTTTTACTTGACTATATGTATTTATAAAAGGCTTTATTTTTCTTGTTTGCTCAATTGGTTATAGTAGTGGTAGGGAAATGAGAGAAATAGAATTTGGAATGGAAAATAAAATAAAACTGAAATTAAAAAATGCAATCCAAATTAGCAAATATTTAAGCAGAACCTCTATGTGCCAAATTAGGTACTGGGGTTACAAACAGAAGAACAAACAATAGTCCCTGACCTCAGCGAATTTATATTCTGCTAAAAGATAACAATATGAGAATAGGTAAGTAGATACAGAATACATACAAATGAAACACAAAATTATTTTAGTGACAGGGACAGAGGAAAGCACTAACAATTCAGGGGACCTGAAAAGGTCTGATATAGGTAATAGCAAAAGAGCTGAATTCTGAAGAGAGCCTGGGATTTCAAGAAATAAAGATGAGGAGGGAGGTCATTTCAATTTGGGGGAGAGAGTCTATGGGTGATAAAATGCTATCTCTCATGGGACGGTTTGGATGGATTGTAGAGTGTGTAAAGAGGAGTAATGTGACATCAGTCTGGAAAGGCAAATTGAAGCCAGACAGTGATTGGCTTTAAATTCTAAACAGGGGAGTTTGTACTTTATGTTAGAGTTAACTGAGTGCCATTGAAGCTTCCTGAGCCAGAGTTATGTGATCAGAACTGGAGTTCCAGAGTTGTAACTAGATTAGAGAAGGGCTGGTACAAACAAAAAGCTATGTCCAGAACAGAAGTGATGAAACAAGGGTGGCTGTGGTGTGAGTGGAAAAAAGGGAATAAAGATATTACAGAGAAGAATCAAAAACACTTGGCAACTGACTGGATCTGGGAGATGAGGGAGTCAAGGGTTGAGGTTAATCCCAATGTTGCAGACCTCAGTGAATAAATTATGTTGCAACCCTGACAAAAAAAGGGGAAGTCAGCAAAAAGGAGGAGAGATAATGAGTTTGGTAAGTGCCGAGTCTGAGTTGCCTATGCAACATCTATGTAGAAACAAATAGCAGGAAATTGATGATGTGGGATTAGAGTATAGGAGAGAGATGAAGGTTAGGAGTCAAAAGGAAGGCAGATTTAGAGGTGGAAGGGACCTTACCTTCAAGGTCATCTAGTCCAACTCCCTCATTTTAAGATGAGGCAACTGAGGCTCAGAGAGATTAAAGGATTTGTTCAAGGTCACACAGGGAATAAGTAGCAGAGCCAGGATTTGAACGCAGGTTCTAACTCCACATCCAGCACTTTCTCCACTGCACCAAGCTGTGTAGTCTGCACAGAGATGATAATTGAACCCATGTGAGCTGATGAGGTTACTGACAGAGGTACACAGGTAGAAGAGTGCACAGGACAGACACCAGGTACACACCCACACAAAGGGGATGGGAAATGGATGATGACCCCATTGGGAAGATTTTCTCAGTTGACCCTCAAAACAATCCTATCAAGTTGAAAAATACTTATTTTACAGTTGAGAAAACTGAGGCTCAGAAAGTTTAAGTGACTTGTCATAATTACTAAATTTTGGGTAGAATCTGAACCCAGGTTTCCATGGCTGTCCTCTCTATCCACTAAGCAATACTGCCCCATCAGTGATTGAGTAAGGATGTAAGAATCCATATATGGGTAGTCTCAATTCTAAATTGTAGTCCTAGGTAATAATTGAAAAGGATTTTGCTAATTTACCATCAATTTGACTACGTATAACAAAAGGAAGCAGCATTTTCAATAATTAGAAATATTTGACTTTGAAATGTGTTTCTGAATATGAGGTACCCAGAATATATCAAATGATATAAGGGCATAATGTGAGGATCTTTCTCAGTAGGAGTTGGGAAGCTGATTAACTTCTCTATAATCTACTCCCCATTTTAAAATGTAGTGGGAAAGCATCACCTCTCAAATGAATGTAAAACTGCAGCCTAAGCAGAAATTCTTCCTTTCATGAGCCTGGTTTGTAAGAGTAAGCATAAACTGAGATAATGCCCATATCAGGCCACAAGGCCTCAGGAGCCAACCCCATCTCTTCCAGGTTCCCTGGATCCAAGTCTCCATTTACTCGTGTGTCATCCCTACCACCCCTTCTTTGGGCTCTGTATTTCTTGCCTTCTCCAGAAGTTAAGTAATGAAGATCTTTTTCCTCCTCAGAACCTTGTGAAGGTACTTTCTCTAAAGAAGCCTCATAGCAGGGAGAAAAAAATGATACAGGAAAGGAAAGAGAAAGATTTTTAGAAAAATAGGAAAAAGTTCAGAAGGGGACATGAATAAGGCAATTATGTTATTACCTTGTTAAATTTATTATTCATTTAAAAAACCTGTATGGAACAAAATTCCTGACCTCATATTTTCTATATTCTTCTTAAGTTTTTATTTGTTGATGATTAAGTTTAGAATAAAAAAGAAAATATTTAAAAAACTACATTCTTAAGAGCCTTCCTTTGCCCCCTTTATTTCTTCATACATAAAATAAGAAAAATGGCATTCAACATTGAATCCTACCAGTTAGGTTCTTCTAATAAGCTCATGATCTCCATCCTTATAGATCCTCTCATTTGAGGGTTGAAGCCCATGAAGACTTAATGACTTCATAATGTGGCCTATTTCACATGTTTAATTCCTTTCTCCTTCTAAGCAAGTATACTATTGTGGCCTTGCTCTAGCTCCCTACTCAAAGGACTGAGTGGACAGACTTGGGTATCCCCATTCACTTATGCATCTACACATATACTTATTTACTACCCCCCTCTCCACAAACACACCCCTACAACTAACAAATTAATGAATATAGGAGATTTTTCCCATCCTTAACCTTTAGCTCTAATCATTCTCTAAACAGCTCTATGTTTGAGCTCCTTGGCCCCACTGGAAAGGGAGAGGGAAAAGAGAAAAAAGGAGGATCTTAAAGATTAATTTAACTTAAAAAAAAAAAAACACCACACCAAAAAAAATTCTCATCATAAAGATGAATGTATATAGTAGTACCAACATATTTCCACTGTTCTCAACATTTGAGTTGGATTATACTTTATAGAACCATAAAGAATAAAATGCATTTTCCCTATCTTTGAGTTCAGAATAATACTGGCCCTGCTGTATTGGTTGACATTCAGCTAAGCTAATAACCCCATAAGTACAGTAAATATATTCTAAGTAAAATATTTAAACATCACTTATGACTCATCATCAAAAGGAAACTATGCTCTGATAACTGGAAATTACAAAAGTCCAGAGACAGAAACTTTTGCTTTCACTTTGATAATCAGAAAAACCTAGATTTGAGTTTCCTTTCTATCACTGATATGTGATTTTGGATGTCATTCAATATTCGCATCTTAGTTTTCCCAAGTAAGGTTACAACTTGTTTTTACTAATCCATTAGATTGGAAGCTCTCAGGGGCTTTCTTTCTTTCTTTTTTCTTTCTTTCTTTTTTTTTTTTTTTTTGGTATTCTAGCACTTAGCAGAGTGTTTAGTACATAGCAGACACTTAATAAATGACTTATATGAACATTATGTGGTGAAATTAGATGACACAGGTGAAAATACTTAAAGCACTTTAAAATGGGTAGTAAAAAAAACTATATTGAAATTAGGTTTGAAGTATATAATTCTTTGGGTAAAAGGGTTAATAGTCCAAGGCAGAAATTTAAGAAAAACACACTGGTAGCCTCAGACCAAACATCAGTGTTAATATGGTCTAGTAAAAAAGCAGCTGTTTGCTATTTTAGCCAGGCCCTGGTTAGGTCACCAGGCTTCTCTGAACTTGACAGCCTCATCTACCAAATGTGGGGTTTTATATCAGATGGCCATGGTGAATAAACAAAGTTATAGTTTTACAAATTTCCAGTCACCTTCTGTATATGCAATAGTAAGTAGAATCTAGCAAAAACTGTTAATATTCTTTGAGAGTCTAAAGTCATGGAGGAGAATGACAAGTGGAAGAGCACTGGACTGAGAGGGAAGGGGCCATGTCCAGGTTCATTATCTCTTGGAGTTCAGGTTCTTCTTCTGAAAAATGAAGGGGCTCTAGCTCCATTCTTCCTTTTTGCTCTTATACTAGTCAATATGGTCTATGTAAAGCACCATCATAGCACAAGGAAGTAGCTCACTCTCTGGCTCTAAGGAATTTATATGATCTTGGAGATCTTGGGGAGGACACAAGACAACAAACAAAAGCAACAAGCAAAGCAATGTCTACTATACTATGGGCATCTAGAGGGAGAGAAAGGACAAAAGGCGAGTGAGGAAAGCAGGTGGTATGAAGTGTTTGGAAGCTGGATTTCTTTAGATTTTTCTCCCCTCAGAGGCAATCTGGAAGAAGTCTCCTAATAGTGTATTAAAAAAATAAAAAGGCATTATTTGTTATCATTGCTGCTCAAGGACTTTCAGAAGATAATGGAAGATATGGCATGTGAATAAGTGGTTAAGAAGTTTCTGGGGGAAAGGGATTCAGAATTCTAGGTTTGAGCAGATGCTGGTGTGACAAGGCCTTTCATAGAAGTCAGAGTTAAGAGTGCATATGAAGATCAGAAGCAGCATCATTGCTTAAAAGCATAGGAATCTGATCGGGGGGTCTTGAAATGAAAGTGAAATAAATGATGAAAAACATTTATTAAGTACTTACTATGTGTCAGACATTATGTTATATACTAAGGATACAAATACAAGAAAAACCAGTCTATACCTACATAAAGGGGAGCTAGGAACAGGGGGAGGAAACATGAGCAGCAGCTTTGTTTAGAAAGAGCTGACAAAGTGATCCAGACTTGGATCCTGAGAAGATAATGTGAAAATTCATTTTTCAGAGTTTAGAGTGGTACCAGGAACAGAGTCAATGATTCTAGGAATTGAAAAAGAAAAGAACAATGGAGGGGATGCAGGAGTGGAGGGAAGGAGAGATGGAGAGAGAAAAATGTTCATATAAAGCCTTTTAGATACTATGAAGGTAAAAGATGTACCCTAAGAATAATATTAAAGAGACTGAGAAATTCATAGGAGGAACAATAAGTAAGAATCCCTGTGGTCACATAATGACAGGAACAAAGTAGATATGAAATATTAACAGAAAAAATTAATGTAACATAAAAGGATAACAAAGATTTTGAAAGGAAGACACTATTAGGACTGGGAAAGGTCTCCGGTAAAAGACTGCATGCAAGTTGAGTCTAAAGAAAGCTAGGAAAGCAAAAAGGTAGAGATAAGGAGATGGCCTTCCAGACATGGGGGACAGCCATTACCAACTTCAGAGATGGAATGTTTTGTGCAAAGAATATCAAGCAGGTCCCCATCACCAAATTCTAGAGTATGTGGAGGGGAATAAAGTATAAGACTGAAAAAAGGAGTAAGGTTCAGGTTGTAAAAAAAACCTTAAACTCAAGACAAAGGATTTTATGTTTCATCCTACATGTGAGAGGGAGCCACAGAAATTTACTGAGGGGAAGCGAGGATGAGACAGGTAACAAATACAGACCTGCTCTTTGGGAAAATCACTTTGTCAGGTGTGTCGATGATGATGATAGTAGGGAGAGACTTGAAGCATGAGAGACCCACCAGAAATCTAGTTCTAAAAGCAAGTAGTAGAGTACAGTAGCTAGAGCACTGAGCCTAGAGTTTGAAAGCCCTGATTCAATTAAATCCAGTATCAGATATTCAGCAGTTGTATGACCCTTATTGTTCTTGCCTTATTGATAATTTTATCCCTCAGAAGGCAGAGAGAAGCAATGAGAGGAACTGTTTAACTGCTTTTTAGACCAGACAGACGAATAAAAGATAGATTGGAGAAGGACTAATTAATATTCTAATTTAGTGACTTCAAGAGACTAGAAGGGAAACTCTAGGTAAAGTTTGGTGTGTGTTCTTAATTAGGGGAAAACAGACATGAAAAAATTCAGAGAAAATATAGGTTGATTAACTTTTAAAATAAGGAGGGATTTGAATCCCTCAGGAGTAAACTTCTGTTTAAACAGGCACAAATGTTTGTGGAATAAATAGTCTGAAATATCAAAGAGACAGTTGGTGATGGAAGACAAGTGCTTAGGAGAGAGACTGAAGCAGGATATCTAGAACTAGAAGTCTTCTTTATAGAGGTGATAATTGAATTCCTGGATTCTAACAACACTCCAGGTTGGAACCTACAGCTACAGTTAAGAGGAGGTACATAGATAAGACTGAGAAGGATGGGTCAGATAAGTAGGTAAACCAAGAGAAAGCTGTGTCACAAAAAACCCAGATTGAAGGATGCTGACAATAACATCAAATGTTTCTGAGAGGTCAAGAATAAGGATGGAATTGTGATCAGAGACAACAGAGAATTCAAAATTATTTCATTATATTTTTTCCTCCATCAAGACCACTAGGAATTGGGGTGCAAAATGATTAATAGAGTTGAAACTCAAATGATGAGAAGCAAGAGAAGACTTAGTCACTATGACAAGTGGCAAGTCAACAGACCTGGATGAATTATATCTCAGGACACTGAAAGAAGTGTCTGATATAAAAAAAACACAACTCACCATCTTTCTCTCCAAATCCATTCTTCTTCCTAACTTCCTCATTTCTGTGCAGAACACCCCATCCATATAGTCACCCAGGTTTGCAACCTCTTTCATCCTCTCTCATCCCACACATGCACTCAGATCCCTCCCTCCCTTCTCATACAACAACTCTAGTTCAGGCCTTCGTTATTTTTCTTGTAAACCCCTGAAAGAGCCTCTGGATTATTCACTTCTTTCTTCAATTCTTCCTCTATCCATATGCCAAAGCAATTGCACCCCTCTTTTATCCCTGCCCTGGTCAATAAACTTTAAAGCCCTCCACAACCTGACCTGCACACACACACGCACGCACACACACACACACACACACAATTTTTCACAAGTTCAAGGGTCTAGCCAACCTGGTGGTCTTGCCATTTCTCAAGGCAGGCACTTAACGTTAATGGTAAGAAATGCACTGCATTCTCAACTCTTAAGAACCCTCCCCCTCTACTCCACTGCCATGTATTTGCTTTGTACTTACTTATGTACAAGTTGTCTCCCAACAGAATGTTGAGGGTAGTTTCATTTTTATTTTTGTATCCTCAGTGCTTGGTAGATAATAGGAATTTATCAAATGCTTGTTTACAATGGCAGCTAGATAGTGCAGTGGATAAGAGCATGGGGCCTAACGTCAAGAAGACCCAAATTCAAAATTAGATCACACATTGTATGATCCTGGGCAAGTCACTTACCATTGTCTTCTTCAGTTTTCTCAATTATAAAACAGAGACCATAAAAAACCACCTACTTCAAAAAGTAGTTGTAAAGATCAAAAGAGATCTTTATAAAGTACTCAGCACAGTCCTTAACAATAAACACTTAATAAATGCTTATTATACAGTGCCTTTCCTCCCCACAATGGGATTTCTAAATGACTGGAACCAAACAGTGGAAAATTGAAACCATGTTATATAACAATCAATTAAAGAATTGGAGATATTTTACTTTGAGACAAAAAGTAGGGAAGACAAAAAAATTTTGACTTTTAATAGATGATGGGTTGTCATGTAGAATGACAGGATTTATTCTGCTTGGCTATGAGGGGCAGAATTAGAAGCAATGTGAAGATACTGCAGAAATGCAAAAATGAGGTCATGAGAAGGAAAAACTTCCCAACGTTTTGGGCAGTCCAAATATACAATGACCTAATTAAAAGCCAATAGGCTTCCCTATTTTCAAGGTCTTTCAAGGAATACCTCCATTATCTATTGCTAGAGATGTTATAGAGTGGATTTTAACTCATCTGTGGGGTCAGACCTGAGGTCTTTTACAACTCAGATCCCAGAAATACCATTAGTTTGCCTTTATAGGACTCTTGAAGTTCTATAAAGCATCTTACAAATATGGATTCATTTGAACCTCATGCCTACCTTGTGAGGCAGTGGTACTTTAACCTTCATTTTATATATGAAGAGTTAGTATCAGAAAAGTTAAGTGACTTGACCAGGGTATAACCTAGCGAGTTGGTGTCTGAAGTGGAATTTAAACTCCAACTTCAAAGTTCTAACTATCATGTTTTAGAGCAAAGTAGAGATTACAATGAAATAAGAACTAAATTGTCAATGCTAACGTGTAAAATCATAGAATTTATGAGCTAGAAGGATATCAGGGACCATCTAGTCCACACATTGTTTATAAACAACAATTCAAAGTATACAGCTGGTTAACTACAGAACTGAGTAATTCCCATCTTCTGGTCCTTAGATGAGTGTTCATCCTATTGATCTATAGTTTTACTTTATTTCTGAAACTTGTACAAAGATTTTTATTCCACCAATTCTAATTTCTCTTATTCTTGCAAATAAGGAAAAAAATTTCTAAATTAAAAAATAATTCTTTTAAGTTTATTTCAGTCATATATTTAAGTGATAATCAGTAATTTTTACAACTGTGTTTTGGTTAAATGATGGGAATAGGTTAAGTAGAGGGGCCTTTGGTAATTTTTTAATCTTTTTACTGTTAACAAGGCTTTCCCATAATAGCGATGAGCCAACTAATATGTCACTTTCAGACTTTAATTTTTGTGATTAATCTGAATTTTCTGGGGTTTTTTTGAAGTAGCTCTCTACATTTTAAACAAAAATACCAAATTTCAAAAGATTAATCTATATCTTATGGTTAAGATAGCTGTGGAATAAATATTCCAATTATAGTGGTCTGCCACCCATAAGAATTTGGTTGTTTTCTCCACTGAGGAATATCTTTCAATTACCAATGAGATCTAGTAATAGTTGTATACCCCTCCCCCCTCATCCCTAAACCATGATCCTGCTTCCAGTCCTGCCCAGAAGCTGTTATCCAGGGGGACAACCATCTACTATCTCAATTAGTACTTTTCCTTGAAGGCAGTCTAGGGCACTGTATATAAGGGTCCTGGGGATAGCAGTGGCATCCCCCCTCATATCCAAGGTGAAGAACAGACCTGGCAACTGCAAGTACTCCAGCACCTGCCTACTTGGCAACCACAGCTATTAAAGGCCTCCAAAGAAAGGTTTCAACATCAAAGTCTTTGGCGCTAACAGGATTTTTATCAATGGCAATGATGTTAAAGATATACTGCCATCTGCTTTGTCACTACACTATTAAGATCCCTGGGTTCTCCCATTTCATGTTCAATAGAAAGTGTTTCTTCTCTATTAGAATGTGAGCGCCCTGAGAGCAGAAACAGTTTTGCTTTTTTTCTATTTGTGTCTCTAGTGCTTAATACTCTTTCATTTATTCATTGAGCCACTCTTTGTGGATGGTATCTGCTTTTAAATCAACATAACACAGTTTTAAAATCATTAAGAAATGAAGACCACAGCTTATAAAGTTTCTAGGTGAAATTGAAGGCAAGAAACAACTGAATACTTACCAAAACTATGGTCAATATATAACCCAAATGTGAAGGAAAAACACAAGTAAAGCAGGACTTTCTGCAACGTGTATCAAACCAGTTTTTCTTGTCTAGTAAGTCAATTAACTTCTCATAGTTCATCTTAAAAGCAATCAGGAAAACACCCTCACACTCAACATTAGCTAAAACTTTAGAGATGTTTTAAGGGACAGAAAATTCCAAACTAGAAATTTCTATTTAAAAAGTCCCCCAATAAAATATTTACATATAAGTATCTTATTAAAATAAGTTAATTATTTATTAAAGTACCAGAAACTTCTGAATCCGGGCTTCTATACATAAATTTAAATGTTTCTTATTTAAAGGTGGTGGTAATACAAAAGAGAGAGATTAAAAACAAATTCTAGTGTTTAAGTAAAGCACTAAAAAAAATTGCAATCTAAACATGGGAAAATTTCAAAGTGGCATGTAACTCTCTGAGACAACAGGATTATTGAAACAGGTGGTAGTGGTGAGGGGAACATGTGTAAATTAGCCTAACAGAGCCAGGAAGCAAGAGCTAAACACAATTCTCCCTTTAGCTTTTATACCACTTTGCAGATACTATACATATATGTACACATTCAAATTTCTTCTATACTTTCAAAGTGGGAAGAGAAAAACTGCTGAAGCATTCTACATAGCAGGTACCAATCACCCTTACTTTGGGTGAAATGATTTACTTTAGAAACAGCAGTGTTGACCAAGAAAAATTCTTATATGAAAAACAACAAATTAGGGTTCTTTTTGGACTGAATTCATAAATAAAATAGTAAATTCCCTATCTTGCTTACTTAAATGTCATTAAAAGCAGTTCTGTAAATACCCAAACTTACTGTGAAAAACAATAAAAGCCATTCTGCAAATATTCTAACTTGCTGTGAAGATCATTAAAAGTCATTTTGCAAACATTAAAATGTTGGGATAAAGTGTTTGGGGGAAAGGGGAAAAAGGGTTTTAAAAATTTGTATTCTTACTCTTACTCTGAAGAACCTGGGCAGAGTCACATTAGAAAGCAGATTAGTTAGTTTCTTCTAAGAAGGGTTGGCTTCTATGAAGGGCAGTTTTTTTGTCCAGTCAGTCCCCTACCTGTGAATAGGATGGAGTCCTTAGAGAACAAAGAGACTAAGAAAAATGACTTAGGCAACAAGTTTGCTTTGTGGGTGAAAAATGTCCCGAGAGACAATACCTCAGAAGAGGATCCCGGGCATCTCCAGAGGCTTGTATATTTCCCACTCAAGAATCCTTCTCCCTGAAACCCAAGGGACCCAGCAAAGTTTCCGTTAACAATCTCTGCTTTTTTTCCGTGTCTTTCTTTCCCTTAATTCTGTGCCTTCCGAGGTTATTTTCAATTGATCCTGTATTTATCATGTTTGCGCACAACTGTCCGAATGCTGTTTCCTTGCTTAGACTATCACTTCTTAGAAAGCTGCTGTTTTTACTTTTTTTTTTTTTTAAATTTCCAGCGCTTAGCATAAGACCTGGCCCATAGTAGGTTCTTAAATGACGTTTCCACACCTTTCTTTCCCCATAGCCTCACGTTCTTTCTTGCCAACTCCGTAGAATTTAGGTCAGTGGGGGGCGGGACGAGGACGCTCGGGAACACCCAAAGCTTGACAAGCCCCAAGGGGAAGCCTAGACTACCCCACGCCCCCGTTCCCCATTCCCCCAACCTTCCCGGGGACCCTAAGCAATACAAGGAGGTGGGAGAAGCCCCGATTCCCACGCCGCACCCCGCCCCCTTGGTGTGTTTCCAACACCACGTGCGGCCCACCCCGCAGCCCCGGACGGTGGGAGAGGGGGGAGATGGCTCCCAGATTGCGGGTGGGCACAGAGGTTGGCCCCCACTGAGGCCGCCCCCGGTCCCTGGCACCCCCGCGGACGCAGACTTTTCCCAGGAATGCTTCTTCCTGACAAAGTGAGCGGCTCGGGAGCCGTTAACGGCCCTCGGGGCAGGCGGGGGGGAGCCGAAGTGTCGGCGGGGCCCGGTCGGGGGAGCTACAGTGGCCCGCTGCCCTCCCAAGCCCGTCAGCTTCCACACAAAGCCGCCGCCGCGTTCCGCTCTCACCAGATCCTTTGTGTTTTCCATCAGGGCCTCATGGGCAGAGGCGGGCTGTGCTCCCCAGGCCCGCCGAGCCCCCTCCCCACGGTGGGGGCCGGCGCCTCTCCTCGGGACAACACCTGCAGGAGGGATCTCGCCTCAGCCCGGCCTCGCAGCCGCAGCTTCCGTAACCCCCGGGTTTTACCCCTACTTCTTTTAATTCGGATGGCCCCAAGATATCAACAACATTAACATAGCCCTCCCAGCCCAGCGCGCCTGCGCCGTGACCCGTGGCCCGATTGGCCCACTTCCCCCTCGCCCTCCCTTCCTTCGTACACTAGACCCTCGACAGGCGCCGTACTCTCCCGGCGCTACCAAGTTGGAGGGGGTCGGAGCCGTTAAACTGCAGTTAAGCAGAGCAACCAAACCAATCCGAGCCTTGAGCATGCAAACGTTAAGAAAAAATTATCCATTTATTTTCCGTCAACCTCTTCCTTTTGCAGTTCGAGCTTGCAGGACGCTTCCGTCAGGACCATTTCAACAACGTCCCCCCTACATCCGCTGAGATGAGTTTTTACTAAAGAAGTGTCACGTGGGGAGGGGCTCGCGAGGGGAGTGGGAGGTTACGTAGTGAAAGTGTTGGGTCATGTGAGGAGGGACCAAGCACACCCCATCAGCCACCGCGGCGGCGGAAATAGAGTCTACTCCGAGCTTGCGCCCTGCAGTTCTCGGTCTCTGAGAGCTCGGTGACGAGCCATGCCGCCCGATAGGAGCGTGGTGTCCAAGCGCGGCCAGGACTGGAACCGGGGCGGCAGCGTGCGCCGTGGTCGGGGCAGGGGCCTGGGCCGAGGCCGGGGTCGGAATCGGGAGGTCTCCAAAACGGCTCGTTTGGTTCGGAAAAAGATCTCTCCCCGGCCCGATGGCGGACCTGCGCCCATCTCCTCGGCAGACGAGCAGAGGCGGCTCCAGCAACTGCACCAGCTGACCCTGGGCGTCGACAAGCCGGCGATCGAGCGGTGTCTGGAGGAGCTGGTGTTCGGTGACGACGCCGTAGACGAAGAGGACTTGCTGCTGGGGCGGCTGCGGAGCCTCGGGGTAAAGGAGCCACGGCGCGGGAGGCCGGGGGTCTGGTCCTCCGCTGTGGGGGCGGGGCGGCCCGTGTCGGGGGCAAGGCCACCCTCCTTAACAACTTCTTAGCTGACGCTGTGCTGTTCTGTCGGATAGCTGGCCCTAACCAGTCCCAGCCACGGTTCACTCCCACCATCTGCCTTCCTTTTCCACACACGTGCTGCGAAAGACCAGGAAACCTTACTCCCTGCGTCCGCTTGTTGCATTTGTTACAAATTTATTACAAAACTCCCCCCTGAGAGCTTTCTGAAGCAAGACGGCGTTATACAAGTACTTCATACTTACAAGTATTTAATGGCCTTTTCCAATTTTTTTCTCTCTCCTCCCACCCTGGAAGTGAAGGACCTTACCTTGCAGAAAACGTTCTCTTAGCCCCTCTGCCTCGTTTCATGCCACTCAGATGTCTGCTCCCGTTATCGTCTTTATCTTATTTTTTTCCTTTCAGAGATAGCTCTTGACGAGCTCGCCTTTCCTTGCAACCTCGATTGTGGTGTTCTACAACAAATTGTCTTCTCTCTTTTCCCCACTTTCACTACTCATTTTTCATAATGTCCTTCCTGTTCTTTGGAACAAGACCATGTTTCCATATTCCTTAAAACCCTCATTTCCTAGATCCATCTCTGCTACCTATTCTGTATTTCTTTTTCTTATCTTATTTAAACTTGAGAAAGTGGTTTATAATTAGCCCGTAATATGTGCTTTCCTTTTGTTTTCTCTCCTCCCGCAAGTCTGGGTCTGGACTTAATTATTTACTAAAATTGCTCTCTCCGAAGTTACCAATAATTTCTGAATTGCTTAGTATAATCTCTTTTTCTTGATCTCCTGAAGGCTTTGATCCTGTTGATCATTCTTTTCTAGATATTAATTTGTCTCTAGATTTTTTCTATTTCTGTCACTTGTTTCTCTTTCTGACAATGTGCCAAGCATATAGTTTGACAAATGCTGTTACATACTATTTCACTTGATGATCTCATTATCAATTATTTTTTCTCTAAAGATATTCTCAGATCTAGTTATCCAGCCTAAACTCCTCTCCTGACCTCTAGTCTCTCACATCATTGACTTCTTTGGAATAGCTTCAAAGTGGAAATCCTGGAGACATTTACTAAATACTTGAAACAGAACTTATTATCATTCTTCCCTTTCAGATTTCCTGCTTACTGTTAAAGGTACCACTGTTTTCCTGGTCATCCAGTTTTGCTAACTTGGTGTTATCCTCAACTGCATCTTACCCTATGTTTCTAAACTATTATCAACTCTAGTCATTTCCACCTTTATAGCATATTTTGCATATATTTCCTTCTTGACAATCAACTCAGCTGTCACAACCTTTCATCTTCTCATTTCAGTAGCTTGCTGGTTGGTCTCTCTTCCTTAAGTCTCTACTACAATCCATTCTTCACTCAGTAGCTAAATTGATTAGGTTTAGAATCTTATGCTCCTCCACCCCCATTCCTAGGCAAGTCACTTGTTTTACCTTCTCCCCCAAATTTAAATTCCTTGAGGAATAAATGTTTAATAAGTAAATATTTATTGATTGGTAATTGTCCTCTAGAAAGCAGTAGGGTGCAGTGGAAAGAACACTAGATTGGCACTCAGAAACCTGAAGTAGAATGTAAGCTATTTCATTTTTGTTTTTGTATCCTCAGCAAATAGCACATAAATTTGCTTTAAAGATGCATGCTCAGGTAAATTCTGCCACTTAGTAGCTTTTGGTTAAGGCACTTGACATGTAGGCAAGTCAAATTTCCTTTTCTGCCCAATGGGAGGATTAGATTTAGAATATGTATAAGAGCTCTTTGATCTCTTAATATTTTATGATTTTTTTTTGCTAAACTGAGGGAGATCAATATGCAGTAGGAGTTTGGAAAAAGAGATCTGTGTGCTTTTGTAGTCTGGAAGAGTGATTTGCAGGCCTAGAATTAATTCCAAGGAGCACTATACTTGACCCCAGTGAGTTGAATCTTGTCTTCTGTCCACTAGCCAGTAACTTGACTCCAGGCTTGACTCCAACATACGACTTACCTTGCCACTCCCCCTTGTCTGCTTCTTTCCTTCACTGGGAATAATTTAATCTAAACTAGGACCCATCAGTTGCTAACGTTTTGCAACCAGATTTCTCCCTTTTCAATTTTTGCTGGGAGAGAGAGTAACATAGGCTGGAAAGGCATGGATCACTTGCTATTTTTTTCCCCCAAAAATTATTCTTCTAAATTTACTTCTGGATTCTCAACATCTTCCTTAACCTTGATTTCTCATTCACTTGAAACTAACTGTTCTCTTCAATGAGATCTTAATTATATTTTCTTTTCTCAATCATCATCTTTCTTGACTGTTTAGTAGATTTGATATTATTGAGCATCTTTTTTCCCTGAATACTTGGTCATTTTTGTATTGTCATGATACTGTTTTCTTGATTCTCCCCCCAATTTTCTGGTGACTCTTCAGTTACTCTTGTTGGATCATTATCATCATCCATATCTTGCCTTCTAATGTGAGTATTCTGCAAAGTTCTGTTCTGGATCCTCTTCCCTTTATATAGTCTGTTTCATAGGATCAGTTATCATTTTTATGCAGATTACTCCAGCAATGATTTCTTTGCTGAAGGCTAAGTCCATGTCAGTGACTGCTTTTTAGACATTTTGAACTGGAAGTCCTATGAGTGTCTCACACTCAGTGTGTCTGAAAAAATCCATTACCTTTTCCAGCAAATCCACCTTTTGATTTTCTCAATTTTTCTTTTTGTCACACATCTTTTCAATTTCTCATGTTCCCTTATTCAATATAGCTAGTCAGTTGTTAAATCTTGCTATTGCCACCTCTACGTCTCTTGAATCTGTTGTCTTGGCTGTTGTCAAAACAGCTTCAATCCTTGTGATAAGAGCCTTATCACTTCCCTCCTAGACAGTTGCAGTAATCTAATTAGTCTCTAAAATTTTTTCCCCCTTTCCGATCTATCTTCCACACAGATTCTGAAGTGTGGGTGTGAACATATTTCCCTACTCAGTAGGGAAGCTTCTTGTTAACATTAGGATCAAATGTTATTCCATCTTTATTTAAATACTCAATCTAAGTTTTGTAAGGTACATAATTATTAGTACAGCAGTACATGTGTATTATTTTACACATAGTAGGAATGCATTGCAAAATTTTATTGTTAGATGTGTTTGATCAAAATATTTGGTGTCCATTTCCCCATTTGGGGAAAAAAATAGAAAGTTTTTTGGAGAATGGAGTTCAGAATATCTTGTGAAAGGAAGCACAAGCCATGGAGATAACAGGAGCAGCAGGTTGAAGGAAAGATTATGGCATATGATAGGTCCAGCTAGAGCTGTAGCCAGAGAATGGTGATGGCATATAGGAGGATTAGATAATTAGATAGGTAAAATGGGGCCAGATGATGGAATTTCATATAGAGTTGGTAGAGGTGTTTTGGAGATTTATTTCAGGCTTTTAAATGGGAAAATTGTATGATTAAATTGCTATCTGCAATTAATCTGCAGAATCACATGAATCACAGAATCCTATTGGAGATCTTCTGTGCATCCTGGTAGCAGGATGACTGGGAAACTCTTAAGAGGCAGTGAATAAAACTGGAATGAGGTAGTCTAGCCTGGTCTAGAATGGTGGTAGTAGGAATAGAGTAGTATGAGTATGAGATGTTTGTTTCCAAGGAAAAAATGTTGAGTTGATGTAGTTTTATATAGGAGATGTAATGGAAAGAAGCAAAATTGATTAGCTTCTGACCTTGAGAATGATGGAAGTGGAGTAGTTGAGAAAGGAAGGAGTTGAAATATTGCTGTGAAGTATTGCTGCTATAAAGGCAGAGGATTTGTTTACTTGTATGAAAGGTTTCTGCTGAGGGAAGAATTGAGCATTAAAAAGTTGAGAATGATGTGAACTTTAATGTGAAATATCCTGAGTAGTTATAAGGACACTAGAGAAGGGGTATTGCCATAGATATGGAGTAGAAATTATCTGGTAATGTTTTATTCTTCAACATTAGATTCTGGCCCTTGAGGCCAGAAGTCCTATTTTCCTTTGTGTCTCTTCAAGCATCTAACACAATGTATGGCACTCAAGCATTTATTGAATGAATTATTATAGTATGTGAATGTTTTGTATTCTTCAACTCTTATCATTTTCCTTCACTTTGATTTTCTTGACAATTTTTGCCTAATGTCTCTTACTTTCTTTAGTTTTTACTCACTTTTTGATGTTCTCTTATGTGATCCTTTTCTTTCTGCTTGCTGTCCTCTCCTTGACAGTCCCATTTTTCTTTTCCTGTCCAGGATCCTTTACTGGTCTTTTTGAGCCTTTTCATTTTTTGCTGTTTCTTATAGAACTTCTTGTTGCTGACATTCCATCCTTTATCTCATCAGAAGGGGTTTCACTCAAAGCATTCTACCACCTGTTGTGCAGAAAGAGAGGAAAACTTGATTGTATTTACAGTTTTGGAGAAATTTGGCTATTGGACCTCTTTCTTGCATTTATTTTATCCCTCCTTGTTTTATAGTTATTTTATACAAAGTTTTCTTCCTTAGAGAGGCATAATGGTGTTGGAAATAGAGAGCTGGCTTTGAAGCCAGAAAGAAGTTCAAGTTCCTGGGCATTCACTTAACATGTTTTGTTTTGTTTTTTTAGTTTCTAAAAATGCACCAGCCTGTATTGGTAGAAGTTTCCTTCCTAGAGGATTACCTATACTGTAGTGGTGAAATGACAGATCCATTCCCTATCTAGTTCCTATTCTCTTTTCTTTATTAGACTGTAAGTTTCTTATACTTTACTTTATTAGGTTGTGAAGTATCCAGGTGAGAGAAAACGCAGGGCAGCCAAAATAATGAAGTTTTATTTTACTGGCCAGGACTGATCCCCCAACACCAAGATGGGAGGGGTCAGTAATGAGTAGTCTCAGGGCCACATATTTATAGAAGGAAGAGAGAGACATCAAAATGTTTCTTGATACATTTGTCATGATAAAAGTAATTTCTGTTCTAGACAGGAGGCAAAAGTTATCACGCTAAGGATGTCATTCTCAGACAGCAATAAAGACAGTATTTCTTTAAGTTTATCAAGTTGTCAAGGTCTTAGGTTTTTCAGAACAGCACATCTGGGGGTGTAAAAATACCATCTGCATTAGGGTGTGAAGAACTAGTAATAAACTTCTAACTACAAAGATTCAAGATTATGTTTCTCATGGTCCTATTTGGGGTCCTTTTCTACTTCAGTTGTAAGTTTCTTGAAACCAAGGCCATATCTCTCTTTATATCTATTAGCTTTTTTCCTTCTGGGAATTAAGGGTGGAGAAAGGGAGAGATCATGCTTCTTGACTAGGTGAATATGCATTTATTAAGTGCTTATTATAATCTAGGCACTGTGTTAAGTGCTGGGGACACAAGACAAAAGCATAGTCCTTTGACTCAAAATTTTAATGTAAACATATGTGTGTGGGTATTATATATGTATACAGATGTATAGTATATATACATATATATGTATACATATGATGTGTGTACAGTAAATAGAAGGTAATTGTCAAAGGGAAGAAACACTTAGAGGCAGGAAGGGAGATTGTGAAAGGTCTCTTATAGAACATGGGATTTGAGCTGAGTCTTGGAGGAATCCAAGTAGAGTTGAATTGGTAGAGTGATCCAAAGATGGAGAATAGCTATTGAAAGAGCTGAGTCTAGACATGGAGGGTTATGTATGAGAAGCAACAGGAAGGCAGGGAGTCCAAAGAGAGTAATTAAGTGTAAGAAGACTAAAGAGATTAGAAGAGCCTAGGACTTTATGTGGCAGCCAGAAAATTTTATTCCTGGATTTGTTCCTGGAGATAAAAAGGATCTATTGAAGTTTATCACGTAGAAGGCAACTTGGTGAGACCTGTGCATTCTTCTGTAACTTAATCTTAGAGTATTTCTTGTGCCACTGAGAAGTTAAACAACATGTTCATCATCATATAAAAGGCATATATGTCAGTTCATAAACCCTATAGAATCATTGAATCATAAATTTACAGATGAGGAAAATGGGGTTTAAAGACAATAAACAATTTGTCTAAAGTCACAAGGTTAGAGTGTCATAAGCAAGATTTGAACCCAAGTCCTCTGGCTGCATAGTGAGGCCTCTTTCCACTTTCCAAGCTTCTTTCTTGACCCTCAAGGCTGGCTTTTTGTCAATCATGATATATTGCCTTTCACAGAAGCTGACTCATAATCAGTATTGGTTGAATTTATTCTTGTTATACTTTAGGATGGTATCCATGAAGACTCTAGTGACTCAGAAGTGGAGAGTGAAGCAAGAAGTAATATTCCTTCCAAAAAGAAGCCAGCTTGGGTAGATACTGAAGATGAAGATGAAGAAGAGTAAGTTGAAACTTACTCATTTCTGGAAACTGACATTCCTTTGTACATTAAATGAATAAATTGGTTTTTGAAATGCTAATTTTCTGTGGGGTAAAATAGATATCTTTTATAAACAATGTAATTTTAAGTATACTTAATAGATTATTTCAGAAAAGTCTATTTGTCATTTAATCAGTGAGAGCAAGTATATGAATCCAGTACTTTAAACAGTATTATGTTTCAAAAATCAAAGATAACATATATGTGGAGGATATTTTCAGATAATGCTATTCTGTTTCTATAGAATTGACATGACTCATCGGTTTCGGAAAAATATGATAAAAAATGCAGGGGAAAAGAAACTCTCTAAAGACAAACTCCAAAGGAGACTTAAAGAGGAGTAAGTATTTTTTTTGGTGTTTTACTTATAGCCAGTAATATGTTTTGAAATTGCTAGTTTTTTGTTGGTAAATCTCAATGGCTGCAGTAGACTTATTTGAATGGTGTATTTTCCTGTTAGAAATTATATGTTCTGTAGACCATCAGTGGTAAATTAAAATGTGTTTGAAGTTGTACAACTTGAATTTGAATGCCAGCGGACAAAATGACTTTGGACAAGTCAGTTAATACCACTGAACTTAACTCATTGAAGAATGATTAGTCAGATTAAATTCCATTTATTCTTTCATTGTGAGGAATGACAGTTTTTTGAATTAACATTCCATTCTTTGATTACTATTTCCAAAACAGGAAAAGATAGGTTGAGCTTAGGTTTTCATGAAAGATCTGTGAAATTCTTCATTGTAGTTTATTAGGATACTTTGAGACAGAAACTCTTCACCCTTTTTTGTGTCTCAAGTCTCTTGGACAATTTGGTAAAGTCTGTGGACTTCTTAGAAGAATGTTTTTAAATATATAAAATATATTTAAATATATAAAATATATACACAGAACTGCAAAGAGAAGTATTTATATGGAAATACAGTTATCAAATTATTAGACAAAACCCCAAGTTGTCTTACAATGTTTAGATTTGAAAATAGAAGTTGGAACAAAACCCTGTTGGATTAATTTTCCAAGTGGTGGATTTTTTTCATAGTGTTTTATATGTAGTCTATCAATATCCAAAGACTTCTCTGTTCTTCACATTCTTTTTAGCTTTACAGTTAACATAATAATGTACAGTATTTGTTAATTCCTGTAGTCTTGGATGCTTTGACCTGAACTAAGAGAGAAAAAAACTAGTGTGTTATTAAATAGTAAAGAATTAATAAGAGGTATATTTCAGAGTTCAAGTTTTTTTTTTTTTTTTTTTTTTTTTTTTTTTTTCCCATTAGGATGAGGAATGAGTAGGCCCCAGAGCTTTCATGTTTTGGTAGAATAGGATAAGAAAAGAAGCTAAATATTTAGAAATGGTAATGAATCTTGAAATCAGAAAATTTCACTTTAAATCCTGGCATTTCTGTTGAATAGCAGTGTGATCTTTGGCAAATTGCTTCATCTTCATGATTCTTTTTCCTTTACATAAAATTAGAGGATTTGACTAGCTAAGTTCCAAGGTCACTTTCCTGCTCTAAATTAAATGATTTGTGCTGATGATATTATATAAGATAATCCATTTTTGTTGTAAATTCATGTAGTAGTTTACATGCTATATCCTGGTAAGTCCCTGTTATGTATGCTAGTAATTATTTAAAAAAACAAATCACAGTAATTACCAATAAAGTTTATCTCTTGTTACTCTGTTTAGATTTCAGCATGCAATGGGTGGAACACCTGCCTGGGCAGAAATTAACAAGAAGAAGATACATTCAGAAGGTGATTGTTGCTTCTTTTGTTCTGGATCCTGGGCATAATATTTATGAAATTTAATATTCTACTTTAGTCTTAAAAAAAAAAATTATAAAAGGCACAGGGCTTTGTTAGCTTGTATTGAGCATACAATCAATTAAACTTGGGTTTTTTTCTTTTTTGTTTTGTTTGTTTTCTAATTTTAAATATAAAGAATCTTCAAGTGGCTGTACCCTCATTTGTAGTTAAACTGTATTTAAAAAAAAAAGCTTAAGGCTAGGAGGATCTGAAATATAACAGAGACACAGGTAATCTGGTTAGATTTATTTACTCCTTTTTTTTGGATATGATCTTCTTGAATCTTGATTCTCTTACTTAGAAGCGTAAGAATTCAGTGTTGTTAGCAATGTGAATTTCAACTTAGTGTCTTTTTTTTTTACTTTGAATTCACTCTTCTTCCATCTTAGTTTTTTTTTTTTTTTTTTTTTTAAAGGAGAGAAATGTAGAAATTTGGAGTTATTGCAAGCAAGTGTTACTCATTTGGGGAAGGGAGAGGGAAATCACTAGTGGGATTTGCTTGATTTATTTTCTCCCCATGTTTCCTTTCCTTATTAAATTCTTTTTTATATATGACAAATATTAACAAACATGCTAATTTCCACTTAGAAAGAATAGGAAAAAGGACTGTCTTTGCTTATCTTGTTCTTTTGAACTTCTGCACACTTCTATTTATTTTAAAATGCTTCAATAATATTTTTGTCTTTTTAAAAATATCTCTACTCCTTTCTTGCAACAACAAAAAGTCACATATTGACTGAGTCTGAAAACTTAAGTTTTGCACTTTTTTCTTGTCCATTATCTCCACTAAAAGGCAACACGATTCATCAGTGTTCTGTATTTTTGCTCACTACATTGATCAGAGTTAAAGAACTTTTTAAAAACTTTTTTAAAGAACTCTTTCATAGTTGTTTTCTTTTGCATTATTATAGAAAATTATATAGTTTTCTTGATTCTGTTCCTTTTTCTTAGGATCAGTTCATGTAATGTACCCTTTTGTCATTTTTTGTTTCAGTAATATTACATTATATTTATCTTAATTTATTCAGCCATACCTAATAGTTATCCACTTTTATTTCTAATTCTTTGCTACCACAAAAAATGCGGATAAAAGTATTTTTGCTCATAAATCCTTTTCCTTTTTACCAAGTATTGCTGGATCATAATTTAGTAACTTTTTAATGTCTAGCTCCAAACTGCTGCTCCAAATTCATATCTCCACCAACTGCAACATTGTGAGTGTTGTACCATACTTCCTTTGACAATTGTTTTTTTCCCCCTTTTTCTCATCTTTGCCATGTGTGAACTATTATCTCAGTTAATTAGTTTGCATTTCTTTTTTCATTAGTGATTTGTATATATTTTCCTATAGTTGTTGATGAGTTTGCTTATTTTAGATGAAAGTGATGAGGATGAAGATGACCTCTTGAAAAGGACGGGAAATTTTATAACCACATCAGCTTCTTTACCACGTGGAATCCTGCAGGTGAGAGAATAAATACTGATTTAATTTATTTTTATGTTTTTTGTACAAATCTCATATGCTACCATAAGTTCTTAGTATTCTGGGCCAGTTCTTATTACATAGTTTAATTCTGGTTCTTGAGTAGAGATGTACAGTATCATTCCATCCTTGGGGTTGGACAGGTTTTCTCCCTATTTGTCTTCATAAATATTTGTGGATTTTCTTTTGTTACATTAGGCTGTGTTATTTTTAAAGGGATCTAGCTAGAAAGTATTGTCAAACTCTAGAACTATGGGAGTTGGGAATCCTATATATTTTTTCTTGGTTCTTTGTGTCTCTTAACTAGGCAACTACTTTTTCTCTCAATAAAAAGGGAATGGTAGAACAAAGGAGAGTGAGATTATATCAAAGCCAAGATACAGACCAAATTTTACAGATACAAAAGTGTTGGAAGATGTCTAAGCTATTCCTCTCCCATTTCCTCCCAAACCCAACATATATGGACAAACTTTTTAGAAGATAGAACCAAAGCCCAGAACAATTATGACTTGCCTTAGATCACATAACTACTACCTGGTCATAAAGCTAGGACTAGATTCCACGGCTCATTTTTCAGTCTTTTGGGTCTTCGCTTATGCCATTATTTATACTCAAAAAGATATTTTGTTCCTGGAAGTACATAAAAAAACTTTTTGCTATATAATTCAATGTAGTAAACATTGTATGTTTACTATGTTGCAAAGCAGAATCAATGCTGGGGATACACAGTTGGAAGATTAGATGGTCTTGGTTAACTTGCTATGGATTTCTTCTTGATGTAATGGTATTAAGGCTGTTATATTTGTTTTGTTTCCTCTTGCACAGATGAAGAGCTGCTTGAATGCAAATGCTGAACGTCCTTCTTCTGCTAAGATCTCCTCAGTGCAGTTCCATCCTTGTGCTCAAGTTATTATGGTTGCTGGTTTGGATAATGCTATATCCCTATTTCAGGCATGTATTTACTTTTATGGAGACTGAACAGTGGTAATGACATAGGAACAACGTGTGTTTGTGTTTAGAAGGAGAGGTGAAGACGTAATAACCGGAGAAATTTTTCTGGACTTTTTTTACAGGTTGATGGAGAAACAAATCCTAAAATCCAGAGCATCTATTTAGAACAATTTCCTGTCTATAGGGCCCGTTTCAGTGCCAATGGAGAAGAAGTGCTAGCCACAAGTAATCTCAGCAAGATACTTTATGTGTATGACATGATGGGTGGAAATATAATTCCTGTGCATCAAGTAAGGGGTAAGGCTTTCTGAGAACAGTGTTGCAATATTTGTTTCTTTTGAGATTAGTGTAAATTTAGTTAAGATCTTTGTAATCACTATTTCTCAAGCTTCCTAAAATTCTTTTCTAGTTCATTAACAAATTTTATTAGTTGTTTCAAGTATACTATTTGGTGATCATCTCCAAATTTGCTGCATCATATAGGTGAATCCATTTGATTTTTTTTTTTTTACTTATTTTACGAATTTTACTATATAACATAGTGGATGGTGAGCCACTACAGCCCTCAAGAGTCAGGAAGATTTAGAATCAAATTATGTCTCTTAACACATACTAACTTTTTGATCCAGGGCCAACATCTTCAGATTAATTTACAGATCTGTATTAGTGCTAGGAGTTTGCTCATAGAGTTATATATTTTGATGAGATCACAGATCTGGACTATTAATTAGATCATATTAATGTATTGATATTTATTTCATCATCTGTTATTGGATAATATTTAGATTGTTTTCAGTTCTTTGTAATTATATATTGTGGTGCCATAAAAATCTTTAAAAAAAATTGTTATTTTAATATTTTTGTGACAACAATGAAATTATTGAGTCAAAATCATTTATAATTTTTTCAATGTACTGCCAATTTGTTCTCTAGAAATAGTCTATAAATTTGCCATTCCATGGGATAGCTAGGTGGCTGGGGCAGTTAGGTGGTGCAGTGGATAGGGCACCAGCCCTGAAGTCAGGAGGACCTGAGTTCAAATCTGGTCTCAGATACTTAACACTTCCTAGCTGTGTGACCCTGGGCAAGTCACTTAACTCCAATTGCCTCAGCAAAAAAAAAAAAGAAAGAAATTGCCATTCCACCATCTGTAAATGAGTAGTAGCTTCTTCACAACTCTACTAAGTTTTTTGTTTTTATTTTTGCAAATTGTTTGGATATGAAGTTAATTCATAGTTTAATAGTTGATAGTTTTTGTTTCTGGTCTAACAGATTTTTTAAAACTATATTTTCTTTCTCTTTATTTAATTGTTAAGTTAAAAAAACAGATTTTTAGGCAGCAGAGACAGCTGGTGGAACAGAGGATAGAATAACTTAAATGAAGTTACATAAAAATTTACGTAAGTAAATTGTAGTTGTTGCAGTAAAACTTATTAAAATCAAAGATCATGTTATATAAAGTAAGAGGAATAAACTGGAGACTAAATAATATAACCCTAAAGAATTGGTAGGTCAGAGAACAAATATCTCTAAACATTTTTATTAACAAAAATGAGAAAGACCATGTTAGTAATATGGGAATGCAACTAAAAATACTAGAACTAGCAAATTTTAAAACCTTATATAAATACCAAAATAAAAATCCTGAAAACTTAGGAAATTGACAAAATTGGAAACAAAAATTGAATTAGTAAATAAAAGGTACTTTTTTCCTCTGAAAAAAAACAGAGAAAAATCAAATTACTAGTTTGAAAAATGAAAAAAGAATTTACAACATTAGAAACTATATCATTAAAGGAAAGGCAGAGGAAAGGGAATGAGCATTTATGTCACACTTACTTTGTGTCAAGCCCCTAATCCACTGAAATGCTTTTACTTGGATTATATCATTTGATCTTCAATATGGCCCTGCAAGGTAAGTGCCGTTAGCCACCTTTTGCAGATGAGGAAATTGAGGTAAACAGGTTAAATGATTTGTCCAAGTCACTAGTAAGTATCTGAGGTCAAAAGTTGAACTTTGATTTTTTCTGACCTTAATCCCATTATTTTATCCGCTGTTCCACTGGCTGCCTCTGGTGCCTAAAACTGAAAATCTAATGAAATAATTGAACGTGTACCTATCAGAATAGAATGGGAAACAATTCAAATAACCAAATTTTACAGAATGATAAATGAATTTCCAAAGAAAAAATTTCAGGACTGCCTGGATTTATGAGTGAATTTTCTCCAACATTCAAAAATGAATTCCAGTATTACATAAATAGTTTGTAAAAATAGTAAGGGGATTCCTCCAAATGTCTTCTGTGACACAGATATGGTCTTGATATATAAAGAAAGGAGAATAAAAACAGAAAAAAGGAAACTATTGACCAGTCTCCCTAATGAACATAAATGCAAAAGTTTTAAATAAAATATTAAGAGACTAAAATAATATCACAAAGATTATGTGCTATGATCAGATTATACTAGGAGTGCAGACTTCGTTTAATAGGAAAACTTGAAGATTAATTATGCAACAGTAATTTTTGTAAGGAAAAACTGGAGGAAACAGGAAGAAATGAACCTTTTCCTAACATGATAAATAGTACATATCCAAAATCAAGAGCTATCATTATATTGTGAGACAATTAGAATACTTTTTAGTAAATTAAAGGTTGAAACAAGGATGTCCATTGTTGCCCTTTCTGTTTGACATATCACTAGGAATGCTGTCTATAGTGGTAAAATAATTGTGGAATTAGTATTGTAAAAATAATTATACAAATATGGTGGTATACTTAAAATACCCTAGGGATTTGACTGAAAATTAATGGAAACCATTCAGGACCAGAGATAAATTGCCAAGGATCTTTTGTTAGATGAAGATACTTTTTTAAGTAAAAAATGTCAACAGCAGGCTGAAACTGCCTGCACATGAAATATGTTTAGCACAAAGATCACTCCAAAGGCTAAGGCTCAAAAAGAAGTCAGTAAATTTACTACATTTTTTTTTTTTTACACTACTTTCATTCCAACAAATAAACCATTTGCTCAGCTCTAAATCTGCCTGTAGAGTTACTTTCTTGGACTTTTGCCTGGCTTTTGTGCTTTCTTGTTTTGACTTTGCTCCTGATCCTGCCACATTGCTGTTTTGTCTGTATCTTGGATGCGCCTTTCTCTAATCTCTGCATAGTCTTGGCAGTAGTCCTCTCTTTTGCTTCTTTTTGACACTTCACTATAAGAACTCGTAGTAGGGCAACTTCCATCACAGCTTGCTCAGTTGAGGATTTAGCTATGGAGCCACAGCATACTAAGCATTTTCTAATGCTCTTGTATTGAAATTATACTAAGTCATGAGGTTGGTATCTTGAGGTTGGTATTCAATATGTTGTATTATGTAAGTTGGAAAACTATTGAAGTCTTTGAAAAGGAGTCTTATTTGAATGATTTAGAGTCATGGGGAGGGGGAGAAAGGGGCTTTGGCGGATAGACCTTAGCCACCTCCCCTTGATCAAGGGCCCTTAAGGCATCGGTCATAGCAAGTTTAGTTTGTCCAACTAAAATAGGTTTGATAATTACTTAGAAGCCCTTTTTATTTTTTGGGCAGGAGTTTCTAGGGCTTGAGGAGAGGCTTGACCCTTGGACATGAATTGTTTTCCTCAGACTTCTTCCTTAGATCTTTTTGTCATAAACTACTGAAGTTTGAGTGTATTGAATAGAGACTGTCACTTTTCTGTACTGCACCATTTTTCTGCCTCCGGATCTAAGGAGATACCTGTGCAGCCTCCTGAAGGAGCGGCTGTGTTGGCTGCGTTTTCCCTAAAGTTTAATGGTACTTAGCAGCTATATCATTTTGGCTCTCTTGTTTTACATGGCAATATTGTGGAAGGATTGTTTCTTGCTTTGTGTTTGTTTCCTTGTCCGTGTACTTAACCTTAGATGCATTTGTTTACTTGTCTTTTGTTCAGCGTCCCCAGATCTGCTTTACTTACAAGACCTCTTAGGTACCTGTCCTATGGGTGTTAATCTTTAAGCTTTAAGCTCCAGGAAGTATTTTATTAACTTTAAATGTGAATTATTACCAAGCAGGGTAGTGGTTGGCACAGTGTGTGCCAATAGAGAAGCAGTATAATGAAAGACTTGAATGGCTTGGAGAGAGGACAGGGACACCCTGCAGGGAGTATAGCTGTCTGCTTCTGTTCCTGACAGACCCTGTAAGCAGAGTAAGCTTGGGTATTGTGCAGGGACTAATCTTGTAGTGCTTTTTTTTTTTTTTTTTTTTTTTTTTTTAATTTTTATTTAATAGCCTTTTATTTACAGCATATATACATGGGTAACTTTACAGCATTAACAATTGCCAAATCTCTTGTTCCAATTTTTCACCTCTTACCCCCCCACCCCCTCCCCTAGATGGCAGGATGACCAGTAGATGTTAAATATATTAAAATATAAATTAGATACACAATAAGTATACCTGACCAAAACGTTATTTTGCTGTACATCTTGTAGTGCTTTTAAAAACCCTAGGAGGCATTCATTATTTGTAGCTCACAGAGCCTCTCTGTACACTATTGCAGTCCAGCTGTATACAGCTTGATGGTCTTTTCAGTTGTGTTCTGTGAGCTTAGAATGACTTTGAGTGTTAATAAATGAGATTGATTGAAATGATTTATCCCTATTGAAGTCATTTGTTCCTTTTTTTCAAGGTTTAAAGGAGAAGTTTGTCAGAAACTTTGAAGTATCTCCAAATGGATCTTTTTTACTCTTAAATGGTTCTTCAGGATATTTTCATCTACTTTCAATGAAGGTGACTTACTGCTAATTCTTTTTTTTTTTTTTTTTTGTCTTGTATCCCAAACTGGGACTCTTAAACATTCCCAGGTTGTTCTATAGATGAACCTAGAGTCTCAAATAAGGAAGCATAGACCTCTGAAGAAACCTGACTTCTTAGGGGAGGATAATCTTCAAAATAGAGAAGAGCAAAAGTGAATTTGGAAAATAGAAAGGTGGTTTTAATGTGGTCCTGAACAATTTGTTGATTCCTATTTATGTTTTAGACTAAAGAATTGATTGGCAGTATGAAAATAAATGGAAAGGCAGCTGCATCAGCTTTCTCATCAGATAGCACAAAGATATATGCCAGCTCTGGTAAGTTTAATGACTAATAGAATGGTATGGATGTGTTCATTAAAATCTTTTATTTTAATAAATCAAATTTTATTTCTGTTTTCTTGAATTTTAATTTCTTGCTTTGAGTGGGCAAATAGTGGAATAAAAACAAGTTTTAAACTTTAAACTTTGTTTATTCAACCTTTATCCTTTTTGCCAGTCAGTAGTAATGAATTTCTTATGATGTGCTAATTTTGATTGAAAAATTTAAAATGCAAAAGCTTATTTACAAGAGGAGATCATATGTTGCTATAATTTTATAGTTGTGTACAGGTTATATGAGTAACTGTTAAGAGGAGTTTGAATTTTAAGAAGCAGATTGTATTAGAAATATAAAATATTTATTAGAAATATTAGATATATTATAATATAAAATATATTTTATATTAGAAATATAAAATGATTAGTTATGTTATATTGTAGCTGTCACTAAACATAGCTCAAAGAGAATTTATTGTCTTTCTTCCTTAACACCCTGCCTGTTACTGCAGAGGGGATAATAGCATCCTCTCCTCAGGCTCACAACTGAGGAGTTACCGAAATTTTTTTCTGGCCCTCCTACCTCTGAAGATATTTTACCTTTGAGAGGGGAGATAATAACTAAGGATTAGAGAAGAAAGAGAGGGGCGTGCGTGTGTGTGTGTGTGTGTGTGTGTGTGTGTGTGTGTGTGTTGTATAAGTATAAATTGTTATGTTTTATTTTTCTTGTTAATAAAATTCTTCCCTAATTTCTCTTCATTCTGTTTATTCTTCATTTCTTACACTGCAGTAATATTCCCTTGAATTCATATGCCACATTTTGATTTATCTTACGAAATCTGGTGGAGTCACTCTTTCCACAATTTTTTTTTACATCACACACACAAATGCTACTATAAATATTTTGTTGTATTTAAGAACTTTCCCTTAGTAAGGTTTTTTCCTTGAATATGTATCCAGTCTTGGTATCATTGAGTCAGTTAGTGACTTTTTTAGTGTAGAAAATAATAATTAGAACTACATCTCTAATATAATGACAGTGCAGTAGATAAAATGCCTCTCTTCCTAAAGTCTTTCCCACATTTGCCATTTTTATTTTTTGTCATCTTTGCCATTCTGGTAAATGTAAGGTGAGACATTTATTCAATTTGCCATTTTTTTTATTTTAAATAATTTTAAACAGTTTTTCCTATAATTGGTGATAGTTTGTATTTCTTTGAAAACTGCTTATTCTTCTCTGATCACTTAAATGTCTTAAGGGTGTTTCTGTGACATTGTTAGGAATGAACATTCATACTTCCTGGATAAAATATAAGCTCCTTAAGGGCAAGGACCGTTTTCATTTTACTTTTTGTAACTCGCACACACATGCACTATGTTAAGAACTTAACACTTATTGATTGTATTTACATTGAGCTCTGTTTGAACAAGAATTCCTTTGCTTTCATTAGACACCATCTTCTTGGCATCTGCTAATTGAAATGTCTTTTTGACATAGATTTAGGCGTAACACTTAAACAGTGTTTTTTGTTTTTTGTTTTTTTTTCCTTTTAGCTAGACTATGATTTCACTGGTGTGGTAGAGTGGAAACGCCTTTGTAATTTCCTATCTTAATGAGTTTCCTGGGGCACCTAGAGGTTCAGGGAATTGTCTTTGAGCATACAGTCTATGCCAGTAGCAGGATTTGAATTTAGGTCTTCCTAATTTCAGTCTTCCCCTTACTCCCTATGCTATGTGCTTCAACAATATGAAAGTCTTGTTAAAGTGAAATGTTTTTCAAAATATTCTAATGGTGATATTTTGAAGATATGAGCTTTTAAAACTTCTTTGGGAATTAGAAAGGTATAGTATCCATTGAGTTCTTGTCCATATACATAAATTCAATCCAATAATGCCAATTTTTTTTTAAAATTGTTTGCATTTTTTTTTTTTTTAACATAGTTATTTCAGATTGAATCCATCTGAGGTGTAAGGCTTGTTGGAAGTTAAAGGTCAGGGGTAGGAAATTCCAGGTGTGAGTGAAAGGTGTGGATAGGCAATCTTATATTTTCACAGATAATAATTGTTCATTTAGTCATCTTGTTGTTCAGTCTTTTCAACTCATCATGATCGTATTTGAAGTTTTCTTGGTAAAGATACTGGAATGGTTTGCCATTTCCATTTCTAGTTCATTTTCTAGCTGAGGAAGCCTAAGCAGATAGGGGTAAGTGACTGACCTGTCCAAGGTCTTATAGCTAGTAAGTGCCTGAGGCCACATTGAATCTTGGTTTTCCTAATTCCAGACTTGATGCTCTCTCTATCTAGTGATCTTAGTCTTTTCCAAAAAATGTTATCCAGACCCAATAGTTTATTCAGCACTAAAAATTCCAAACCATTTTGAGTAATTTAAAATGTTATAGATTTAGGAATTCACATTCCAACAAAGAAAAGAGGAGATAATAAATAACTGGCTAAATAATACAGTACTATTTTTATGGACCATGGGATCACAAAGACTTGGACACAACTGATTGAATGAACGACAAATTTATTTATTTTTTTTTTACTTAGCTACTGCTTCTCCCTGGAAATTGCTAAATGTTGTATGAGATAAGTGATTTTAGGTCATCTCCAAGATAGAAAGGTTCCATACTTTGTTTCTTTCTCTGCCTATCTTTGTTTCATTGGTCACCTTCTGGAATGTGGGGAAAAGTTACCTAATATAAACTCATCTTGTAAGATTTAGGAAGTATATAGGGATTTCTCCTTATCTTGTGTCTTTGATTACTCTCCAAACTTTCCTGCCCTGTGACCTGGAAGCTGCATTTATTTATTTATTTATTTTTATTTTTTTTTTATTTAATAGCCTTTTATTTACAGGTTATATTCATGGGTAACTTTACAGCATTAACAATTGCCAAACCTCTTGTTCCAATTTTTCACCTCTTACCCCCCCACCCCCTCCCCTAGATGGCAGGATGACCAGTAGATGTTAAATACATTAAAATATAAATTAAATACACAATAAGTATATATGACCAAAACGTTATTTTGCTGTACAAAAAGAATCAGACTTTGAAATATTGTACAATTAGCTTGTGAAGGAAATCAAAAATGCAGGTGGGCATAAATATAGCGATTGGGAATTCAATGTAATGGTTTTTAGTCATCTCCCAGAGTTCTTTCTCTGGGCGTAGCTGGTTCAGTTCATTACTGCTCCATTGGAAATGATTTGGTTGATCTCGTTGCTGAGGATGGCCAGGTCCATCAGAACTGGTCATCATATAATATTGTTGTTGAAGTATATAATGATCTCCTGGTCCTGCTCATTTCACTCAGCATCAGTTCGTGTAAGTCTCTCCAGGCCTTTCTGAAATCATCCTGTTGGTCATTTCTTACAGAACAGTAATATTCCATAATATTCATATATCACAATTTATTCAGCCATTCTCCAACTGATGGACATCCATTCAGTTGTGGAAGCTGTATTTAAAGAACAAACATTCCTGTTTTGTCCTAGTTTCCCCCTCCCCCCTTTTTTTTAGTAATTTTATTTTTTCAGGTTATACATGTACATTAACTTTTTTTAAATACACATTTCTTTATGAATCATGTTGGGAGAGAAAAATCCAAACAAAAAGGAAAAATGAGAGAAACAAAAAAGAAAAGAACATAGCTTGATTTACATTTAATAACCATAGTTCTCTTTTTGGATGCATATGGCATTTTCTGTGCAAAGATTATTGAGATTATTTTGGTTCACTAAAGCATTGAGAAGAACCAAGTCTTTCATAAGATGATCCTCCCACAATCTTTCTGTTATGTTCAATGAATTCCTGGTTCTGCTTGTTTCACTCAGAATTAATTCATGTAAATCTTTCCAGGCCTTTCTAAAATCAGATTGTTCTTTTTTTTTTTAAAGCTTTTTATTTACAAAACATATGCATGGGTAATTTTTTAACACTGACCTTTACAAAACCTTTTGTTCTAAATTTTCCCCTTCTTCCCCCCTCTCCTTCCCCTAGGTGGCAGGTATTCCAATACATGTTAAATAAGTACAAAAAAATCATGTTTCTGATTTATCTTGATATAAGTTTAAAGTGTTAAATGGTTTCTTCTACTTACGCTTTTCTATTGTGGACCTGGGGTAGGTTCTTATTGTTCTTTTTTATTATTTTACTTTACTTTTAAGAAAATTAGTAAATAAAAAGTCCTGGATTTGGAATCAAAAGAATCTTGAGTTCAAATACTACCTATGATACTTATAAGACAAATCACTTAATTTCTTATGAGCTTCAGATAATACTCTACAACCTATGTCCTGAGTCATACAGATCAATTGATTTCTGTTCCTGAAGTAAATTCTTACGTAATAAAGAAATTCTGCATTTTTTTTTGTATTTTTCCATATAACTTAATTTTCAAATATCTTAGGAACTACCTAATCTCTTTCTTTTCCTTTGGTTCCTTGAAGAAGCGGTATTCTGTTCCTTTTGGTCTTCAGACTCACTCTTAGCCTTCACATTAAAATGAACTCATTAGTTTCTTCTGAATTTGGAGAAACTAATGAGTTCATTTTAATGTGAAGGCTAATAAGAATCCATGGAATTTTTTGTATTAGCCTTCATTTTAGAGTATTCTTCAATTTAGGGTAATTTATTCCTCTTTTTAAATTAAAAAAAAAAAAGAAATAAAGGTAAGCCTTTAAACTCTTATCCAACATATATTTTATGGAAACATTCTTTAGAAAGGAAAGTAAGAGCTAGAATTTTTTCTTAGGTTTGTGGTACAGTATCCTAATCAGACAAGTGAATTTTAGGACATTTGTTCACTTTTGGCCTGAGATGGGAGGCAAAATTTCATGAGGTTTAGTCATAGCAGCACAGTTAATGTTTGGGTCAACTTTAAAGAAAATAAGGATACTCATCAAACTTTTAGGGAATTATTAAATTTAGCATTTAAAGCCCTGATTTATTGTTTAAAACCTCTAGTAATCTACCATGAAATATAGCTACTTTCTTATCACTGACCTAAGTTTAATATGTGGTTAGAACTTTCTTTTTTAATTGTCATAGAGTATCCTATGTAATACTTACTAGTATGTCCACCTGGTAACTTCAAGAACTGATAGGTTTATTTGCCTGTAGATTGTAAAATTATAATGTTACCTCTGATCTTTTGTTCTTTCATTCAGTGGATGGTGAAGTTTACATTTGGGATGTGAATTCCAGGAAATGTCTGAACAAATTTACTGATGAAGGGTGTTTGCGTGGATTAAGCATTGCTGTGTCTAGGAATGGACAATATGTTGCTTGTGGGTGAGTAACCTCTTACTGTTTAATATTAATGACAGTTCTGTATATTTTAAATAATACAGAATTATAAAATTAATTTTCATAGAATTGATTCAAAATTCTATTTTGATGGCCTAAATTCAGATACACTTTTTGCTTGCTGCCATAATATATGATTTAATTTTAGTGTTTTTGTAGCAGCTGTTGAACCAGTAAAATACAGGATGACTTTATAATTGCATTTTGTTTTATAACTGAAATGTAGCAGTTTTGCCTTATCCTAACATTTTTGGAACTATTTTTACTCTCCTGCTGCTAAAGGGGGAATTTCCTAGAAAAATATACAGGAATGGGTCATTAGCCTTGTGCTGTTTTAACATTTTTAATGCTTTCTTGGATATAGGTTTAGCTGGCCTCCCTGTCAAATTTGTAGATGACGACACCAAGCTTAAAGAGAGTTTTAATATATTGGTTCTTTGAGTCTGACTCCAAAAAAGATCTTGATAGGCTAGAATTAAACTGGAAAAAAACATCTTTTATAACAAAGAACTTTATGTAAAATATAAATTTTGCTTATTTCAAAGGATTTCTTCACTATTGAAGTTTTTTCTTAAAATTAACATTGTTTTTCTTCCTTCCCTATTATCTCTTTCCAATTTATAGTTTTTTTCTGGAGTAAAAGCAATTTTTTTTTCCCCATACAAAAAAAATGTCATAGTGGAAAGAACACTAAGACTTGGAAGTCAAAAGATCTGAGTTCTTACTTAAGTTTGCCACTTGCTGGCTGTGCAACCTTGGGAAGCTCATTGCTTCATCAGGAAGATGAGGCCAAAATTCTTATTCCGTTTACCTTGCTGGGTAATAGGAGTTAGTCATCAATCAGCAAGTATTTATTAAAACACTTTTTTAATGGTGTTCCAGGCACAATGCTAAATGCTAAGAGCCTTGTAATGGGGGAAGATAAAATGCAAAAGGGAAGTTGAATTATGTTGGGAGTAAGGGAGTCGTATATAGATAGAGGCATGGTGGCTAAATCTGGAGAGAATGAATGTAGATTCCAGGAAGAACTCAGGAGTGTGACAAGGGGCCTACCCACAGGCGAGGAAGTCAGAAGGAGCTGAGGTTTGTTGGCTAAGTTGAGAAAAGGAAGATGTCCCGCCTGGGGCTTTTCCCCAAAATGGAGATTCCAGGAAGAATTGAACCAATGGGAGAACCATTCAAATGAGATGGCTGTAGAATCTTAAGCGTTCTGAAAGATGTTTATAAATTGTAAAGTAGCATTTACATTTATTCTGGTATTACATAAAAATCTAGTTTTTTAAGAATCATATTTTTACATCTAGAAGCTTTTTAGAAAATCTTATATCCCTTCATTTTATAAATAGGGAAACTGAGGTTCAGAGCAATTGGGTGATTTACCTAGGGTTATTTTATTCACAACATCTGGTCTCTAATTTAAATTTCCTGACTCCACATCTTGTGTTTGTTGCATTGTTATGTATAGTCATTACAAAAATTGATTGTCCTTGAACTCCTATGTGGAATTTATTTATTTATTTATTTTATCTTTTCTAGCTTTTTTTTTTTTTTTATTATAGCTTTTTATTTACAAGACGCATGCATGGGTAATTTTTAAGCATTGATCCTTGAAAAACCTTCTGTTCCAACTTTTCCCCTCCTTTTCCACTCCCCTAGATAGATGGCAGGTAGACCATACATGTTAAGTATGTTAAAGTATATGTTAAATATAATATATGTATACCTATATATATAGTTATCTTGCTGCACAAGAAAAATCAGATTTAGAAATAAGGTAAAAATTACCTGAGAAGGAAAACAAAAATGTAAGCTGACAAAAACGGGAGGAGTGGAAATGCTATGTTGTGGTCCACACTCATTTCCCATGGTTCTTTCGCTGAGTGTAGCTGGTTCTCTTCATTATTGAACAATTGGAATTGATTTGGTTCATCTCATTGTTAAAGAGAGCCACATGCATCAGAATTGATCATCTCCTAAATGGCATTTTTAAAAAGCCTGGATTTGCTTCCCTTTACCCCCAATCTAATTTGAAAACAGTTTTTCACAATCTATATCTTCATGAAGATAATATTTTAGTGCATGAATTTTTACATGAAGACATGAAATTGCTAGAAAATACTCTAAATGCTAAAATGTTTGCTACAGCTTTAGCTGATGTAAAAATGTTGACAATGAAAAGATAAAAATATGACTTATGAGGTGTCAGGGGAAACCTTTATTTAATAGGCGACCAGTTTCTATACTTTCAAAGGTCTCCAAATTAAACCCAAGCATTTGCCACACAGTATTATCTTTGTAGCTAGCAAAAAACATCACCTGCTACTCTATAAGGGTTACTTGTCTAAATGAGGCTGAACAGGAAAGCAGGAAGTAGAACCAGGGGAGAAGGGTGCTAATATTCCTAATGCTCTTAAAAGTCTTTTGGGGTCTTCCAGTTGCAGAAAAAAGATAAGAATTACCTATTTGAAGCTTAATATAAATGCTTTTGATTTAATTAATACTTGATTTTGTTATTTAATATGCAAGTGTCCTTTTTTCTTATAATTAATCAAAGTGTTAAAATACGAAATTATCTTCTATTTTCTGAACATCTTGATCTTCAAAAACACATATGTTTGAGATCTTATCTTTGGGTAATGTAGTTGAGGTCTGTAGAACTAACTAGTTTAATAGTGCTTATCTTAAGACTATAAACATATTCAAGTATATATAAATAATTCCAGTTTCTCCTAGTTTTCATAATTGACAGTCAATATTCCTTTATATCCAGTTCATATAGATTGTGAAAATTCTTATTGTTTTATGGTGATTTGAGCTTGATATTTGCTTTCTTTTTTCTTTCATAGTTCTAGTTCTGGTGTGGTAAATATCTATAATCAAGATACTTGTCTTCGAGAAAGTAACCCGAAGCCAATAAAAGCCATAATGAATTTGGTTACTGGAGCTACTTCTATGGTCTTCAATCCTACCACAGAAATTCTAGCTATAGCTTCTAATGAAACAAATGAAGCTGCTAGATTGGTAACTTTTTAAACTTTTCTTTTTAGTATTGATAATAGCTCTTAATCCAAGTTGGGGATTTGAAAAAGAGATTAGAAAAGAAAATACTGGTTTAAAAAAGAAAAATGAAACTATATCTCTCTTCCTATTTTTTTAAAATTATAGCTTTTTATATACAAAACAAATGCATGGGTAATTTTTCAACATTGACCCTTGCAAAAACTTCTGTTTCAACTTTTCCCCTTCTTCCCTCCACCCTCTCCCCTAGATTGCAGGTAGTCCCATACACGTTAAATATGTTAAAGTATATGTTAAATACAATATATGTATATATATTTATACAGTTATCTTGTTGCATAAGAAAGATCGGATTTAGAAAGAAGGTAAAAATAACCTGAGAAGAAAAAACAAAAATGCAAGCAAACAATAACAGAAAGAGTGGAAATGTTATGTTTTGGTCCATACTCATTTCCCAGTGTTCTTTCTTTGGGTGTCTCTGATTCTGTTCATTACAGATCAATTGGAACTGATTTGGTTTATCTCATTCTTGAAGAGATCCATGTTCATCAGAATTGATCATCATATAGTATTGTTGTTGAAGTGTCCAGTGATCTCCTGATTCTGCTAATTTCACTTAGCATCAGTTCATGTATGTCTCTCTAAGCCTCTCTGTATTCATCCTACTGGTCATTTCTTATAGAACAATAATATTCTATAACATTCATATATCACAATTTATTTAGCCATTCTCCAATTGATGAGCATCCGTTCAATTTCCAGTTTCTAGCCATTACAAAGAGGGCTGCCACAAACATTTTTGCACATTAGAGTTCCTTTCCTTTCTTTAATATCTCCTTGGGATATAAGCCCAATAGTAACACGCTATATCCATCTCTTGACACATACAATGTGTGAAACTCTACCCTCTGTATCTAGCCATAGGCCTGGCACTTAAAACATTCTTAATAAAATGTTAAAGTTACTAGCCTGGAGACTTCTCCAGCTGGATTTAATCTTACTAATGAGCTATGTTAGATGTCAGTCATACTTTTGGCAAAGCTACAGCTCTGCACTCAATTTAGGTGAATATTTAAATGGTAGTTAGTAGATGGGGAAGGTTAAAACTCCATTCTGCTTTTAAAAAAAAAATCTATTTCACAAATTTTTGTTTCGTTATTTTAATGGTAGCAGATTTTTTTTAGGAATCCAAATTTGGGATCCAATAGGCACAGAATATTTTATGAAAGATATATAGTAGTTCTGCCTGGTTTTCTTTATTGTTCATGAAAGCGTACTGTTTTCTAATTGTGGGAAAATGGTATGCCATTTATTTATTTAAAAAAATTTTTTTAAAATAGCTTTTTATTTACAAGTTATATGCATGGGTAATTTTACAGCATTGACATTTGCCAAATCTTTTGTTCCAATTTTTCCGCTCCTTCCCTCCACCCCCTTCTCTAGATGGCAGAATGATCAATACATGTTAAATATGTTAAAGTATAAATTAAATACAAAATAAGTATACATGTCCAAACCATTATTTTGCTGTACAAAAAGAATTGGACTCTGAAATATTGTACAATTAGCCTGTGAAGGAAATCAAAAATGCAGGCGGGCAAAAATATAGGGATTGGAAATTCTATGTAATGGTTCTTAGTCATCTCCCAGAGTTCTTTCGCTGGGTATAGCTGGTTCAGTTCATCACTGCTCCATTGGAACTGATTTAGTTCATCTCATTGCTGAAGATGGCCAGGACCATCAGAATTGACCATCATATAATATTGTTGTTGAAGTATATAATAATCTGGTCCTGCTCATTTCATTCAGCATCAGTTCCAGTTCATGTAAGTCTCTCCAGGCCTTTCTGAAATCATCCTGTTGGTCATTTCTTACCGAACAATAATATTCCATAACATGCATATACCACAATTTATTCAGCCATTCTCCAATTGACGAACATCTACTCAGTTTCCAGTTTCTGGCCACTACAAAGAGGGCTGCTTATGTCATTTATTTTTTAAAAAGTTTTTTGAAAAATAGTTGTTTTTTTTTAAAGTTAATTTCTAATAAAAAGAAACTCAAGAATGGCAGTGTCCTGATGTATCAGTGAAAGAGCATTAAGTCAGTTGTTGGGCCTCATATCATTTTAAAGTGGCAAACTCTTCTGTTATTTTACAATAAAGTAATCTAAATCCAAAACATTATATCAATAGCAGATCCAGAAGTGTAATTATTTGGGGCCAAGAATTCTAGCTTTTTAACTTCCCAGTCTTAGAAGATTAGTCTTTTCAGTGACCTGGTTCTTACAGACTGCAGGGGACTTCAGAGCCTGAACACTGATAATTTGTACTATATTTAATGTTTTAACAAGGCATAGGCTATACTATCCCCTGGCAAAAATTGGCTCAAACTTCCTTTGGGTTTGTACTTCAACTTTTAACTTGGGGGAAGCCCCCAATTCTTAGTCCAATTTTGTTGCTTAAAATATGGTAGTTGGAAAGTTATATAAATTCTAATTGGGGTTGATCTTTGTACTTAAAATGAAAGTGAAATACTTAAAATGAAAGTGAAAGTAGTGAATACAATTTTATCATTTGACCCCCATGGTGGATTGTTAATCCTGGTCTAGTTTTTTCCTTTTAACCATTACATATATACTTCACTATTTACCTTTACTCTTCTTGGCTGGCATCTGCTGTGAGAAAGCCCAGCTAATTTTGCTTTTAACAGGAAAAAAACATAATTAGAGAAGTAAATCTAACCTCTCTTAAGTCACGTAATATGTATCCAAACAAAATACAGATCATATTTTCATTCTCTGTCTTCCTTAGCACTCATTAACTTATGTATTCAGATAGTTGATTATTTTTATAAATTGTTTTTGACATTCAAACTAGTTGCTCTTGAAATCTAGAAAGAAAATAGAGCAAAAGTCAAATTTGAGGCAGTACTAACTTCTTTATGGGTCTAATTCCCACGAATAGGAATGTACTTAGTATTAGCAACATGCCATGTAGGAAAAACCTGCATAGAGTTAAAATTCAGTGAACATGTCTGATATTCTAATGTGAAATTTCTTATAAATTCCTTACATTTTCTGATAGTCAATAGCTGTCATATTATGTCTAACAAATATCTGGTAAGAGAATTTAAGTAAATTAAACAGTGTACTGCTTTAAATGAGTGCATTTTAACTAGCACTAGAATGTGAAAATAACCTTGTTGTGATGGTATTCAGTCTTATCTATACATGTGTAGACTATATTAAGTGAAAGCCAACAATTTGTCAAGGGAAATCACTGAATAAAATTTGTGTATGTATTCATACTCATTTATCTCTGAGCTAAATCCTTCAAGTATGTGTTTCTCTGATCTGTATTGTAGAGGGAGGGGGAAAGAGGAAGATCATAGAGAAAAGGGCATGGCAGAAAATAAGATTTGGCTGCTGGGGAAAACAGCATTGCCCCATCTTCAGATATTCTATGATCCTCCTGTGATAATAGGGGAAAACAGATACTTGAATATATCTGGTTTTCCTGATTTATCCTAATCTGAAGATCAAAAAGGGTGCTTCACATATTTGCAAATCAGGTTATAGCTGTATGTGAGAAAAATACTCAGTTTATTTTAAAAGATTCCATATGAATTTTGTTGGTATATCTGTCATGTACAAAAATTATCTCCATAACATTAGGTCTCTATTTGCAGTTGGCATTCTTGTAGCAAACTGACCCGTTAGGTGATCTCTCATCATCATTGTTATTACATTATCAGAGAGTTTGGCTCAGTAAATTCTTGTTGGATTTGAATTGAATTTCATGATAGAAAGCAATTATAGACAGTATTCTTGACACTCTTCTATGTTCTCTGCATTCTGATATTATGGGTTAAGAGCTGTAAGCATATTTAAATTTTTATCAAAATTTAAAATTGGCTTAGCTGTGTTAAAATAAAAATCCAAATAATACCCAAATCTATTTTTAATGTAGGAACATTTCTACCTTTGAAGTACTATATGTAATATAAGATTTAACTACAATTAACTTTTTATTCACTATAGGAAAGCTTAAATGCACATTAAATTAAAAATAAAAAAAAAGATTTTTCAATTCTTGCTGTTATTAAGATAATTTTATTATCTCCTGCAGGTTCATCTACCTTCTTGTACAGTATTTTTAAACTTTCCTATGAATAGAATTAAGCAGATTTTCCTTGCTCAAACGTTGGATTTCTCTCCTAGAAGTGGATATTTTGCACTGGGAAACAACAAGGGCAAAGCCTTATTGTATAGGTAGGTATTACTTAAAAGATGTTAAAAGATTCACTCTGCAAGCTACATTTGAAAGCAAGAGGTGAAGTATATATACCATTTAGCAATTTAGTCTTTGATAGATTTTATTATCTTCAGATTGTCATTTGATTTTAGCTATGCTCTATCCTATGCTTTTTATCATTAGGAAAGTTTAATCAGTGTCAGTAATTTATAAAAGATCATCAAAATACAAAAAGAAATGGAAAGTGTGGTTTGAGTGCTTGTGAAATGTTACCCAAGTAACCCATGAAGACAGGGATCATGGATGAAAAAAACTTTCATGATAGGGCCCTTGCAATTTATTAGCTTATTATCTTTAATTCAGAATGTGTACTTCTGATTCACCAGTATTGACACTGACCTAGTCAGCCATGTTCAAAGCAACCTGAAGGCATAAAGTGACTTGCTCTAGGTTCCTATGTAAGTTATTTGGGGATAAGAGAGTAAAGAAGGACTTGAACTGGAGTCTGTGGTTTTCCTAATGTACCACATTCTCTTGTTCCTTTAATCCAAGTTGGTAAGGACCTTTCTTTTTACAGTTTCACCTAACACTTTATTTGACTTTGTTTTTTTAGTTGTTACATATTTTGTACTGTAACTATTTGAGTCCATATCCTTTGGCTTACATGAGTTATATCCTGTCTAAACTATGTGAGTTTAGCACTGTGTTCAGTACACAGTGAATATTTAATAATTATTTTATTAAATTGACCTGAACATGTAAACTGTAAAAATCAGATATTTAACATATTGAGATTACTTACATGTATATAGCCTTAATGATGGTTAATTTCAAGGGGAATAAAAACTTATATGCTCTGCCCATTTTATACTTCCCACATATATTAGCTAGAAAACCAAGAATAAACCAGATTTAATTGCCTGAAGGTCAGAAGACATATTCTTCAGAAAGAACTAAACAGCTTTCTCCAGAACATCTAGGATGAACTTAATCTCCTTTCCTCATTCTTGGATATTGCAGAACAAAATATATACTACTTTGGCATTTAAATCCCTTCACAATTTGACTGCCTTTCTTGGCTTATTATTCCCTTTCATTTATTCTACATTTAAGACAAATTGGCCTCACAATGGGCATTCTATTGCTCATCCTTATGCTTTGAATAGTGTTTCTTCCTCATTTTTACTTCATAGAATCTCTAGTTTTCTCCAGAGCTTAACTCATATTCTTTCTTACATGAGGCTTTTCCTGATTCCCCCTCACGCCACTCCCATTCATTACTGTTGTTTCCCTTTCCACTCCAAATGACTTTGTATCATTTTTATAATTTGTATTCAACTTAACATGCATGCATATTACCCCCCCAGTGTAAGCTACATTAAAGTGGGAGCCTTCCCTCCCTCCCTTTATTTCTTCTTCCTTCCATTCTGTAGCACAGTTGGAACTTTATACTTTCTTGATGAATTGATTATAAAATGAATCTTTTTAAATAATCTGCAACTCTGGAAGTTAGAAAAAAGGAAGTCTTTTTAACTTTGAGGATTTGGAGATATTCCATTTCTAAAAAAGATATGGTTTATTGTAATTCTGAAGGGACAAAAAGTTACTCTAGAAAAATCAGCGATCCTATAACTTTTATTCTAAAATGAGATATTTTAAGAATATCTTGTTGGGAGAGACAAAAACAGAAAGAAAAAATTACAGACCAATATTCCTCATGAACATTGATGTAGATATTTTAAATAAAATTTAATAAATAGGCTAAAAAAATTAGTTTATATACTAAGATTAGGTTGGGTTTATACCAGGAATCAAAGTTGATTCAACATAAGGAAGATTATGTATGCAATAGCCCACATTACTGATGTAATAAAAAACATAATTATATCAGTAGCTACTGAAAAGATTTCTTTTTTTTCTGGACAAAACTTAGCACTCATTTCTGTTAAAAATTAGAAATCATAGGAATAAATAGAACTTTTCTCAATGAAGTAAATCGTATTTATCTAAATACTAGAGCAAACATTATGTGTAACAGAAAAAAATTATAGGCCTTTCCAGTAAGATCAAAGATTAAGCAAGGATGATGCCCATTATCAGCACTGCTGTTTTAACAGGGTACTAGAAATGGTAGTTATATCAATAAAACCAGGAAAAGAAATTGAGGATTAATCTTAGTCAAAGAGAAAACAAAATTATTCTGTTTTGTTTTTGACAGATGTTATACTAAACAAAAAATTTTCTTGAAACAATAACTTCAGTACTTTTTTAGAGTATAAGATACATCTATATGTATTATATACCAATATTGGGCTTATGAAAGAAGAAAAAGTTTTATATGTACAAAAATATTAATAGCTGTTCTTTTCATAGTACCATTTGAAATTGCAAACTAAGGGAGCGTCCTCCCATTAGTGAATGGCCAAACAAATTGTAATGTAATAGATTATAATGTGTAATGCCATAAGAAGTGATGACTTCATCACAATTTCAGCACAATTTTAGTGGAAACTGGGATGATCTTTATGAATCGATTAAAAGCAAAATGGGCAGAAGTAGGATAACAGTTTATACAGTGATAATGTGGAGAAAAACAATTTTGAAGAATTGTAGAACCCCATACAAGTGTAAAGGATGAGGTTGAAATGCCACTTAATTCTTGAAAGAGAAGTGTTTTTAAAATCCAGAAATATCTGTCTGGGAACAACAAACAGGAATTTGTTTCCTGGATTACCAGTAATCCAGTTGGATTACTGGATGCATGTAAAAATTTCAGTTAAATTTTTTTTTTTTTTTAATTTGGTGGGGTGTGGATGGGAGTATGAACAAATTAATTTTAAAATGCTTTAATGGTGTGTACACACACAACACACATGTACACATATATAATTCAAAAAACTTCAGAACTGATGATTAATGCCATGATTAATCATGAGCTCAAACTAGTAGAAATGGACACATTTCTCAATGTTTAATGTATGGGTTATTTTAGCTCTGATTGAATGGTTTTCTAGGAGGGATTTTAAGAACTTTGCTCAGTGGTAAAGGGCAATGGTAGTGGGAGGGACTAATTAACTTAAAAAAAGAGTACTTGTTACTTGAAAAAATATCTTGTTTAGAAACAGAATGCCATATCATTATTAAAGGTTCTATTTGGATTTATTGCCTCCTGAGCATTTTCTCTTTTTCCTGTACTTTGACTCTTTTAAGATGAAGTTGATACTAGTTTATTTTTAAGCATTTTGTTTTTTCCATAGTTTTATGTATGTAATAAAATCTCTCTACAATCTTGCTCTGTGAAAACTGAAATAGCCATTGATTTGAAATGTAGGCTACAAAATATACTATGTTAAAGATCTCTTCATCAGGTGTTTTAATTTCCACATCATTTTATATATATATATATATGTATGTATATATGTATATATGATATTATGTATGATATTATACATATAATTATTATAATGTAAACCTTTTTTCCATTTTCATGTTCTAAATTGCTCCCCACCCGTGGGAATAGGTTCCAAGTGGCTTAAGTCTCCTGATAGTATATGCTGACATTTTTCCTTAAAAGTTCTGTGGTGGAACTTTTAGGAAAAGTTCTTACAGTGCCATGGAAAGTTTCCAATTGACACATGAATTGTGATACTTTGTGAAATGACTCAATAGCTCTTATCTTTTTCAGGTTGCATCATTATTCAGATTTCTGAGGTGGGAGATGGGTTTTTGCAGGTAAGAAACCTTTTGGGGCCTAAAGTTATATTCATTACCATTGATAGATAAAGGGATTTAAATTCTTTGATGTTTGGGTGTGTGGGTGGAGTGCATTTCATCATTTTGGGAGGAGTTACTTAATATTGTTGATGTGAGAAGTAGGTAAGGAAAGGGGGAGGCAGGGTTACATTGCATCAGATTACATTGGAACAATCCATTGGAAGTCACCAGCAGTAGACTTGGGCTCTCCTTGGGGCATTCATTAGCATTACTCTCTCTGAACCACCTGTTTCCCCTTCATAAAATGAGGTATTGGTGTTTGTACTCTGCCTCAAAGGCTTGTGAAGAAAGCTCATCATAAATTCTATATAAACTGTTGCCATCGGATGGAGTCCTCTCCCGCTCGGATTACTTACAGTATTGCCTTCAGTTAATGGCATAGTATTTTAAGAGGATGGTAATATAATAAAAATAAGAATAGCTAACACTGATACAGCAACACTGTGCTAAGAAATTTCTGTTCTTTCTCATTTGGTCCTTGCAGCCACCCCAGTAGCTAAGTGCTGCTCCTCTCTCATTTTTACACTTGAGGAATTGGAAGATAAGGGGCTTGGCCAGGATCACATAAACACTTAATGAGTGTCTGAGGCTGAGTGTGAGTTCCAGGGTTGCGGATTCCAGGCCTGGCATTCTGGTAGCGAGGGTGGCGGCAAGAAGGCCCCAGAAGGCCCACGTCTTTTCTTCAGATTTTTGAGGAGAGGAGTGCACCTGTGTAACTCGACAGGTGCGTGGGCGGGCAGCCTCTCTGGGAGCCAAAGAAACAAAGTGTCAGGTTCCCATTGGCACCAGGGGTCCTTGAGCACAAGCTGGAAAAAGAGAGGCAGTGGGGAATAGGGAATGAACTTTTGGGCAAATCACAGGGTTTTCCCTAGTGGAACAGGAGATGACTGAACTCTTCTGATCCCATGACATAAGCATGTAACCAACATGCCTGCATGCCCCCGAGCTCTCCAGGTTCGATGCTTCTAGGACTCAGCAGGTTGTCAGCCTGGGAAGGAAGGGTCCTGGATCAAGGACACAGGACATGGGCTCAATCCTGGCTTTGATAACTTCTTACCTGTGGGACTTGCACAATGCAAATTAGCTCTCTTTTTCCTTATTTATCAGTTTAAAATTTTATCAATTTAAACTGAGTCTTGAGTTTGGAAAAAGTATTGTTATATTAGGAATCTGTGGGCATTTCAGTGCATAATCTTTAAGATCCCATCTAATTTGATTATATAAATGATAGCATGTATCACTGACAGGTGGCCAGTGCTGTAGAGTAGACCATTTAGCATGTTGCTGTGGCATCTTGTTTTTTGATTAGATGAAATCAAAATGTCATTATGAACAATAGATCAGTTACACAGTTAACTATAATTGGTTCTGATGTTTGGAGCCTAGGATTTAGGAGAATTAATATAAGTAGAGAGTAAAAATTTAGGGAAGGGCAATATATTGGTCCCTGCAGTTGATATTTAAGTGACAAGAGGGAGGAAAGCTCATCATTTAATTCAATTTAGTACACGTTTGTTAAACATTTACTCTAGGTGTTAATAATAGTTTACTTCTGTCAAGGAGCTTATAATCTACTAGGGGTGATGTGACATGCACCAAAGTAGTGTATGACAGGTGGAGGAGGGGATGGATTTAGAGTAATTTAGGAAAATGGGAAGAAAGAGAAAACAATTTCATCTGGAAGGACTGGGGGAAAAGGACTGGGGGAAGGACTGGGTTCTATGGGGTGTCATCTGCCTCCTGAACTGAGCGGAAGAAAGAGATTTCAAAGAGACCTTGCATCCCAATATTGGGGGTCTGCTCCCCCAGGACTGAAGCACAAGAGAGCTGCCAGAGAAGAAAGCATTGAAGTGACTCTTCTAGGACAATTGATCACTATGGCAGTTTGGGATATCTTATTGCTGGGAGGGCTTGGAATAAAAAGGAGGGCTTAATCAGGTGGGTTTCATTAGGAAAATGTTTTCTGGAGAAGCATATGAATTGATGTCCATCCTGTGATGCTACACTCAGTGCTTATTTTGTTTGTTGATCACTAACATAAATTAATTCAATATCATCTCTTGTTTTTTTCCCTCAGATCCAGTTAAACTACAAAAGAAGTTCTTGTTCATATCTTTTTTTTTTTTTTTTACTGTTTTCTAAATATATGTTAATAAATGGAAAATAAATTAATAAAACAACTGTTCTTGTTTAAGTTAACAACAGTATTGTCTTAATCACAGTGACTTAGTCTGCAGTCCTCCTAATTTTAATAAATGCACTTTATCTCTAAATGTGAGAAAATAGAAACACCTGCTGGTATTTAGGAGAAACATAAGCAAAAGTCTAACCGTACAATTAACTCTGCCTGTTATTTTCTTTCTTTTATGAATGATTGCCTCTCCTCAAGACCCCTGCTCCAACTCTCTTTTTCTTAGAAGATGACCTAATCTCTTATTTAACTGAGGAGATTGAGGTCATCCTTCATGAACTCCCTCATCTTCCACATACAATTCCTCTAAGGCCTGTCCTTTTCCATTCTGTCTTTTTTTTTTTTTTTTTTTTAAGTTCTATAGGGTAAGATAGCCCACTTCCATATGAAAACCAACCTTTCCACTTGTGGGCCCTTCATCATCTTTCCTTCCATTTCCTTAGCAACCTTGCTCTATGTATCATTTTCTGTTCTGTTTTCATTTTCAATTTCTCCTCTGCTAGCCCTTTTTCTTCTGCTTATAATCATATTCAGGTCTTTCCACATTAAAAATAAAAAAGCTCTCTGTGGACTTAGATACTTTCTCACATTGGCTTGCAGTGTCTCTCACCACAATATGCTATGAAACTACTCCCTGACCTTTTAGTTAAGGAATGCAGTAGCCTTTTCTCAGTTCTCATCTTTTTTTGCCTTTTTGGCCATTCAACCTCTACTGGATACTTTGGCCTCTTTGCTTCTGTAATACTGTTCTTTTCTGCTGGCTGCCCTGGCAATCCTGTCTACTTCTCTAGTTTCAATAATTACCTCTATGTATGACTCTAAAGTCTTACACTTACACTTACTTTATCCTTTGGCTCCAGGCATACATCTTCAATTGCTTGTTAGGTTTCTTTATGTAGCTGTCGCATAAATACCTCAAACTCAGCATATTCAAAACTGAACTCATCATCCCGTCTTTCCTAATGAAACAACTACCTTCCAAGTTCCCTGTTTGTGTTGATGGCACTTTAATGTGCAATAAAAGTAACATTTTTTGTCTTCCCTTTTCTTTAAGCTTTCCCTATCCCTTTTTCCCTTTCTACCTCTTTCACATAGATTTTATTATCAAGTCCTACTGATTCTACTTAGTATCATTTTCTAGTATTTCTGGTATCATTTATATTTCCTGCCACTTTCAGTAGATTATTCCATTCATTACCTCTCACCTGGGCTTATGCAGTAGTGACCTCCTCAGTGCTTTCACTAACTCTAGGTATTCCAGTCCACTTCATACATACTAACACCATAATTTTTAGACAGAAATCTAACTATGTCACTTCTCTACTCAAAAATGTCTTTTCTCCATTCTACTGGCTATTGGATAAAATATCAACTCAGTCTGGAAGACTGTTCTTCACAGTCTCCCCTGGACTTTGATTTCCAACCTTATTTGACATTATTTCCTTTTTATGCAGTCTGCTTTCCAGCTCAATTTGATGACTAGATATTTTCTTATCTTTCCCTGTCCTTTCTTCTTCACATTTACACAAGTTATCTCCCCATGCCTTGAATATACACTCCTTTTTTCCTTCTCCAAATGTTTGTATAAGTTATCTACTCATGCTATGAATGTATATTCCTTTTTTCCCTATGCTTGTTGAAATCCTTTCTTTTGATGAGCCAGCTCTTATTTCCATGAAACCTTTGATTTTCCTCCTCAGCAAATGAAAATGATCTTTGCTTTTCTTGAATTGTCCTCTTACACTCTGGTTTTTTCTTTTGCTCCTGTTGCATTATCTTGTGTTCTACTTATTAGTATATATGTCTTAACTCTTTTGTTAGATTGTAAGGTTTTTGAGAGTGAGAACAAGGATTATGGTGTTTTTCATTTTTGTATCCAAAAAGTTGCTAGTAGATTTTGAATGTTTAAACCAAAGTTATTTGTTAGAAACATCTAGATGGTATAGTGAACAAAATGCTGAACTTGGAGTCAGGAAAGCCTAAATTCAAATCCTGCCTTAGAAACTTACAGTAAATGACCCTGGGCAAATCTTTAACTTCTTAGCCTCAGTTTTCTTACCTGAAAATGAGGATGATAGTAGCACCTACATCACAGAATTGTCTCAGTTCAAATAACATAAAGCATTTTGTAAACTATAAAACATTATAGAGATACTATTGTTGTTAAATAAACTATAATTATACTGAAATAATAGAGTTTTTCAGTCATTTTTTGTGTTCCCTTAATACTTAATTAGATCATTTTTTGGCAGATTCTGGCTTATCCATGGCTTTTCTTGAAATGAGTGATAGAAGTTAGAGAATTTAAATTCTGGATCATGCTTCCTGGCTTCATAGCCTTAGTCATATCTCTCTTTGTCTCATTGTCTTCATCTATATCAGGAAGAAGTTGGTCCAGGATGGTTTCTAAACTCTTAAATTTTATGAACACTTCATCCTTTGTGATCTATTTGTATCTTTTCCATAGATACAAGGATTTCCTAGCATAGTAGAAGCTTTCCTGTAAGGCTTTAATTTCAGAATCTTGAGTTGAAAAAGATTTTACTGGCCCCGTACTTTAACATTCCTAAACAAGAATTCACTGTACAGAAGTTTTGAAAAGTGGTCATCTACCCTTTTTTTTTTTTTTTTTTTTTTAAATTTTTTAACTTTTTACTTTTTATATTTTTATATATTTTTACTTATGTCAAGCTTATGTGCTTTGCCAACTGAACCAGCGATGCAGAACTAGTTTTCTCCCTGTTGTACAGGGTGATCTTTCAGATGTTGGAGAACAGTTATCACTCACATCTCACCTAATCTGTTTGCCTTAACCTAGCCTCATATGGTATGATTTCGAAGTTCTTATATCTTATTCACTTTGGATACTGGTCACTTTTTTTTTTTTTTAAATAGTAATAGCTTTTTATTTTTTTAAATATATGAAAAGATAATTTTCAACATATTCACCCTTTCAAAACCCTGTTGCAATTTTTCTTTCCCTGCCTCTCCCTCTCTATTCCCCTAGATAAAGGTTCAATATAGGTTAAACCTTTTGCATTTCTTCTAAACGTATTTTCGCAATTTGCTGTACAAGAAAAATCAGATCAAAATGGGAAAAAATAAAGAAAACAAGCAACAATTAAAAAAGGTGAAAATACTATGTTGTGATTCACATTCAGTTCCCATAGTCCTCTCTCTGGGTGCAGATGTCTCTTCCTCACAAGTCTATTGGAATTGGCCTAAATCACCTCATTGCTGAAAAGAGCCATGTCCATCATCGTTGATCATTATATAATTTTATTGCTATGTACAATGTTCTGTTAGTTCTACTCACTTCAGTTAGCATCAGTTCATGTAAGTCTCTCCAGACATCTGTGAAATCATCCTCCTGATCGTTTCTTATAGTACAATAATATTCCATAACATTCATATACCATAACTTATTTGGCCATTCTCCAACTGATGGCCATCCATCAGTTTCCAGTTTCTAGCCACTACAAAAAGGGCTGCCATAAACATTTTTGCACATGTGGGTCCCTTTCCCTCCTTTAAGATCTATTTGGGAGGTCCCTTTCTCTCCTTTAAGATCTGTTTGGGATATAAGCCCAGTAGAAACACTGTTGGGTCAAAGGGTATGCCATTTGATAACTTTTTGAGCATAGTTTCAAATTGCTCTCCAGAATGGCTGGATCAATTCACAACACCAGCAATGTATGTGTTCTAGTTATCCCACATTCTCTCCAACATTATTATCTTTTCCTGTCAGGTTAGCCAATCTGAGAGATGTGAAATGGTATCTCAGAATTGTCTTAATTTGCATTTTTCTAATAGTGATTTAGAACATTTTTTTTCATATGACTAGAAATGGCTTTAATTTTTTTGTCTGAAAAGTGTTTATTCGTTTCCTTTGGCCATTTATCAGTTGGAGAATGGCTTTTATTCTTATAAATTTGAATCAATTCTCTATATATTTTAGAAATGAGACCTTTATCAGAAACCTTCGATGTAAAAATTTTCCCCCCAGTTTTCTGCTTCCTTTCAAATCTTAGCTGTTTTGGTTTGTCACCTATTTAGGATGCTTCCAGTTTAATAAACATTCTTCCTAAAATGTGGTTTCACAACCTGAGATAGTTCTGACCAGTGGGTGCCAGCACATTAGTAAAGTAACTGCTGTCCTTCCCTCTTACTATATGATGTAGCCACCTTTTTTTAGATCCATTTTTAGAGTACTTGGTTTTTCTAATTCTTTCAAGAAGGAATGAATGAATTTTAAGTCCTTACTATTGTATACAAAGCCCTGAACTTCAAGAGACAGACATTTAGCTTTAGGAAAACACAATTGCTGAACAGTAGTGAACTTTTTATTATATATCTGTCCCAGTACCTTCTATTCTTTCCTCCCTTTTTGTACCATTTTCAGTAGCCAGAATACTGACATACTTTCTAAAAGTAAATTTATCTTGTTGTTTCCCTCTTAAGTTGCTAGAGGGCAGCATAGGACTATTCAATTAGCTGCATAGAGGCTTGGCTGTTGATAGGATTATTACTTAATGCTGAGACAGAGCTAACTCATTTTTTCCTGAGATGGTCACCAATCAGTATATTTGCCTTTGTCCTATAAAAGCCTAGAATGTTGGCTTGGAAACAGATTGTTTACCAACAATTTTCAGTCTCTGAAAGCCAAGGGCATTGAAAGGATTCATTTTAATTTACATACTATGTACAAGTGTAGAATAGAAATAGTACAGGATGAAAGGGGACTGGGTGATTTTTGATTTGTAAGAGCAGAAGTTAGGATGTCTTTCTGATTTAGTCACAAATCTTTAAAAAGGGAGTGAGGATAGTACAAGAATTTAGCACCTATTGTGTGATATACACTGTGTGCTAAGCACTTGAAAAATATTCTTTCATTTGATCCTCACAACCCTGGGAGGTAGGTGCTATTAGTATTATTACCATCATCTCTATTTTATAGATGAGGATACTGACGCAGCCAGTGGTTAAGTGACTTGCTCAGAGTTTGAAAGCTACTAAGTTTCTGAGATTGGATTTGAATTGTTGTTCCTGATTCTAGGCCCGATGTATAATCCTAGCTGCCTCATAATGAAATATATGCTTTTCTAGTTTAGAAAATGGGTATTTAGTTCACAACAAAAATTGTAGTTATCAAAACATCATAGTTGGAAGAAATCTAGAGGCCATCAAATCTAAACAACTCATTTTAGAGAAGATAAGTTTGGTGTCTCAGCTATGGTTTACACAGCTAGTGAGTGTCCAAGGAGGGATTTGAAGCCAGATTTTTTTTTGATTTCAGATTCAGTGTGCTATTCACTACACTCTGATCCCTCTTCAAAAACAGGCTCATTTCTCCTTCAACTGAAAAGGTGAAATGACTGATTCATGTACTTTGTCCCACCAATAATGGTGATGAATTTGATTCATCCGTATTTTCTATATTTTGCTTTCTGACCGTTGGCAAGATGATTTATGGGAGAGTGATCTAGTTTGTAGGCATTGCTGAAGTAAAACTTTAATTTCAGCACTTTGACTGCAGAAAAGACCTTGATCTATGCTATCTGCAGACCTTTCTTTCTAATCTGGGACCTGAGTGTTGTTGGGGCCTTCACACTTAGAACAGGGTTAGATCAAAGACCTTGTCAGGAACTGGGTGTTATAGTGGACAGAGTCCTGAAATTGAGAGTCAGGAAAATCTGAGGTTAAAATCTGCCCACTAGCTCCATGATCCTGGACACTGAAATGAGGAGTTTGGACTCTATAATATTTTTCAGGTCTAAATTTATAGACTTTTGAAATCAAATGCAGTTGAAGCAGCAGACCATGAGGTGAACATCTTACAATATGAGATAAAAATTATAGTTGTCTCTTCTACATTGAGACTTTCCTCATTGAGGTTTTGATATGTAAGAAATTAAATGTGAATTTTTTGGGAGTTTTGTAGAGGCTACAGATGACAGAAAAAATTCAGAAATTCAGAAATACATAAAATTATAAATATGGTATTATATAATATGAACCAAAATTTTGCAATAGGGTACTATAAACACCCCAGAAAAGAAAAAGATTCTGGTACCAAGGGAAAGCAAAAAAATTTTATGTTGATTTTCTGGATCACAGGCACATCTTTATCCTCCTATAATGTAGAAGGATAACTACATTTGTGTTTCATTACGAGACATATAAAAGTACCCAGACTAAAAAATTCAGGTCTTTATGGACCACATTCAATCTTTCCAACCCTATGAACTATTGAGCATCATAACGGCTTTTTGTTATTGTTTGACTTGAGATTGCATGTCAAGGTCCATATTGTGAATGAAGAGACAACTATCTTAACTAGGTTTTAAATTTGTTCTTTCCATCTATTGAAATAACTATTGTAATAAGAAGACTGCTACTCTTCCCCTGTCCCTCATCAAAAACAAAAAAAAAAAGTTGTGTACATCTTTTGTATAGGGACCAATTTAACTCCCTTTTAGGATAGTTCATTGCCAAAAGTTTGGTTACAAGAGTAATGGATTTATGAACTACAATAATTCATAGAAAACTACTAAAATGAAGAAATGGAGTGATTTACATCAGGGGAGTGCCTCTGCCAATGCATAACAAATTCTTGAAGTAGGCAGGAAGATCCTATACCCTGTCAGAACTGGGAAGGGAGAGATTGGAGATGAGGAGACCAGTTAGCTGTTTATTTAGGCAAGAAGATAATATGTGGCCTTATTGAAATGTAGAAGGGCAATTTTACCTTATATGACAAGAAGGCAGTGTGGTGTAATGTTTGAAAGTTGGGGCTTCAGTTTGCTCTTCTGTAAAATGAGGGGGGTATAATAATAACAGTGTTTACGTGGTATTGTTGGGTTTGCAAAGTGCTTTACAAATATTTTAATCTCAAAATCTTAGAGAGGTAAGAGCTAGTTTTTGTTTGTTATTCGACTTTTCTTGTTGAGTCATTTTTTTTAGTCATGTCCAATTCTTTGTGACCTCATTTGGGATTTTCTTGGTAGAAATATTGAAGTGGTTTACCATTTCCTCCTAAAGTTAATTTTACCCATGGGGAAACTGAGGCAGACAGAAGTTGTGACTTGCCCAGAATTATATAGCTAATCAGTGTCTGAGGTCACAAGTGTAGAATATTATTTATAAAAAGAATAGCAAGGTGGCAGCTTATCATAGTACCATTTCTATCTAAATGAGCAGAAAAGAATGAAGTAATAATAATAACTATTATTATTATAATTATAATCTCTCTAAGCTTCAGCTTCAGTGATTTTCTAAATTCAGTGGCAGGATAAAAGTCAAGAGTATGATTACAGTCTGGCATGCAGTGAGTGACCATGACCTTTCTAAATTAAGGCTCCATGACAAATAATGACAAGTAAGTGCTGAGTGAATAGTATTAGGTATGGAGTCAAGATACTCATCTTTGTGAACCTAAATCTGGCCTCAGACACTGACTAAGCTGTGTGACCCTGGGCAAGTCATTTAACCCTGTTTGCCTCAGTTTTCTCATCTGTAAAATGAGCTGGAGAAGGAAATGATAAACCACTCCTGTATCTCTGCCAAGAAAATCCCAAATGGGATCACAAAGAGTCAGACATGACTAAAAATTTCTGAATGATAAATCTCGTATGAACTAATTTTTGATAATCATAAGCTGCCCTTGCAAAATAACTTTTGTATTTATATTCCCAGTGCTTAGCACAATGCTTGGCACATGTGGCATATATTAAGTGCTTAGTAGCCATTTTTCATTCATTGCATTAATTCAGACATTCATACTTTTTAGCAAGTAACAATCTAATTCTTAAATGTTTAAACATATGTGAATTATACTTTGTGAAGAGGTCTTTCTGAATTGACTGATTGAAATCATGTGATTTTATTATTTTTGTTATTAATATGGTTTATTATGTTCATAGTGTAATGCGGAAGAAACTGAGCAAGACAGAGATTAGAGACCAATTCAATAATTTATTAAATGGAGAAAAATACTGGGACCAATGCATCCATGTTGATCCCAGGGCTAGACGAGACTATCATCTCAAAGAGTCTAGCCCAAAGTATCAGGACAGCGAGCCTTTTATGGAATAACAAGAACAATGATATAATGGAGGGACCTAGGTGGGGATAGAGGGAGGTTACTGATATTCTAATGACATTAAAGAATGTCTATAAAACCTTTATCTCAACCATTAAGAGGGGATGGTTATAACCTAAGGCAGAATTACAAAATAGGACAATTGGAGGAACTGGTCACCCCATTAAAAGGGAACTTTGGCATAACAATAGTTTTCTCAATATTGAACCAATACTGTGTTCCTGGAATAAAACCAGCCTAGTCATAGTATTATCATTTTTTTAAGAAGCTGTAGCATTTGCTAATATTCACTATCTTTTCATTGATAATTATTTAGATAGATTAGTCTATAGCTTTCTTCCTTGGCTTTGATGCTTCCTGGTTTAGGGATCTAGAACATATTTGTCTTAGAGAAAGAGTTTGCTCAATTCCTTCTTTCTGTTTTTGCAAAAAATTATGTAATACTGGAATTAATTTTAATTCTTGATAGAATGTGATAGAATTTTAAATGTGTTATAAAATTCATTTGTGAATTCATCTGTTCTTGAGATTTTTTCCTTTGACAGTTTATTTTAACTTATTTAATTTCTCTTTTTGAATTTTAATTTTCTATTTTCATGTTAATTTAGATATTTTGTGTTTTTTAAAATATTAATCCATGTCACTTATTTTTTTGTTTTTGTTGGCAAAAAACTGGAGAAAATGGCTTCTAGTATTTTCTAACATTTTCCTTTTCATTTGTGGTGAAATTTCCTTTAAAAACTTTTATATTGGCAATTTGGTTTTCTTTGAAAAATCAGATCAATTAATGGTTCATCTATTTTAAAAAATTTTTCTGAGAAACTAGCTTTTAATTTTATATATCAGTTTTTTTTTTTTTTTTTTTTTTTTTTTTTTTTTTTTTTTTTTTTTTTTTTTAGTATTTCTCTTTTTGCTAGAGATTTTTCAATTGGTTGTTTTTTTGATCTTTTAGTTTGATGCTCAATTTATTGAATTTTTCCCCTCCTTTTGAGATAGTTTTAGCCTCTTGCAGAACTAGATAAATGCAGCTAAAAGATAATTAAACTTGAACTTAGTATTTGCTTCTCTCCCCAACATTCCTAATCCTCCCTCCCTTTCTAGCTATATACAACACTGCCAGACACTCTAGGACAACTTCATCTTAAAGTCCATCCTCATTGTTCATTCTCCACCATCACCTCTGACACCTGGCCCCCTAGGGATGGTGATAATTTAACCAATTACTTGATTAGCATATTCCTCCCACCCTGTCATGCTTTCCTCATCCCAGTCATTCTCAATTCACAGTTGTCATTGTACTAACCTCATTCTCCATCTGACCCTGCCTGCTCCCATATCCCAAATTTCCTCAACCCAACCATCATGAAAGTCCCACTCTAAAACTACCTGGTCATGCTTTCTGGAATGCTTGCTCCATAGAGTAGAAATTTGTTATTATCTTAAACTTTTCCCTTTCTGATGGTGCAGAGATAGAAAATAAAAGTTAGAAAGGCCTCAAATCCAGCCTCTAGCCCTATGTAATTTTGGGCAAGTCATTTAATGTTCATTTTTCTCAGTTTCTTCAATTGTAGAATGTAGATAAAAATAGCACCTCCCTCTCTCAGTTCTTGTGAGGATTTGTAAAATGCTTTGTAAACTTCAAAGCCGTAATTAGAACTGCTTCTGTCTTTTTGCCCTCCCTGAGACCCGGCTCTCTCGCTGCCTTTCCTTCTGTAGCCTTTTTGTGCTGTCACTCCTGAGTCCTCTCCCCTTCATTGATCATGGTGTAGGAGTTGCCACTCCCTTCCTTTACTCCCTCAACCACTATTGTTCATTAACTTCTCCTTTGAGGTTCATTTAATCCATATTTGTCACCTAATCAAGATTCTGGTAGCCACTTCCCTCCTTTCTTCCTTAACAAGGTCAGTACCTCATTTATCATCTTTCTCTCCTTCTTTCCTTTTGTCTTCCTGTTAATAGACTTCAGCATACATATTGATACTCCTTCCAGTGCTGTAATTTCCTACTTGCTCATTTTACTTGCCCAAGACTTTCGGGTCTTCTCTTCATTCATTAGTATCTTCAGTGCAGTAGGTGTTTTCTTCATTTTTCCCATATTTCCAGTCTCTAGTTCTTGAATTGGGATTTCATGATTAGGCTGCTGCACACTAGTACTTTGGGACTGGTTGGATAGGGTTCTGTCTGCAGTATGGCTGCTTATCTTCCTATTTAGCTGGTAATGGGTCCCATATTTTTTATCAGTCCACTGATGATCTCTTTCGAATTCTGGCCCCTGTTTCTATCTTGCATGATTTCCAAATAGGAGTTAGTTCCTTCTTAGGCCAACTGAAAATTCACTCTTGCAACTAGGAACAGAGTTGCTCCATTTTCCTGCTTTGACCTCCAGGGTTCTGAAGAGTATGTGGCTAGATCCTCTCTATCTTTTCAGAGACCTAATGTGTCTGGTGCTTTCTCCAGCTTCTGTCCTTACAGACCAGGTTCAGGATTTAATGTTTTATATTGGCTAGCTTTGAACGCCTTGTTTAGAACATCCATTGGCTTCAGTTATGTTTGCAGGACCTAACACTTGCTTCCTTGCTGTATCTCTTATTTCTGACTCATTTATCTAAACTCCCATTGGCTTCCTTGATATGACCTTTCTGCTAGCTTCCATTGGCTTATGGCTATAATTTTGTTTAGTTCTGGATTAGATAGAGAAACCTAATTCTGTTTCTCTTGAGTTTTTTTTGTCATGATCTTTCTGGATTTTGGGGGGATATTTTCTTGGATTTGTGTAAGACAACTGGGTTTTTTTCATTTCCTTTCAAACTTTTATTATTAATAATGGGAATTATTATAATTAGAACATTAATAGAAAAATTTAAAGCCTTTTTTTCTCTTATTTTTTTTCTATACCATCCTTTATAGCTATCATTTCATTTCTTCTTCTACTTATTGGTAGAATACTCTATTTAAACTCTATTCTACTCTGATCACCTATTCTCTAACTCCAATGGGCGTTATTCAGTTTTTTTTCTTCTTGATTTATCTACAGCATTAGATTTTTGTTCTCTTTCCATTCTCAGATTTCCTTTACCCTTTCAGTATCCCTAGTATCTCACACAATAAATCCTTAAGAAATGAATTTTCAATATAACAGAGGTTACAAAATTTTCTCTTTATACCATGGGAGACCAGAAGTTCTCCTCCCATCCCTTTTCTAAAATTTCAAAAAAATAATTCTGAATAATTTGAAGAACTTATTCCAACTGTCCTAGGGAAAGAAATGGGATAAAGGGACTAATGGGGAGAAAATTGGTCCCCTTTTTCTTCTCCCCAAAAACCTTATATTAAGATAAGTGTTGATGTGAATGGAAATTTTATTGCTTGTGCATTGGGGAAGAGTCTGTAATAAGTCCTTCATCCTACTTCGGAGGAGCAAAGTTCTCCTCTGCTCTTAATATTCTATATTTTATGCATGTTGTACCTCCTTATTAGATTGTATATTCTTTGAAATCAAACACTGTCATTTTTTCCCCTTTGACCCCAAGGACTAATGCAGTATTTTCCACATAGTAAGAATTAGTATATAATTTAAAAACCAGGAATTGGGTAATTAAGTGGTATAGCATGAAAGTACCAGACTTGGAGTTAAGAAGAAAGACCTGAAGTACAAGGCATTTACTAAACATGTGACTCAACTTCTCAGTTTGTTTCCTATCTCCCAGAGTAGTTTTCAAGCTCAAATGAGTATATATATATATATATATATATATATCTTTTTGCAAACTTTGAAGCATTAAGTGACTATTAATCATTATTATCAGTGCTATTTCTATTACTAGTAATCAGGAAATATGGATTGGAATCCATATCATTAGAATAATAGATCTGAGCTCACCAGCTCTGTGATCATGAATAAGCGACTTCATTTCTCTGAACCTGTTTCCTTAGTATAAAAATGAAGTCTAATCGTTACCTTCTTGTACCTTCTACCCCAGAATTGTGAGAAAAGCCCTCTAGAAACTTCAAAGTATTATGAAAATGTGGAGTATTATTATTATTAGTAGTAGTAATAGTAGTAGCAACAGCAGCAACAGTAATGACAAAGATGATGTTTGACAAAGTACCTGGTGTCTTTCTTCTCTCTTCTCAACTTTTCTTTCTTTTTTTTTTTAATCATAATGTCAGCCTCTGTGAGTGTCAGTGTCCTTAGAAGTCTGTGAATGAAGTCACATTTTACGCACAGAATGGTATGCAGGCTCTGAAATGATTATTAAAGAGGAAAACCCCTGAGGCCTTATTTGAATTCCATAATTAACTGTGAGCTTTTAAAAACCCTAGTCACATAATGGTACATGTTGGCTTTTTAAATCATAAAGGAGTTGGTTACTTTGTGAATTACAAAGATATAACGCTCTTTCTCTCTCCCTCCTCCTCCTTCCCTCCCCCTCTCTCTTTGTGTCTCTCCCTCCATCCTCACCCTTCCCTATTTCTTTCTCTTTGTATCTGTCTTGTCTGCCTCTCTCTCTGCCTCTTTGTCTCTGTCTCTCTCTCTTTTTGTTTCTCTTTGCCTCTGTCTCTGTCTCCCCTCTTCTCTTTTTCTTTCCCTACCCTTTCTTCCCTCCCTTCTTCTCCTTCCCTTCTTTCTTCTTTCTCTCTTCTCTTCCTTCCTTCTTTCCTTTTCTCTTTCCTGCCCTTCTTCTTCCTTCTTCTTTCTGTTCTTTCTTCCGCCTTTCTCTCTGCTTCTCTTTCCTGTTTCTCTTTCTTCCCCTCCTTCTCTCCCTCCTTCCTCTCTTCCAAAAGTAACTGCTTTGTATATTTTTTCTCCTTTTAAAAAAGTGATTAATTTATCTTTGGTTTTTGATGATCTGAGAATAACAAATCAAAAGCTTCTCTGCGTCCTCCCTCTCTCCCCCCATCATTTTCTATGGAACAACCCAAGATCTGAAGATGAAGAAGTGGGATGTAATAGATTTGAAGCCAGCAGACCTAGATTCAAATTCCGACAATACTGCTTTCTCATTGTGTGGCTTTGGGTAAATCATTTCTTTTTATTGTGTTCCATTCCCTTATTTATTAAAATGGATGATTTGGACTAGATGACCTCAAAGACACCTTGTAGTTCAAAATCTATAGAGGTAGCTTGGCGTAGTGGATAGGGAACTGGCCTAATATACAGGAAGACATGGATTCAAGGGACCAACTTTGATTCATAATAGTTGTGTGTCCCTGGACAATCCACTTGAACCTCTTAGTGCTAGGCAACTTTCTAAGATTAAAAGTTGTAGAGAAGGGAAATTTCTTTTCCTGGGAGCTCTCTACATCGAGTAACCATAGCTCAAACCCATATCTCCCAGAAGTTTTTCTTAGATATTCCTCATTTTGAGGAATGGGAGTCCTGTTGTGCTTTCTCTGAATGTCTGCTAAAACAAATTCCAGAGAAAGTAATTTGGGAAATGGCATTTAACTTTCCTTAGCTCAAAGTCCTTGAAACTAACTTGACAATAAATATAATAAACAACTTGGTTTTCTTTGATTATTCTTTAGTTGTATTGATTCTTTTTTTTTTTTTTTTTTACATCTATATCTGGATTATTTCTCAGTACTTACTTGCCCCATTGGCACTCTCTACTGTCCTTAAAACAAATAATCAGTGATCAGTCGATATTGATTAAGAACTTACTATGTGCTAGGCACTCTAATAAGCTCTGGAGATACAAAAACCAGTCCCTAATCTCAAGAAGCTTATAATGTAGTGATTAAACAAAAACAAATGGACACTTTGGCTACATTTTGTCTGACAAGGGATCCTTCACCATGACTCCTCTGGAGACAAGATTGGTTAGTTCATTGATCTAAATCTCAAGACCTTCTAGCATAGATTTCCTTTATTGTGAACATTCCGAATAGTGTTTTCTTGGCTTTGCATCTGTATTGATACAAACAGAGATATAGAAAGGAAGGAAGATAGAGGGAGAGAAAAAAGAGAATGAGAGAGAATGCAAGCTATATCTGTAATTCACCAAGTAACTTACTCCTTTATGATTAAAAAAGCCAACATGTATTATTATGCATACTAAAAGCTCACAGTTAATTATGGAATTAAGTACTTTGAATCCGTTCATACAAATATTCCAAAATTTCTCTCAGTTTTTTATATATGTTGTTTCTTTTTGTTTATTTTTCAGTCATGTCTGACTTTTTGTGATGCCTTTTAAGGTTTTGCTATTTCCTTCCCCAGCTTGTTTTTCAGATGAGGAAATTGAGACAGAGTTAACTGACTTGCCCAGGGTCATATAATGTTTCTTATGGAACAATAATATTCTCTTACATTAATGTCCCAGTTTGTTTAGCCATTTCCTAACCACTTTTCTTCGTTTTTTTTTTTTAATTTCAAAAGAGGGTTGCTATATCAAATAAAGCATTTTTGATGGTATTTTGATATAGCAAACATAGCAATATTTGGTAAATCAAATAAACAAGCACCTCTTAACCATATTTGCCATATTTATCATATACCAAGCACTATATTTACTACATGGCATGGATTATGCTAGAGCTGGAGTTACCAAGAATGTTAAAAACTCCTTTTGGGGGCAGCCAGGTGGTCTAGTGGGTGGTGTGCTGGGGCCAAAGTCAGAAACACCTGAATTCAAATTTGACCTCAGACACCTACTATGTGACTCTGGGCAAATCCCTTAATTTGGATTTCCTCCAAAAAACCCAAAACAAAACAATCCTTGCCTCCTGGAGCTTGCAATCTAACTGGAATGATAAGAGACACAAAACTTTGCATCAACAAAGCACAACTTGAAGATAAACTCAGAATAAAAGCTTTTTAGCATTAAAGGGGATCTGAAAAGCTTACTGAAGGTGGGATTTGAAGAAAGCCAGGAAAGCCTGGAGCCAGAGGTGAGAAGGAAGAAAGAATTCCAGTTATGGGGGACAGCTAGTGAAAATGCCCAGAATTGGGGCATTACAACTTGCTGGAAATGAAAGAGTTGTCCTGGGCCTTCACTCTTCAATCAGAGGGAGGGGTTCTAGGAATGGAGGGGACTACATTGGACCAAAGAGACCGAAAGCAGCAAAACTATAAGAAATCTATTTCAATTGTGAGGCAGAAGGGAGTGTAATATGGACCTGAACTATGGTAATGACTGTGTGTGTGAAGAGAAAGAGAGATGTCATGGGGATAGAATCAATGAGAGTTAGCAATTGATTAGACTGGTGAGAGAGTGAGAAGAAAGTGTGGGATGATTGTGAGGTTATGAACTTGGGTGATTGCAAGGGAATTTAGGAGTACAAGCTGATTTAAGGTGGGAAAAGACAATGAATTCTACTTTGCTGATATATTGATCCCAATGGGGCATCCACATGACCGTATATTTGGTAATGTAGTGAGAGATTTGGGAATCATATGTTTAGAGATAGTAGACCAAAGAAGATAATGTAAGGTTGATGGGATTCTGATTATTGGCCCAAGCCTACCCAGCCCAGACCTGCCCCCAACTCTGAGTCCCACAGAAATCGTTAATCATGGATCTCACTACAACAGTGAACAGACCAGCATATTTTGTAACCATATCACCAAGTTACCACATGATAGTTATCACAAAATATAACATAGAAATCAGCCAATAAGAAAACGGGACGCTGGATTGCAAACCCCAATAAATCTTAACCCTAACATGACACCTGCACCCTTTTTGCTGTCTTTGAATGAACCCATGCGAGTTATAATGTCATTACCATAAATTAATGCTCCCTTAAATGGGCTTTTCTGTATGCCTTTTAAGTAACCACATGTGTAGTTTCTTTTTTAAAAAATATTTATTTTTTAATACACATTGCTTTATGAATCATGTTGGGAGAGAAAAATCAGAACAGAAGGGAAAAAACCATAGGAGAGAAAAGCAAAACAAAAACAAAAACAAAAAAAAGAAGTGAACATAGCATGTGTTGATTTCAATTTCCACAGTTCTTTTTCTGGATGCAGATGGCATTTTCTATCCAAAATCTATTGGGATTGCCTTGGACACATGTGCAGTTTTACCAAGGTTTTAGGACTTTCCCTTGTTAGCAAACTCCTCTTATAACTTAAGAATTTAATATCTAGTGAAGTAATCAGCACCATTTACTCTATAAAAATCCTTTTCTTGCTTTGCTGAGCTTGACTTCTTCAGGGAGGTTGGTCCATTGAGTGCATCAGTTTCATTAAATCTCTCTCTTTTTTTTTTTTTTTTTTTTTTAATAGCCTTTTATTTACAGGATTTATACATGGGTAACTTTACAGCATTAACAATTGCCAAACCTCTTGTTCCAATTTTTCACCTCTTACCTCCCCCCACCCCCTCCCCTAGATGGCAGGATGACCAGTAGATGTTAAATATATTAAAATATAAATTAGATACACAATAAGTATACATGACCAAAACGTTATTTTGCTGTACAAAAAGAATCAGACTCTGAAATATTGTACAATTAGCTTGTGAAGGAAATCAAAAATGCAGGTGTGCATAAATATAGGGATTGGGAATTCAATGTAATGGTTTTTAGTCATCTCCCAGAGTTCTTTTTCTGGGTATAGCTAGTTCAGTTCATTACTGCTCCATTAGAAATGATTTGGTTGATCTCGTTGCTGAGGATGGCCTGATCCATCAGAACTGGTCATCATCTAGTATTGTTGTTGAAGTATATAATGATCTCCTGGTCCTGCTCATTTCACTCAGCATCAGTTCGTGTAAGTCTCTCCAGGCCTTTCTGAAATCATCCTGTTGGTCATTTCTTACAGAACAGTAATATTCCATAATTTTCATATACCACAATTTATTCAGCCATTCTCCAACTGATGGACATCCATTCAGTTTCCAGTTTCTAGCCACTACAAAAAGGGCTGCCACAAACATTCGTGCACATACAGGTCCCTTTCCCTTCTTTATAATCTCTTTGGGATATAATCCCAGTAGTAACACTGCTGGATCAAAGGGTATGCACAGTTTGATAACTTTTTGAGCATAGTTCCAAACTACTCTCCAAAATGGTTGGACCCGTTCACAACTCCACCAACAATGCATCAATGTCCCAGTTTTCCCAGTTTCATTAAATCTCATTAAAATACCTTTGCTTACGTGGGAGACTGAGCCTGAATTCTTTTAGAGGTGACACCACAATACATATCTAATACTTTAACAAAGTCACATGAGAAAAGAGCCCAGGGTGGGTTCACACTGTGTGTAAGTGTGTATGAGAGACAAGAGAGAAGAGAAGGGAGAGAGAGAGGGAAGAGGAGAAAGGGAGAAAGAAAAGAGAAGAAGAAGGGAGGGAAAGGGTAAGGAAGAAGAAGTAAGAGAGAGAAAGAGAGAAAGAGAGAGAGAGAGAGAGAGAGAGAGAGAGAGAAAGCGAGCGAGTGAGAGAGAGAGACAGACAGAAAAAGAGAGAGCCAGAGAGCCAGAGAAAGAAACAGAAAAAGAGACAGAGAGACAAGGGTTCATTATGTAACAAATAAATTAGGAAAAACCATTTATCTTCCTTTTCCATTCTAAACATCAACATACCTCTTTCTTCAACAGATAAATGTTCTATGGCACAGTCTCTAGTTCTGTAATTATCTTAGTTCCTTTTTCTGGAGCCACTCCAGCTTATTAATGATGTGAAAGAGGTACAACTGTCTTTTCATAATTATGATGAACAGGTATTAGCCTGAAAGAAAAAAAAAAGTGGTCCTTTGGATGAATTGGTGGAAGCCTTGAATCACCAGCTAAAGGTGAGAGCATTGCCCTCCATTTAGCTAGGAATGCTTACCTCCAGACTCTGCCATAGTTTCCTCAACTACAGAAGGGGGATAATGATAGCAGGTACCTCCCAGAATTATTTTGAGGTAAAAAGGAAATTAGCTTTACTGATTACTTGGATTTATGTTTAGTTTGATTTCTTTAGGAAGAGCTAGCCCTAAGAGCTAAGCCAGACTAACATAGCTAGTTTAGGTTACCTGTAGATGTAGTGAATAGATAGATTAGAATACTTTATCATTTAGTAGCAGATAATTTAGAAGAATAAAATAATCATTGGATTAGAAGGTTTTTAAAAAAAAAACTATGTCTTCCTTTCTAGTAGAAAGTGAACCTGACCAGAGGCCAAGTTCCCCTTTCTGGCATCTGGAAAAAAGGTTAGCTAGAGGTTGTTCAACTTCTTTTTTTTTTTTTTTTTTTTTTCTTTAGCTAATTTCTAAGTTGAGTAATGGACTCTGCTAAGGAAGATTGTGTGTGTGTGTGTGTGTGTGTGTGTGTGTGTGTGTGTCTGCTAACTACTCATGAAGTTCTTTCCCAGGATACTTTTAGGTTAGTATGACTTGAGTAACAGATGACTAGCTAAGAAATAAGAATGTCTGGGAGAAGTTAACTAGTCAGATGCTCTGAATTGTCCAATTGAATTATGTGCAAAACAAGTTTCTATAACTTTTCAAATTCCTCTTTTTTGTTAAAAAGTACCTTTCTAAATCATCTCTGGCTTCTGGAAAGTCAGATAACCTGACTGAATATGCAAGTGCTAGCTTTGCAAATGAAATCATAGATGGCATGGTAACTTTGTTTTCATTTTCCTTTTTATTTCAGATAATCAATTTTAAGAGAGGATTAGATAAGATAATATTTGTAAAGTGCTTACTTAGTATTGTGCCTGATACCCCCAATGGGGTCACAAAGAGTTGGACATAACTGAACATCAATAAATTACATATATTTTCAAATTTATTTATTTATTTATCCATTTTTTCATTCCATTAATTTAATGAAAGTCTGGTCCCCTCTCTTCTCTTCCTTTTTAATCTTCTGCATTTTATTTTATTCATTAACTAACATTCTTCTGACAAAATCCATAGTCAGAGGATCCCATGATACAAAAAAGGTTTGAGGATCTTAGAATGTTACAGACAGACTTTCCTGTTTTTTAGAAGAAACTGATATGCAAAGAGAAGTGATTTGCTATAAGTCATATAGCAAGTTATTGTCAGAGCTAGTCTTAGAATCACTGGACTCTAGAATTCTGATTGGATGTTTAAACTCTCACTAGGGCCTAGTTGTTAACTTCTTCCAAGCACTTTTGTATTGAGAGCTTCAGTTGACTTAGTGGATAGAGCAGCAGATTCCAAACCACAAAGTTTTGGGTTTTCTAGGCAGCTTAGTGTAAATATCTTTCTCAATTTATCTGAACCTCAGTTTCTTTTGAAGTCTGAATTCTCAGACTCTTTTGAGTCTGATGGAGCCAGACTATAAATAATAGTTTATATTTGAAAGTGGAATGAAATGACACTTTCTAGTTCATTCAACAGTTAACAAAATGAAATTTACTGAGCCAAAACAGGAAGAAGAGCTTCAATAAAGAAATATGTACTTAAGATACTCTGACTTGATTTAGATTAACAAAGCTCTTCTGCCTCTCAATTACCCACCTTGGTTTTTTAGCCTAGCCTCAGAACACATATGGAGCTCCTTGTAGTTGCTTGGTACTCAGGAAACCATAGTGATGTCAATAGTCTGAACCTTGAGACCTCTGAGGTAATTTCTTGAGGATAGTTTCAATACCTTTCAAGAAAAAAACAAACAAACAAAAACCAGACTCATTTTCATGGGATCTGGAAGGGTAGGCTATCACTCCTACAACATTCCCCCATCTATAAAATTGAGATAATAATGTGACCTATGTTACAGGGCAAGGATCAATGAAATAAAGAATAAGAAATGAAATAAATAAATCAATGAAATAAAGAATATTAAAAAAACAACTTTGTAAACTTGTACTCATAAAAATATGAACTGTAATATTTTTTCTATTATTATTGAGATACTAATGATTGAATATTTATTTGTTTTAATGAGGTGAGCTAGAGAAAAGGATCTGTTACTGAAGAACTTTTGTCTCCTCTGCAAAAGAGAGTGAATGACAAATACTCTTTTCCCCCTAGTAGAATACATTTACCAGCTGTTTTTATAATTGTTTTTCCCCCCCTTCTTCCCTGCCTTTTCAGCGAGTGCTCCAGTGGTCTGGCCTGACTTGGGGCACTGGCGGAGTGAAAGCCAGGACTCTTTCTCCTGGCATGACAGGACACTGATGGCATTCAAACATTCCTGCTTGACCTGTGGCAGCCTCTATAAATCAATATATTGGCAGTTGCTTGACTATCACGGGCTTTTTTATAGTCTGTTTCTCATGCCTCCACTTCCACCTCCTGGCTTCCCACCTTCCATGAGAAGCCTCTCCGGATTCCCCTTAATGCTTGTGCTCTTCGGTTGATTCTTCTCAATTTATCACGTCTGTATTTCTTGTTTATGTGTAATGGTTTTCATGTTGTGTTGTTCTATTTAGGTCATGGGCATCTCTAATATCAGGGACTGTCTTTTAACTTTCTTTGTGTCTAGCACTTAGCACAGGATCTGGTATTTAATAAGTGCTTGTAAGTTGAGGAGTGGAACACCAGTGGGAGGTGAGCCTCTGGCAAATGAGCAATGAAATATGGATACTAACATGGAAATGTGGACTCTAGTCTTCCCTTTTGCTGGGGCCCCACCCAGACTGTTCGGGTTCTTGGAGAGAAGGACTTATCAGAAGTAAAATGAGAAAGAAAATAAAATTCAAGCAAAAAACAAGAAAAGAAGTGAAAACGTTATGTTGTGATCCACAGTCAGTTCCCACAGTCCTCTCTCTGGGTATAGATGGCTCTCTCCAATCACAAGATCATTGGAACTGGTCTGAATCATCCCATTGTTGAGAAGAGCTACGTCCATCAAAACTGATCATTGTATAAGACTGATGTTGCCGTGTACAATGAAATCCTGTTTCTGCTCATTTCATTTAGCATCAGTTCATGTAAGGAAGTCTAATTCTCACATTTGATCCACAAAACAACTCTGTGAGGTAGACAGGACAAGAATCATTATTTCCATCTTCTGGATGATGTAGAAATGAAGGGACTTGTCCAAAGACCACAGAAAACAAATACATTGGAATTATACACTAGATGACTTTCATTCTTCATCCTAATCATCAATCAATCAATAAACATTTACTAAGCATTTAATATGTAGCAGGCACTATACTAAACACTGGAGATACAAACAGAGATAAAAGACAGTCCCTATCTTTAAGAAGTTTACATGGGGAGAAACACTTCTAAAACTAGAAAGGACCGTTTGAAATGACTGAAGCCAGTTTTACAGGTGAAGACATTAAGCTCCTGGCCGAAGTGGACTGTGTACATTGCACTAAGGGCTGAGCTGGGGTTAGATCCATGAGGTTTTGACTAAGAATCAAGGCTTTTCCTACCATCCATGGCACAATGCTATAAAACCCCATTTCCCCTCAGAGAGACTCCCAAGCAGTTTCCAGGAAGAGTAAGAACAACCCACTGGTGGTCTCCTGTAAGGCTTTCTATGTGAGGGTCAAGAGGAGGACAGCTGTTGAGTGACTGGTTTGTTCTCTACATGCTGCTTCCGTCCCTGAATTCCCATCAGTTGGGAAATGCCTTTGACAGTTATAAATTGTGGTAAATTACTCTGAGACCCTCTGAGTTGAAATAAAACCCATCTTATGTTTATGCATTTTAAAATTGTGGTATGATTTAATTCTCATAATAGATATTGTGAAATACATGATGCCACCGAAAGATATTAATGAATTTTTACAGGGTTGCATTTCTCACAAAGGATAACGTCTCAAGGGAGACTTTCAGGCTCCTGCTTCTTTAATATATATCATGGAGAACATTTCATTCTGCTGCAGGAAAATGTTTGCTTTCATCCTTCTCCCAGGATGACACTTTTGTAGGGGTCGATGCTGGTGGTCTCTCATTCTCTTATCAGTGGAGTTGAAATTTTTGATTGAAATTAGACCTCTGGAGGTATTTCTGCTTAATGAATTGACACAGGAAGTTAGCTAACAGGGGGACTGGATAGGACTGCTTTTAATTTAGCCTACCTTTGTAATATTTTGTTATATTTTAATCCATATTTTTAGGGAGTTAGGTCATGAAGTTGAGAGAGCTCTGAGTCTAGAGTCAGGAACGTTTGACTTTAAATCCAGCCTTAGAGACTTTATGGCTATATGATTCCTGGTCAAATTCCTGTTCACGTGCTCTCTGCCTCAGTTTCCACAACTGTAAAATGAAAATGATAATAATAACACATATCTTGCAGGATTGTCATGTGAATAAAATAATATTTCTAAAGTACTTTGTAAACCTTAAAGTGCTATATAACTGTAATTTATTATTGTTATTTATTATTATTACTTCAATGTGTTACAGAAGTAGTCAAAGGGCAGCTAGGTGACACAGTTGAGAGAGCCTGGAATTCAAATCTGGCCTCAGATACTTACTAGCAATGTGATCCTGGGCATGTCATTTAATCCTATGTCCCTCAGTTTCTGATCTGTAAAATAAGCTGGAGAAGGAAGTGGCAAATCAATCGCTCCAGTATTTCTGTCAAGAAAACCCTAAATGGGGTCATGAAGAATCAGATGAGGTTGAATAAGAACAAGAAGCAGCAAGAATAATAGATAGATGAGATCGGAGTGAGAAAGATCTGAATTCAAATTCACCTCTGATACTTACTAGCTGTGTGATTTTAGGTAAGTCATCTAAATTTTTCCAGTTTTAAGCAAAAACCAGAGACTTATTTACTACTATTACTACTGATACTACAACTACTACTACTATTATTACTGCTGCTACTACAACTACTACAACTACTACTACTACTATTAATGATAATGGCAATAATTTATAGTTCAGTTGTTTTTCAGTCATGTCCTACTCCACCCTACTTTTAAATCCAGACCTATCCACTTTGCCCTAGTTGCCCTAACAACAGCAATAATAATAATTAACATAAATATATTTATTTATCTATACATAAATACAACATGTCAGAAATAATTAACATTCACATGACATTTTAGATTTGCAAAAAAACTTAATAAATATTATTTCATATAATTTTCACAACAATCCTGGGAGGTAGGTGCTATTATTTTCTTTAAATTAAGGACTTTCTCAGAGTCACACAGCTTATATTTGAATTTAAATTTGAACTCAAGTTTTCCTGACAGTGTCACCTTATCTGTTACTCAATCATAGACAACTTGATGGTGGAAGGAGTATCCACCATGATAGATAATTGCTCTTGATACTTTCTATCTATCTGTCCATGGGCAAGTCACATTCCATCCATTAATGAGGGATAATAATGTTTGTACTATCTACCTTGTACAGTTACAAGGAAATTACTTTGTAAACTGTAATGTGCTACAGAAATGTGAATTACTCACATATATACTGCAAGACCCAGAAGAGATAGAGGCTTCTTTGAAGAAGTCTCCTTGCTAATGAAGTTGTGATGTGTAGCGATTGGCTCTGCATTCTGCTGAGTGCAGCAATGAAACCACTCAAACACGTTTATTGCTTTGTAATTTTACTTTTTGATTGCTTTATTGGATGCATATTTCTAGTTTAATGATGAAGAAATAATGAGGGTTCTTGGAATTCTTCAGTGCTTTAGGAATTGGTTGATTCTGATAGATGGAGCCAGGACTTGACCTTGTGAATTCTCTCCAAATGGCTAATGACCTTTTACACAGCATGATAGGTTGTTATGATGGGGATAATGGCTGGGGAAGGAGAACCAGAGATAATGAATCACATTTCTATAGCATCCATCAGCTTGATGAAAACTTGAAACAAGAAATCTATGAGACCAAATAAGATTCTTGTCTGAATGGAATTGAAGTAATTTGAATTGTCCTGGATTGTGGCCAAGGTGGGATACTCTCCACAGAACAGTCTGGACCAGAGGCTTAAGATTTCCTGATTGATGTACCCCTCTGTCCCAATTCTAGACAATTCAGTGATTTCTGATTTCATTAGGGTAGAGCCTAATGATTAGCAAAGAAGAGTATGTAGAGAGGAGAGAAAGAAGCTCATGAAAGACTCTTAGAAAATATTAAAAGGCAGGAAAAAGCAAGCAGAAATGCAGAAAAAAACCCAAGGGTCATAAGAGAACATTGGACATAGCAACAAGAAGATTATGCAATGATCAATTCTGATGGATGTGGCTCTTTTCAACAATGAGATGATTCAGGCCTGTTCTAATGGACTTGTGATGGAGAGGGCTATTTGCACCCAGAGAAAGGACTGTGTGTGTATCACAACATAGAATTTCCCCCTGTTTTTTGGTTGTGTTTGCCTGTATTTTGTTTTCTTTTTCATTTTTTCCTTTTTGATCTGATTTTTCTTGCACAGCATTATAATTGTGGAAATATATATAGAAGAGTTGCACATGTTTAACATATATTGGATTACTTGCCATCTGGGGAGGGGAAGGAGGGAGAAAAAATTTGGAACACAAGGTTTTGCAAGGATGAATGTTGAAAGCTATCTATGCATATGTTTTGAAAATAGAAAGCTTTAAAATATATATATATATATATATATAAGGTAGGGAACCATTTTGGCTCCAAAGAATAAAAAAAAAAACAATAATAAAAAAGGGTCATATCAATCATGTCTTAGAAACCAAAGAAGGCGACAGTACGCAGAAGAAGTGTTGGTCAATATGATAAATGCAGAAAAGAAGAAAAGAAGGCAGCATGGAGTAGTGGAGAACTAGTCACTTCTTATTCTACCTTTAACACTAAATGGGAGATCATAGCAATTACCCAATTTGAGCCTTGGTTTCCACATTTGAAAAATGGCAATAGTATCTATAGTCCATTCCTTAAGAGAGTTTTCAAAAAGCTGAAGTGAGGTAATGTATATGAAGCATTTTAATACTATTTTGTAACAGTACTTCCCTTAATATACCCTGATTTTCCTTACTCTTCCTTATCCACTGTATTCCATTATCATCTTCCATTTATCATCTGCCTGGACTCTATGCTTGGAATGCATTTTCTCTTCTCTCTCCTTAGAGCACTTCCCTTTAAGCCTCAATTCCAGGCTCACTTTATACATGAGATATTTTTTCCCCCTTTAAGATGCTTCTCTGCAACTTTACCCCCATATCTATTTTGTAGATACTTATATAGTAAGGAAATGGCAAACCACTGCACTATCTTTGCCAAGAAAATCTCAAATGGGGTCATGGAGTGTCATATATGGCTGAAAAAAGGACTGAACAACAAAAATATAGTACATAATTGTTTTCCTTTGTAGCTTAGTGGTTTTGCATTGTCTTCAAAAAGGACCAACGGCATCACAGAATGATGTCTTGATTTGCCTGTGAATTGGATTTAAGTGAAGCAGGGTAACATAAAAATGTCAGCAACGGCAGGACCAAAAATCAGGACAACTAACTGGGAAGCTCATTGAAGGCAGACTCTTCCCTTTTTTTCTATATATCTCCTGTGCTTGGCACATAGCAGGCATTTATTAAAGCTTATTAATTAATTAATTGACACCAATTAATTTAAAAGCACAACTAAAATCAGAGTACGTTGTTTTAATCAACAGATATCATGGTATAACTATAATTATGTGAGGTTGGCAAAGTTGTTTAGTGTTAAAAAGGGGGTCTTATATTCAAAGAACCATAGACTTTCAGAGTGGGAAAAGACATCATGGACCATCTAGTCAATTTCCATAGTTGGAATCAAGTCAAGAAGAATTTGTTTAGCAGCCAGATACCCCATGATGTGGAGGGGCACAAAGAAAGGCAAACATAGTTTCTGCCCTTAAGGAATTTACAGATTATGGGTGGGGAGGGAGAAAAGATACAACTATATAGGGTAAAAGTTGGAGATAAATTCAGAAAGAAATTCTAGAAAGAAGAGGGACCAGGAAAGGCTTCTTGCAAAAGGTACAATTTTAGCTGAGACTTGAAGGAAATTAGGGGAACAGGAGATATGAGGAAGGAGAGCATTCCAGACAGCCAGGGAAAATACCCAGATAGAGAGAGAAAAAAAAATGGAGCGTTTTGTGTAAAAACAGCAGAGGCAAATGTCATTACTGAATCGTGGAGTAAATAGTAGGGAGTAAGGTGTAAGAAGATTGGAAAGGTAGGGAGGAGCCAGATTGGAAAGATAGGGAGGAGCCAGGTTGTGAAGGCTTTAAAAGCCAAACAGATGATTTTATATTTGATCCTAAAAGTGATAAGGAGTCATTGGAGTTTATTAAATAGGATATGTGTCATGGGTAATAAAATGAATCCAAAAGTGGGGATGAGGGCTCAAGAGCACAGAGGAAAGATTTTCCTGTTCTAGTAATTTTGGAGCATACTCTGTATTTTACTCCAAGAATTCTAGGACCTGGTCTAGTTAGAGTTTTCTTCTTTTGTAGCCATTCCAAATTTGAGGCTTGATGGATTTGGGTTACTTACATACAACTATCTCCCTCAATGGCCAATTAATTCATTAGTGTATTATTTTGTTTCTTATATGGCTGTAGAAAGAAAATACATGATTTAGTTCTCTGATGTCATTGCTTCTACAACTACTCAAGTATCACCTGAGAAATTTGCCATGTCTAATCACTGTAGACACTGATAATAATCCCTCCATTTCTCTCTCACCCTTTCCTTCCTTCCTTCCTTCCTTCCTTCCTTCCTTCCTTCCTTCCTTCCTTCCTTCCTTCCTCCAACTCTCTCTCCCTCCCTCCCTCTTTTTTTCCTCCCTTCCTCTTTCCTTCCTTCCCTTCTTCCTCCTTCTCTCCCTCCTTCCTTTCCTCCTTTCTTCCCTCCTTCCCTCCCTCCCTATCTCCTTTCCTTCCTTTGTTCTTTCCTTGGTTCTCCCTTTCTTCCTCCTTCCCTTCCTCCCCCCCTCCCTCTCTCTTTCCTTTCCTCTATCCCTCCTTCCCTCTCTGCCTCTCTCCCTCTCTCCCTTCCTTCCTTCCCCTAAATGGAAGAGTGTTGCATGAGAGCTATTAATAATAATAGTAAGATATTACTATAATACTTTAAGATTAATAAATCAGATACTGCTAATATTATTAGTTTTAACTTTTATAGGAAAAAAACCTGAAGTTCAGAGATATTAAATAAATGACTTGGCCAGAATCCTATACCTACTAAGTGCTTTGACCCTGGTATTCTCCTTCAATGTCCAGTATTCCTTCTGCCTGATAAAAGGCAGATCAGATTGTATCAGATTAGTACTGAAAAATACATCTAGTCCAACTCCCTCATTTTACAAATAAGGTGAAGATCTAAGGTCTAAGGTCATACAGGTACTTAAGTGTCAGAACTAGATAGTACATCCAGGTCCTCTGATTCCATATCTGGCTCTTTTCCTATTCTACCATGTTGTTTCCCCTCATCGCCAAGGATGAATTGGTAGCTTTAAGGAAAACAATCATGTTTTCACAGCAATTATACTCACAAAATAATCAAGGAACAAAGGAATTAACAAACTCTTTAAGTTATATCCAAACCTCCATTCCTGGCATTTACTTGAAAATATTAAGCACTGGCAATGCGAATCATTAGAGTGGCTGAGCAGTTTCTACAGCAAAGCTTAACGATGCTTATAAATCCTACGGCCCCGTCTGGTGCCTGTCTGCCTGTCTGTGGAACTAAGTTGATGTTTGTGAAATCTTAAGTGGTTAATTACACATGACAAAGGCTGGATTAGAAAAGTGTGCCTTTACCAGGAATTCAATCCATCTTTTTCCTTTTATCACTTAAGATGACCAGCAATCATATTGAATAATTAACAATATTACTCTTTACAAGACCTCTCTTTTTTAACCAGGAAGCGGACTTGTTTCTTTTTGTTCCCTCTCCCCCATGTTTTGCTTCATTTTTACATGTAATAATTGATTAAACAAAGAAGCATAGGAATCAATTGCATTTCCACAAAGGGGGTACCAACTCTCATCTTCATTTGAGCTGCCATGGCTTGTCTCAAGCTTCTTTCCATAGATGATGATCCTGTCTGACCTCAGAGGGCTAAAGATAAGTAGCTATTAAAATGTAGGCAAAATATCAGGGAGAAATTAATGAAGTAACAATGGGCTCATCAGGCAGGATGTAATCTCACTGTGAAGGAGTCCCATTAGAGATGGAGAATATCTTGGCAGGGATTTACAATGGCCACAAATGTCAGCAGCAATTACATGACTAACATTGAAGAACCACTGCTGGAAAGTGAAATTTTCCCAGCGGATCCCTGACAAGGAATTGGGCAGTCCAAATTGAATTCCAAACTCAACCAATATAGGACAAGTAGGTTTTGTTAAAAAAGAAAACTAAAATCAGATGAGCATCAGACATGGATTTCAAAAGGATCAAGCAGTGGGGGTGAGTTGGTATCAGGCCCTCCACATCCTACCCTTAAAGAACAACTGCTGGGCCTAGAGAGTCCAGAATACTATAGCCAGCCCTTTCCCTAAAGGACTCATCTATTCTCTCAATAATAAGTCATCTGAGTTAGAGCCATGGTAATAGAATAGGGGCAGCCACCCAGTTGAATTCTCTAAACTATCTTTTGTAACTTTAAGATAACACCTCAAATAAATTTTTGGAGGGGCAGATACAACAAAAGGTTAGCATGAGGCATTTTTCCAGCCTAAGAAAACTTGAGAGTCTGTGACATTAGGAGGGGATTCTGTCCAGCACTCACACATGCCTTGGAAGCAACAACAGCAGCATCAGTATCAGCTTTGGGAGCTCTCAGTTCAGAGACAGTGAGGGCATAGGACAGGTGGTCAAAAAGAGATTACAAGGGACTCTGTATAGCAAGTGCTGATTGACAACTTTATTTCCCATACATAATTTTGGGTCTCAGTTCCAGGGTGGAGCGCTGGTGGTCTGTCACAGGGAGCATGGGTCCTGGTCCCAATTCCAAAGAAAATAGGAGTGCTGGTTCTTGTGGTTGTAGAAACCAGGAGCTCTTCCTGGATAAAAACCAGACTGCAGAACCGGAGAGCAGGGACCGTATCAGGATTGCAGTACCTTGGAAGCAGATCTCCAGAACTAGCTCCCAGAATAGCAGCATCAAAAAGTCTGAAGTTTGAGACAGTGTCTCCTCACTCCCAGATGAGCAGAGTTCAACTTTAACATAAAGTTCAAAGTCAAGAAATAGGTTGGAAAAAAATAGCAAATAACAAAAAGTGACTTTGACCATAAAAAGCAAAAATAGAACTAATTAAGAGATAATAAAGGGAGTTGTACAGAGGTACCAACATTAAAGTAATTTCAAATATTTTTACAAGTTTCTCTCCTAAGAGCCTTTTTTTCTTAAATATAAGCTAAGTATAGAACTAAGTCAAATTTATAAAAAGTAAGAGCAATTTCCCAATTGATAAGTGGTCATAGTACATGAACAGGTAGTTTTCAAAAGGAGAAATCAAAGCTTTTTATAGTCATATGAAAAATGCTTTAAATACGATTGATTAGAGAAATAAAAATTAAAACAACTCTGAGATACCACTTTACACCTATCAGAAATAACAGATTCTGGAAGAGATGAAGGAAAAATAGATACTCTAATATAAACTGCTGCTGAAGGAGTGAGTTGGTTCAATCATCCTGGAAAACACTTTGTCACTATGTCCAAGGGATTATACTCTTTGACCCAGCAATACCACTACTAGATCTGTATCCCAGAAAGATCAGAGAAGAAGGAAAAAGATCTATTTGTACAAAAATATTTATAGCAGTTCTTTTTGTGTTGGTCAAGTATTGGAAACCAAGGGCATGTCCATTAATTGGGGAATGGCTAAACAAAGTTGTGGCATATGATTGTGTTGGAGTGCTACAAGAAATGATGGAGGAGAGGGTTTCAGAAAAACATGGCATGAACCATGTGAACTAATGCCTAGTCAAGTGAGAACAATCAGGAGATCATGCTGCTCGGTAACTGCAATGTAATTATGACCAACTGAGAAAGACTTGACTATTCTGATCAATACAGTGGTCCAGGACAATTCCAAAGACCTCATCATGAAAAAAATGCTATCATCTACTTCCAGAGAGAGAACTGATGAACTCTGAGAGAAAACTGAAGTATATTTTTCATTTTCTTTATATTTTTTTTGCTTTTTTTGAAATATGGTTTATATGCAATTGTGTTTTGCATAATTCCACATTTGTAATTTATGTCATAGTGCTTGCCTTCTTAATCAATGTGTGTGGGAGAGTGGGAAGGAGGGAGAAAATTTAGAATTCAAAATTTAAAAAGAATGTTATATACTTTAACATGTTTAATATATGTTGGATTGCTTGCCATCTAGGGGAGGAGGTGGAGGAAAGGAGGAGAAAATCTGAAACACAAGGCTATGCAAGGGTCAATGTTGCCAAATTATCCATGCATATGTTTTGAAAATAAAAAGCTTTAAAAAGAAAAAAAGAATGTTAATAGATTAAAATGTTAAAAAAATCAGTCAGTTAACAAACAACTAAACTTTTAAACTCTGGAGATACAAAGAGAGGCAAAAACATGATTATTCTCCTAAGGAACTCCATTGGGGGAGATAAGAGGCAAACAATTATGCATATGCAAGACATATACAGTATGAATAAAAGATAATACTAGAGAGAAGAGAGTAGGAATTGGGGTAGAGAACTAGTAAGGGTCTCTTGCTGAAGGTGAGATTTGAGCTGAGTCTTAAAGAATTCCAGAGAAAATAGAAGTCAGAAGTGAGGAGCAAGAGCATTCTAGATGTGGGGAACAAACTGTATGCACAGAGTTGGGAGATGACATTTGTTTGTAAGTAAGAAGACCAATGTTATTGGATCCCAGGTTACATGGACAGAAGAAAGAAGTCTCAAAAGGTAGGAAGGGGCCAGATGGTGAAGGGTTTTAAAAACCAAACAGGATTTTATACAAGTTAAAAGGGCCTCTTAGAAGCCTAGAATTGAAATCACAAAGGTCTTGCACTAAATCTCATATCTGTTATTCATAGGAGAACCCTCAGATCCTTACTTTGATGAACCTGGGTTTTATTTTTTTATTTCCAGGTCCACTATAGATTAGAAATAACAAACTGGAAGGGGAAAGATAAGAATTCTGGGGTCATTGAGTCATTGAATATTCTCAATGTCCTTGACCATCAGCAGAAAATGGGCAAACTAAGAAGTAGACACAAGAACCTAAAAACCCCTGGCATTATTGAAGCTATTTAAATTAAGGACAAACAGCCAGTGCCCACCACAATAGACTCGAGTACATTACTGAATTAAGACTCAATTCAACAGATAATTATTAAGCTCTCCTATGGTCAAGAAACTGTGCCAGGAGCTAGGGATATTAGGACAAATATGAAACAGTCCTTGCCCTCAAGGAAGACTTGGGGGTAGTTAAATGGGAAAGGTGTACACAAATCAGCAAATATAAAATATATACAAATTAATATGACATAATTTCAAGAGAAAGAGGGTATTAGTGACTGGGGCAGAAGGGGAGGAAATCAGGAAAAGCTTTTGGAGGAGATGGTACTTGAACAATACTTGCAAAAAGTCAGGGAATGCTATTCCTTTCTTCCTCCTCCCCTTCCTCCTTTCCTTCCTTCCTTCCTCCTTCCCTTCCTCCCTTCCTTCCTCCCTTTTTTCCTCACTTCTTCCCTTCCTCCCTCCTTTCCTTCTTCCCTTTCTCCCTCACTCCTTATTTTCCTTCTTTCCTTCCTTCCTTCCTTCCTTCCTTCCTTCCTTCCTTCCTTCCTTCCTTCCTTCCTTCCTTCCTTCCTTCCTTCCTTTTTTTTTCTTTCTTTCTACAGGAAAAGAAGAAGTCTTTAGATCATAGATCCTGCATCTAAGTCATTGCCTCTTTTGTTGTTATGGATGACAATAATATCTACCATTTATATAATGTTTTAAAGTTTGCAAAGCATTGTACATGTTATCTTATTTGATGCAAACCACAATTCCATGAGGGAGGTACTGTTTTAAAAAGTTATTATTATATTATTATTCCCATTTTGGAGGTAAGAAAACTAATGTAGACAAATATAAAATGACTTGCCCAAAGTCCTGCAGTTATTCAGCATCTGAGGGAGAATTTGAACTCAGGTCTTTCTGACTCCAAGTCCAACTGCTCTATCAAACTGCCTAGATGAAAGTTCCAGCCATATCTGCCACAACCAGCACCAATTGCAACCAACGGCCCTAAATACAAGATCTCTGGTATTAGTAATGCACCACCAGATCACTGGTTCTGCTTCTCTTCTAGTCTTCTCAGCCATCACCCAGGAATAATCCTTGTGCAAATAGGACCTGGTAACTATATCTGCAGATGCTTCAATGCCTACCTCTTTAGAAACAGCTACTGGAAACCTGGAAAAGAAATACTTGCCTCCAAAGCCTTTGGTACTCTTAAATAGTTCAACATCAGAAAAAGATATGTTTTTATTAATGAAAATGAAATTAAAGAAAATATATTACCATCTGCTTTTCTACTGCACACTAAAGATTACGGAATTTTTCCATTTCACTTGTAGCTGAAAACTTCTTTGTATGCTATCTCTCCCTGTTAAAATGGGAGCTCCTTGCTTTTCTATTTGTATCCTCAGCATTTGACACTATGTGCTTTCCATATAGTAAGAGCTTAATAAATGCTTTTTCATTTATTCATTCATTCATTTGCTGCCAGATGTCATTGATGTATTGGTTAATTTTACATAACTGCTTTTTTCACTCTTTCTTTTTTAATCTTTATTATAGGGAATGGCCCGTTGTGTAGAAAGATGTTATCAAAAATAAATGTGATGGGAAAATTAAAAAGCATCAATAATTTTAATACATTGATTAATTGTGCTGATTTCCCTTTTTCCTTTTGGTCTTTAAAATTACTATTTGTTATATGGGTTGATTTAGGAGAAGGAAGGGGAGAAATCCTGGGGAAAACTATGATTATGTAAAAAACAAAAGACATCAATAATTTTTTTTAAAGGCATGACCAAGAGGCTAACTAAAAAGAAGATAGGGAAATGTAATATGTTTTGGAAACGTGTCCATTGAAAATGGTCAACATTATATATTTTATATAATTCTTTGAGATTTATACAGCTCTTTCCTAACAACAATTCAACAATTTTTATGTCCATTTTACTGATAAGGAAACTGAGATTTGGAGACTTGATGTCCATAGTCACATAGTAAACATTAGAGTCTTACCTCCCTATCCCCCAAAACCAAGCTGTTGCCAAGACTTACAGATTTCATCTTTGTTATCATCTCTTGAAAATGTCCCTTTCTCTCTTCTGACACTGTCATCACTCTAATGCAGGTCCTTATCACGTCATATTCTGTTGGTGGGTTTTCCTGCCTCAGATCTCTTCCCATTCTAAGACATTCCCCATGCAGCTTCTAAAATGATTTTCCTAAAGTGCAGGGCTCATTATGTCACCTTTCCCTTCTCAGTTAACTCCACTGACTTCTTATTGCCTCCAAGATCAATAGAAAAAGTTTTATTTGGCATTCAAAGTCCTTTATAGCCTATTATACCTCACTCTCTAACACACACTCTTTAATTCAATGACATTGGCCTTCTGCCTTTTTCACAAACAATATTTCTCAGCTCTGGGAATTTTTTCTGGCTGTCTCTCATGCTGGGAACATTCTCCTCCACTTCTCCTGCTGACCTCCCTGGCTTTCTTGAAGTTCTAACTAAAATGCTGTCTTCTACTGGACACTTTCCCTACCTCCTCTTAATTCTAGTGCCTTATTTCTAATTATCCTGCATATAGCTTAATTTGTAAATGCTTGTTTGCATGTTATCTACCCCAGTAAATTATAAGCTTCTTGAGGGAAGGGAATGTCTTTTACCTCTTTTTGTCTCTCCAGCACTTAGCCCCTGGCACATAGTAGGAGCTTAATAAATGTTGATTGATTGATTGACCATGTAACCCTTTGGCATTCTGGTGAAATCTGTGGACCTCTTCTTAAAATATTAATAAAACTCATTAATTAAGATTAATAAAATCTTATGAATAAAATTCATAGGATTACAAAAAAAGAATTATATTAAAATATAGATATCAAAATGGTCTTTTAAAAAACCATGTACTTCAGCTACAGATTAAGAAGTCACATCCTAGGGTTAGGAACTCTCAACTGTTTAAATATATCTGTGACATTATTAATTCAAAAGCTCCCTTTAAGTAAGCAGCGTGCAACCCCTCCATACCTGCCCATCCTGTGCTACTCTGTCCCTGTTCTCCCAAATATTCATTACAGAGAATCTACAGCACCTGCTGAAGGCCTTTCCATCTTGGGTGTATCTTGAGGATATCCGTGGAGCATTCTGGTTATCTGTCTGTTATCTTCTATTCTTGTTACATGGAGCTACCTGCCAGTCCACTTTATCTCTGGATCATACAATTTCTTCCTTTCTGTTTTTTCTTTAGAGTTACTCTTTTATTGGTTTTACATTGTAGCCCATTTATACCCTCCGCAAGCCCTGAAATCAGGAGGACCTGAGTTCAAATTTGGTCTCAGGCACTTAACACTCCCTGGCTGTATGATCCTGGGGCACTTAACTCCAAATGCTTCAGCAAAAAAAAAAAAAAAAAAAAAAAAAAAAAAAGAAGAAGAAAAAAAAAGGAAAATATTATCTTCTCTGGGAGGTGGATGCTATGATTCTCTCCATTTTATGGATGAGGAAAACTGAGACATTAAATGATATGCCCAGGATCACACAATTAGTAAGTATCTAAGAGAGGATTTAAACTCAGGTCTTCTAAGTTCAACATTCTGTCTGCCATTCCACTTATTAAAAATATGGATCTTTGCATTTATAGGATGTTTGTTGTCAATTTCCTGAAAGCAATCCAATCCCATCTCTTCTTTTCAATTGTATGTCCTATATACCCCCACAATGTACATATGTACACACACACATATATGTATATGCACATATACATGATATACACATTCATATAATATATATCTCATCTGTCTATCATTTATTGCTTTGGGAAGTTTAACATATTCATAATCCCATTGCTTAGACTAGCAAATACTAGATGCTTAATATATCCTTATTAAACAAATGAATGAATTCACAGCAGCAGCTGTATTGGAGATAAACTCGGGAGTCTGTGTATGTGGATATTTGGAATTGGTGCATGGAGAATTCTGAGAATAAGGAGGTAGAAGGTGAGAGAGGGGTATGGAGTTTTGGAGGGTTGGCCAAAAGGCTAGTGCAAAAGTCCAGGTGTGAGATGATGAGAATTTACATCAGGCTGTGTAAGTGAGTGGAGAGAAGAGGCTCTGGCTACAGACTGAATATAGAGGGCTGAGAAAGGAGGAGTTAAAAATGATACCTAGAATATGAGTCTTAGTAATTGGGAAGATGGTAGTGCCCTCAATAGTAACAGGGAAGTTCAGAGAGGTGAGGATTTCACAGGAGAGATAGTTCAATTTCTAGCACCTACCAATCTCCTCTATTCTCTCCCAGAAAAAAAAAAAAAGTTCATGAAGGTAGAAAATTCTGTTAGATCGAAAGTTCTTCCACACAGGAAAAGTATTTTCTTCTTCTTCCTTATCCCTTACTATTTCACAAATAAGATACTCCACTACTCAGCTTCAGAAATTTTCTTTGGTTGTCCCCCATGCTTCCCTGATTTCCTTCAAATCTCAGCTAAAATCCCATCTTCTGGGAAAAGAACCTTTTCTAAACCTTTATAATTCTAGCGTCTTCCCTTTTTTATTCCCTATTTGTCCCGTAAACAGCTTGCTTTTATGTATTTGTTTACGTGAGAGTAGGAGCTGGTTGTTGGTTGTTTTATCTCCAGAGCATAGCTATGCCTGGCTCCTAATAGGAGCTTAATAAATGTTTATTAATTATTGATTGGTATTGGTATCGGACAACCAAGGGGTATTTTCCTGGAAGAGGTGCTGAGCTCCCTGGTTGAATCTAACTCTAGAAGAAACCTTTTTTTTTTTTTCTTTTCTTTTCTTTTTTTTTTTTTTTTGTGCTGAGCCAGTTGGGGTTAAGAGATTTGCCAAAGGTCACACAGCTAGAAAGTGTTAAGTGTCTGAGATCAGATTTAAACTCGGGTCCTCCTGACTTCAGGGCTGGTGCTTTATCCCCTGCACCACCTAGCTGTCTCAAGAAGCAACAATTTTTAAAGAAGTAAATCCATTAAAGAAAGGACAGCAAGAATTTTTTATCTAACTTGTATTTCACAAAAAATAGGAAATTTTATCTTTAAGCGCCATTCAACTGCCCCTAGTATCATACATGTAGATCAAATGCTATTTTTCCTACCTCTTCTAGATCACACAAAAGACAGACACCAAGCAGTCAACTCAATTATTCACGGATATATTATCAATTGTATGAACTAATGTGCAGTAGATTTTTAGTGGCAGTTTGGGTCCCCCTTTTCAATCAGTCATTTTCTTCCCATTGTTTGTTGCTATGTGCCCAGAGGAAGAAACTAATTTGAATATAATAATATATAATTATAATAATTAAACCAAGGATGTGGTCCAAACCTATTACCTCCTTTTCTTCATTACTTACTACTTGCAATTTGGTTTTCATCCTTACAGTCTATTAAAATTGTACATTCAAACAACATAAAAGAATACAACTGCCAAATAATAAAATCATTTGGTCCAACCTGCTCATTTTACAGGTGAGGGGACTAAGGCCTAGACAAGTTCAGAAACATTCCCATAGTAAAATAGTGAGTTAATGATCCAGCACTCTTCTCTCAGAGTTTTTTTCTCTTTGACCTCTTTGTAGTACTGCTGACTACATACTCCTTTAAGTGCTCTTCTCATGTTCTTGATGACACTTCATTATTTTTCTTCTCCTTTAACTTCTTTGATTATTCTTTCCTCCTTTTCCTCTTCTCCTTTCTTAATTACGGGCGAATCCCAAAGCTTAGCTTTTAGCTTTCTATTCTGTCTTTAATATCTTTTGCCAATAAAAGAGGTTTTATTAGTACTTTTTAAAAAACATTTTAGTAATTAGAAAACATATCATCTCCCTCCATTGCTCCTCCCTTGAACCCTCCTTTTTAACAAAGAAAAAATAAAAACATTTAATATAGTAATTGCATTTGAAAATGTACACAAAATTCTGCTCTCTACAATGAGGAAGAAATGTAGTTTATATTTTTTCTTCTCTTGGGCCATTATTCTTCCAATAGTTCAGCTTTTTTTTCCTGTGATATTTTTACTTACATTATTGTAATTATTATATGTGTTCTTTTAGTTCTGCTAAATTCATTCTGGTTCTGTTTACACAAATCTCCCCTTGTTCCTCTTAATTCTTATTTTACAATAATATTTCATTACATTCATATGTCAGGTTTTTTTTTTTTAGCCTTGCCTCTCTTGTTGATATCCATCATTTCCAATTTTTGTTATCCCAGGGTACCACTATGAATATTTTGGCATATTTTGGTCTTTGCTCAAACTCCTTAGTATATGATTCAGAGTGAGATCATTGAATAAAAGGATATACAGTTACTTTTCTTGCATAATTTCAAATTAATATTCAGAAAAGTAGAACCAGTTCACAGATCCACCAATAGTATATTTGTGTGTCTGTCTTCTCATACACTTTAGAATAATGACTATTTTCACTTGTTTGTTATATTTTCCATTTTTTAGGATGAGGTAAAACACTCAGAGCTGTTTTAATTTTCATTTCTTTTATTACTAGCAACTTGGAGAATATTTTCAAATTATCATTCAGAATTCCAAATTCTTCATTTGAAAACTGTTGATAACTTTTAATGTAACTACTTAACTATTGGTGAATAATTCTTGGTCTTATATATTTGCATAAGTTTTTTATATATCTTTGCAATCACACTTCTATTTGAGATATTTGATGCAAATGTTTTTCCCACTCTGCAGTTTTTTTTCCTTATTTTCCCTTCACTGATTTAATTTATAACCCAGGGTTCAAGACTGGATCATTTGCATAAGACTTTCTTCGTTGGCCAAGAGGTTGGTAACCTAATTAGCTCTGATCATGAGGGACAAAGTTGGCAGCAGAACTTGGAAGAAGAGAAACATTCTTTTTGTTTACTGCTGGAGAGTGGACACACACATGGTTGTAGAACCTCTTTGGAGTGAATCTGGAGAGAGACTTTGGGAATGGTAGATGACGCCTATACATGTCTACCATTTCCCAAAATCTTTTCTCATGTTCTTTAGCTTTTTCCAGAAGAGGATCTGGACCAACATGTAGCCTTTCTTGAAGAAGGAATTAAAAAGAATGTCTCTTTTCTTTCAAGTTATCCCATCTCTATCCCTCCTGTAGGCGTACAGCATAGAGTCATCTACATTAATGAGGAAAGTCTTATAACAATGAGGAAAGTAAATAATTCAGATTTGGACTCTTAATTATTCATCTCTAAACAGATACAGTCAATTAAAACTAGCGATCTTGCATTTCAAGTGCACTGAATAAAAATGATGATTCCTATTCAAATAAAAATAAATAACACAGTATTTAAATATATATCATTCATGGAGCTGATAAAATTAAAAAAAGAAGAGGTAAAAAATGAGAGTGAACCAACAAATGAGTTTCGGGGATGGAGATGGCGATTTCCATCCAAAGTTTGTTGGGATTTCCTTGGATCACTGAACCACTGAGAAGAATCAAGTTTATCATAGTTGATCATAGCACTATCTTGCTGTTGCTGTGTACAGTGCTTTTCTGGTTCTTCTTGTTTCACTCAAGCACCAGTTGATGTAAATCTTTCTAGGCCTTTCTAAAATCAGCCTGTTCATCATTTTTTCTTGGAACAATGATATTCTATTACTTTCATATACCATTAACTTATTCAGCCATTCTCCCATTGATGAGTATTTCAGCTTGTTTGATTTTCACAACAATCTAGGAGGTGTTTGCTATTATGATCCTCCTGTAAAAAGCTGAGAAAGTTGAAACAGAGTTTGCTAAATTTGCTGCGTCACTTTACTATAAGTAGCTATCTTTTGGGATCACATTGCAAATGAAAACCTTATTTCTTGCTATCCAAACAGCTGCAATGGGGCAGCTACATGGTGCAATAGAGCACCAGTCCTGGAGTCAGGAAGACATTAAAATTCCAGTCTCAGACACCTACTAGTTGAGTGACCTTAAGCAAGTCACTTAGCCCTGTTTGCTTTAGTTTCCTCATTTGTAAAATGAACTGGAGAAGGAAATGGCAAATCATTCCAGTATCTTTGCCAAGAAAAACTCAAATGGGGTCAGGGAGAGTCAAAATGACTGAACAACACAACTGCAAACAAGATACTGACTGAGACTGAATTCAAACCTTCTGCTCCAAATCCAACCTAAATGAGGGTTAATGGCCAAAGTGAAGATTTAACCCAAGAAGTTCTGACTTCCAGTGCTTCCTTTCATTTCTGCTTTGTGCCAGAATATTCCACATAGCTACACTGGGGAAAAACAACAACAATCTGATTTGGTGGGATAGATGAGGGTGGAGAAGCACCAGGTGGCTAGTGCCTTATTAAGTGTTTGTAGAAATAATTCTGAGGTTTTTCCCACCTGGGATGGTTTAGTTTTCTTGGATGAAAGATCATAGTTCATGAAGTCCAAGTTCTGGTGCCTCCTGCAGAATATTAATGAAGATGTCTGCTTTCCTAGGTTGTCTACATAGAGGAACTGTGGATCAAGGCAAGATGGATAGGGGCAGGGAACTGCTGTTTGTTTATTATAAAACACACTTTCTTTTATTAGAAGAGATTTGGTTCCTTTTCTTCCTTTCCTCCCCCATTAGAAGAAAATAAACCAAATAAACCAAAGCTCTGCCTTCTCATTTAACCTTGTCTTTCTACATCCATAGCTTGGATAGAATAAAAATGACCTGTGTCTGACATGTTTTCTATCTTGCTCTAGGAGATGGAGGAAACAGACCAGCATACCTAGTGTGGGGTAGAGATACCCTCACTCTTTGGTTCTTTTAAGACCAGAATCTTGACTCTGAATGCCATGATCAACCATGATTCCAGGGACAATGATGAAGAATGTTACCCACCTCCCGATGGAGAGGTGATGAACTGAATATGGAGAATGAAACATATTTTTTTTTTTGACATAGCCAATGTGAGAATTTGTTTTCATATGATTATGAATATCTGAAAAAAGGGTTTTCTTTTTTCTTTTTTTCACTGAGGATAAAAAAGTGAAAAGGAGAACAAATAAATGCTTAGTAACTAAAAAAAGTTTTTTCTTAAAGACTAGAATCTCTTAAAGCTAGATTTCAGACAAAAACAAGTTAATCAATGCCTAACTCCCTCTTTACTTCCCTACTTCCTTACTTTGAAAGAGTGGGAAAGAGATTCCTTGAATTCCTTCCAAATATGATTTCCTTATCATTCAATCAATAAGCAAGTATTAAATATGTATTGATTTATTTTATGTAAATTTACTGTTAATTTAATGCTAGGAACAGAAACAAATAAAGTAGCCTTGGGAATGGCAGCCAGTGTCTAAGTAGGTAGATAGTAGCTAAGTGGCACAGTGGATAGAGAGCTGGTCCTGGAGTCAGTTTCTTGAGTTTAAATCTGATCTCAATCACTTAGTAGTTGTGTGACTCTGGGAAAGTCACTTAACCCAGTTTGCCTCAGTTTCCTCATGTATAAAATGAGATAGAAAAGAAAATGGCAAACCATTTCAGTATCTTTGCCAAAGAAAAATCCCAAATAGAGACATGAAGAGTCAGAAAACTGAAGTGATTGAACAACAACAAAAGTATTGAAACCACGTGGGACTGAGAGTATAACTGGAGGAGACAGCAAGTACATGCAGAGATATGAATAAAATAGATGCAAGGAAAGTTTGTAGGGAAGACACTAATGACTGGGGAGATAAAGGAAGGCTTCATGTAGGAGACAGAATTTAAGCTGATTTTAGAAGGAAAATAGGGTTTCTGAGAAAGACAAAGCAATAATCTTGTAAACAGCAAAAGCATAGGGATTGTAATGAGTCTTCCAGGCTGTAGGAAACGAGGATGGTGTCTCTCCAGTTTTTTCTAGTCAGTTCTTTCAGGACTTCTGCTTTGGAGGGGAGAACTGCATTTGGGAGACTTAGGATAGCACATACAACAGGAACACACTCAGAAGTAAATGTTTCTTATCTGAGTAGGTATCTGCAACTTCTTGTCTATCATTTTGCAGGGGAAATAAGGAAATTTGTCTTATAGCTCATGTACCTAGGTATGATCTATACCAGGCAAATTTGCACACAAATATTTAACAACAACAAAAATTAACATTTCTATAGTGTTTTAAGGTTTTTTAACGTGATTTATAAATATTATCTAATTTGATTCTCCAAAGTCAACTGCCGCACTGTGAGTAAAATTTTAATTTGAAAAGGCTACAAGCAAAAAAATTAAAGTGGAGGGAGTGTTGCTGCATGATTTTTTGCAGATGTTTGTGCACTCAATGCAATCTTCGAAGCTGAGTGCAGCAAAATATGGATCAGTTCTGTTGCTTGTGCTAATTTTGGCCAAACAATTAACACCAAAGAAACACAGGTCCTCCATCAGCCACATTATCCATATGTGGAGCCATCAGTTACAGTAAATGGTGAAGTTTTGAATGCTGTGGATAAGTTCTTTTTCCTTGGCAGTATACTTTCCAGGGATGTCCATATTGATGATAAAATTAACACACACACTTTTCTAGAGCTAACTCAGTGTTTGGGAGGCTGAACAAAAGTGCAGGAGAAGAGAGGTATTAGACTGATTACCAAACCAAAGGTCTACAGAGCCATTGTGCTCACCTCAGTGCTTTATGTCTGTGAAACCTGGACAGTATACCAGTACCATGCCAGGAAACGGAATCACTTCCATTTGAATTGTTGTAGGAAGGTTCTGAAGATCATCTGGCAGGATAAGATACGACACAGTGAAGTCTTTTTTCAAACTAAATTGCCAAGCATTCCAACTTTATTACAGAGAGCACAAATCCCTTGGACTGGCCACGTTGTTTGAATGCCAAACATATGCTTGCCAAAAAAAAAAAAAAAATGGAGAACTCACATAGGGCAAGCACTCATAATGGGGTCAGAAAAAGGGATGCAAGGACAATTTCAAAATATCTCTTAGGAACTTTAGAATTGATTATATGGCAGGGAGACATTGGCACAGGACCACCCAGCATGGCGTGCTCTCATCAGAGAAGGTGCTGTATTCTATGAGCAAGGCAGAACTGAATTAGCCCAAAAGAAATGCAAGATCAACAAAATTAGAGAAGCTACCCCAAAAGTTCAAATGAACTTTTGCAGAGCATTCCAAGCTTATATTGGTCTGATCAGCCACAGTCAGACACACTATAATTTGATTCTAACACAGTGATATCATTTTGGTTCTCTTTGAGAATGAATGATAACAACCAATTATAGTAGATTATTATTATTATTTTTAAACTTTAAAGACAAAGAAAATGAGACTAAGAGAAGATAAGTGACTTGCCCAATGTCACACAGCTAATAAGTGTCTCAGAGAGAATTTGCACTCATTCATTCTTCACTCGCTCCAAGTCTACCACACTCTGTTAGAATTATAGAGGGGCTTGTTTCAAGGACTGGATCTCTGCAAATAGATATAAACTCCTTGAGAGTAGAGAAAAGAAAGTAGTACTTCTAAACTAATGTACTACTTAGTCCAGAAGAGATGCTTATTGAATGATTGTTGAGGAAAAGGGAAAAGGAAAAGGAACAGGTTACTCAGGTACTTAGTATGACATAGAATGAAACTGACTGTGCAAATAAAGGGTAATTTGACAATGAAGGGAAAAATAAGAGTCCTATCCGGGCAATAATAGAAGTTAAATGAGTGGAGAAAAAAACCCCAAAAGAATAAAGATCTAGAGAAATTTTTAAAAGGACAAAAAACCACTTTTAGAAAGCAAAGTTTTTTTTGTCTCTCATGACATGAGTTTTAAGATGTCTTTAAAATTCAGCATCAAAGACACTATTCCATAGCTCTATTAATAGTTGTCACTCTTAACCAGTTTGCCTAAGCAGAAAATAAGCAGTGTATGAAAAAACAATTTTTAATGGAGTACAAAGCCATCCTATGGCTACGTGTTAGCAACTATCCTTGGAATGGAAGGGATGCCATTGAAACATGGTTTTGGCTCCATGGAAGGTGAGTTAGAGATCTTATTTTTTGTGTTCCCTTCCTACCATTTCTTATCTTAGTGGCTGGGTGAGTGGTAGTTTCATTAAAGAAGATTGGCCACTATTCAGGAAGAGCTGTCCAGTCAGTAGATATTCAAGGAAAAGACAACTTCCACATGTTGAGGAACTTCTGAGATTAACATCTCTGATTTCTATGAGTTACCTTAGCAGGCAGGTACACTGGACATGGAATAAGTCTGTTTGCTTATTAGGAGATAATTAGGAGTCTGAAGTGAGCCCATCTTGCTTACTCCCGGATACCTTTGTTGGTGTTCTCTGGCTGACCTCTTAAATTGCCCCAAATCAGCCTTGTGGTCAACTATCTCTGCAAACTGTCCTGTTTCTATGTCCACATGCTCCTGGGAAAGACTGTCCATTTTTTTCCCCAACCCTTCTTTGAACTTTCCTTTTGTGGTTTTCAGGCATAAAATCTCCCCTGACTCTTCTGGACTGTGGGCTCTCTTGTACTTTGTACTAGGGCACTAGTGTCTGATTTTCTTGCTAATAAAATTTTTCTGCTTTCAACTCAGCTTGGACTCCTCTGCATTTTGAGGGGAGTTTTTTGCTCCACTGACATGCTTACAATCTTTTTCCTTTTTCCTCACTTAATATGTGGTTTGAGTCTCTTGCAAACCTTTTCCTTAGAGACTTTCCTCCCTTCCTAACTATAGAGGCTGCCAACCTGGAGATGAAAATGCAACTTGTTCTCAAGTCTCTGGCTGCCTCTTTGACTTTGTGGATTTTTTTCTTCTTGAGCACAGAGGGACCTAATGCTGAAATGGAGATTTATAACCTTGATGATTATCTTAGGAATTTAAGCCGAGGGTTTCTCATTTGGTGGTGGTTGCAATAAAGGAAGTATTCTCTGCAGGAACTACAATGTTCTTTTATTAGAAGATGAAATTCTGAGCCTAGATCCTACTTGCTAGAAGAGATGAATCTTGAAGAATTTATTCTGACAGTACAGAGTTGAGAGGAAGGTGGAACAAATATTTAGTAGTCCCACAAAATGCTTTATTATTTGGTACTTTAAGTTTTGTAGCACCCCTTCTGGGCTTATTCCTTCAATTTACATTGATTGAGTGCCCAGAAGTAAGGCTGCTTCTCCTTTTAGGGCTTCAGAAGCATCCTGTGAGTAGCTAAATTTTGAATTGTTTTTCTGATCAGTCATTGTTTTTAGTCATATTTGACTCTTTGTGACCCTTTTGGTGGTTTTCTTGGCAAAAATAGTGGAGTGTTTTGACATCTCTTTCTGCAGCTCTTTTTTTCTTTTTTGTTTTTTAACAGATGAGCAACTGATAAATGACTTGCCCAGGATCACACAGCTAATAAGTGTCTGAGGCCAGATTTGAAGTAAGGAAGATGACTCTTCCTGTCTATAGTCCCGGTGTTCTATTCACTCTGCCGCCTAGCTGTTCCATCTTTTTAAATACTACTATTCAAAAGCTCCCATTGACACACTTCTCCTGATAATTAGCTAGTAGATTAATTTGCTTCATTACCAAAGCCTTCACTTGAATAGCTTAGCAAAAGTTATAAAGCATTTTTTCTGCAAACCTGTCCCACAAATACATACAGTGTTCACCAGGAGAAAAGTGGGTGTGAACTTAAATTATGTTAGGGAGCACACATGGTTAAAGCAACACAAAAATCTGGAAATTCTAAACCACAATGTCCTTACTTTTTCTAGAGGGTTCCTCAAGAAGTTAATGTGACAGGAAGTTGACCAGTCAGTCACTCTACTGCCAGCTTGGGTTGGATCCTCACAAGGCATGGTGTTTTACTTTGGTTGATGAATCTGTTGCTAGATGGAGTCAAGCAGACTTATGAGCTACTGAACTGACTTTTTATACCAACTTCTTAGCTATAATTGAAAAAAGCTAGATTTAGAGGAGGTAGACACATACAAACCAAAGAAACAAAAATACAACACAATTTTGCAATACAAAATACTATCTTAATCTTTTAGGATTTAGATGATTATGAAAAGGTTGAATTGTGTTCAATATCCTTTAAGAATACAAGAAAGCATATTAAATCCAAATCTTTATTGACTATTTGGCAATGGATATGTCACAATCTTAAACTTTAGGTTTTTTCAACTGTATGGATTGAGCATGCTAGATTGCATGTGGTTCTGGGAGCTTTGGGCTATTTCCCCAGTAGCCCATTAAAGGTTGGATCCTGCTCAGCTAGACTGATGTGATATTAATCCTGATTGTTGGTGTTGACTGGAAAAGGACCGGTGCTAAATTAGGATCCCTGGATGTGTGGAGGCAAGATTGAGTTGAAAAGTAAAGGTTTAAAGTAGAGATGAGCTAAAGCAGCTAGTGGTCTTAGGCTGCTGGCTATGATTTTTGGTCTCAGCTTGCAGATACTGAGGTTCTTCCTACCCTTTCTTTCCTGAATGCTGGCAGTGTCATCAGATTCAGAAATAGAAGATAGACATTTCCAGGATCACTACTGGCAAATACACTGATGATAAGCAAATTAATGCATAGAGTTCGAGGGATTGTTCTTTATCCAAGTCAAGCCTTTTATATTCTGGGCAATGGTGACCATTTTCCCTAGAAAGTTCAATGAATGATATCATCATCAACATCATCATCATCATGATCATCATGATCATCATCAAGATTAAACAGTGCTTTAAGGTTTTCAAAGTGATTTACATTTTAAAAAGTGCTCATGATTTAAGTCCCTGGCCATATGCCTCCTTGACCACGACCCATCCTTTGAGAAACATTGAAACAATAGGATCAGAGCTTTTATGGCATCTCCAGGGTTCCTTCAGTTCTTTGCCTTTGGAACAAGGATGAGAGATAGATAGGGTGAGAAGGACAACACAGGCAATTTGCCATATGTCTGGGGATCCCCTTGTTGCAATATTTAACTACTACCACCAGTAAGGAAATTAGGGCAAGTGAGAGATTATCTCTAGGATAACTCCTCTCTTCTTGTCCTCCACATATACAGTCAGACAATCCTTTGGAAATTTTTATCTTACATTTGAAATCAGTTCTTTTGGTATCAATCCCCCAGCAAGCATTTAATAAGCATCTACTATGTGTCAATTATTGTTCTGGATGCTGGGGATACAAAGACAAAAATGAAGCAGTCCCTGTCCTCAAGAAGCTTGTATTCTATCAGGTGAAACAACATGTGCATGTATAAATGTATTCAAGTATATACACAATAAAATACAAGGTCATCTGGGGGATGGAAAGGGGAAGTCACTACCAGCTAGTGGTGAAGGAAGGGGCACCAGGAAAAGCACAGTGGAAACATCTTCATAGCTCCTTGTCCTCGTCTGTTCCCAGTAGTGGTCTTGGCAGTTCCAATAAGAAATTCATGTATTACTGTGCTACTGTTTAGAGAGATTCATATTTTTTACAGCAATATAACCCATTTTACTTTTATAGTAACTGTTTTGGAATAAGAAGTAATCATCCAGGACTGACCACCTTGCCTTACTAAAGCTCTCCTTTCTCACTCCTGGCAAATTGCTTTGAGAATTGAACAGAGCCCTGTTCAATCATGCAGAATATCCATTCCAAAGGATGTCGTGAAAATAGATCTATGTTATACTTGCCAGAGTCATGCCTTCTTTTTCCCAGAGATAAAATGGTGAGTGTTTGCTTCATTGTACACCCCCATGGTCATGAGGCTGGGCTCTTTAATTTCAGGAGCAGGGGAGGGATATGGAGTATAAGTGTGGGATACAGTGTTTTTAAGAAATTCAAAATAACAAACTGATAAAGTTAAAAGATGCTGGCCTTTAGACAGATCTCTGGTCGACAAATTATCTATTTTTGGAGGAATGAGAGAATCTTGGTTCAAATCTAACCTCCAATTCTTCATACCCATATCACCACAGGCAAATTGGAATTAATAATTTTCTAAATCCTCTTCCATCTCTCAATGTGTGAGAGACGAAATTAATTTATAAGCTGTCAAAATGGATAAGACTGAGGCATTGGGGGAGGTAAGAAAGAGAGAGAGAAACACAGAAATTAGAGAGACAGAAAAGGGAGAGACAGAGAGAAAGAGACAGACATCAAGAGACAATGAAAGGCAGAAAGACAATGAAAGAAAAAGACAGATGCTGACAGACATCCACAAAGTCAAAGAGAGAGAGAGAAATTGATAGTGTGTGTGTGTGTGTGTGTGTGTGTGTGTGTAAGAGAGAGAGAGACAGACAGACAGAGAGATAGAGAGAGACAGACAGAGAGAGAGAAAGACAGAGAGAGAGACAGACAGAGTGACAGACAGAGAGAGAGACAGACAGAGAGGCAGAGACAGAGAGAGAGAGAGAGAGAGAGAGAGAGAGAGAGAGAGAGAGAGAGAGAAAGAGAGAGAAGAGAAAAGGATGACTAAGAAGGAGGAAAGTTCAGAAAGTTTTTTTCCCCTCACTATTACAGCTCTCATTGTTTCTATGATCCATGGACCTTGCTCCAGGTGAGCCAATTTTTTTTGGTGATATTTTATGATCTGTTATGAAATGTCCTATTTAAAGATCTCACCAAAGTAATGTGAAGGGAGGCAAGTAAGATCCTACAACCTATTGATTTCAGGCTTCCTACCAAGTTGTAACTATATAGGTTAGTTGGGATGTTGCCTGAGAACAAACATGGGGATTTAATTTCTTTTTCATGGGAAATATGTATATTCACCATGTATGTTCTCCTTGTCCCTCAGAATCCTCTGCTGGCCATAGTGCACTTTGTTACTACTCCTTTGCCAAACCTTTAGAAGGACCTATGGCCTTCTCCTAGGACTGACCTTATTGCCCCAATTCCTGTGTGGTCACGGGTTGGTCTCTCTGATTTATGGGCTGTACTGTCCCCCAATGTGAGTTGGGTTGTCCCCTGTACTGCTCTCATCCCCCAGCTGATTTTATCTTAGACAAAAGAATTTCTAGTTAATGACTCTGGACTCCTATATCCTTCAATTAGGACAAATATCACATCTGGGCTGGACAACAACTCTATCCAAATCTGGGATCATATCTTTTTCTTGAAAAGGTCTCAATTCAACAACATTTCTAGACTTTGATGGGGTTGGAGCCATAGGAACATGGTTTATACTATGCTAGTTAATTGTTCAAAGTTGAATTTTAATGATATTTCTTCTTTCTTCAAGGAGTTTACTCTCTTGTGGGTAGATAGAACCGACACAAGTATAATTGTTCTCTGGCCACCTTTGAGTTTCTAGCAGTAGTTGACAGAGCTCTCACTTGTGGACAATATTTTGGGTTTTTTTTAATGTTGCAAATATCATCACACAAGACTTTATAATGTGATTTTGTATCTGTTTTTGAATCTAGTTGTATCTGATATTTTGAGAATTTGCTTTAACTCAGTTAACAGAGTTGATCTGGGAAAGGTTGATTCTGAGGAGATGGGAATTGGTCTGGTTTCCTTATTCTTCTTTCATTTGCTTCATATTAGAGCTTGGTAAGTAGCACTAACCAAAGGGAAGTTGTCCTTTGTCAAATTTCATTTGAAACAGGAAAATTGGTTAAGTATTTGAGTTGCAGGGAGCCTTCCCATCAACTACATTTATAGCTTATAGAATTAAAGATACCTCCAAAAGTGGTGAGTAGAAGTGTCCAGAATTCAATAAATCAAATAGCAAAAACTGGTGTAATCGATAGATTAAAATAGTGTTGTCAAAGTCAAATAGAGATGGCTACTAAGCCATATATCAGAATCCCCATAGACCGCATATTGACTTAGAAAACTTCAAAATTATATTATCTGTATTTTATTGTATTTTTATTTATTTTGTTATTTATCAATTACTTTTTAATCAGATTTTGGCCACATGTGGGAATATTGTAGGCTAAAAGTACCTTAGACTTGAAAGCAGTTTGTTGCAAATTAAGCTACAAATTTGATCATCCGCTCATAGACAAGTGAAAGCAAATTCTATACGAATTTTTTTATGTGTGTATTTGACACTATGTGGCCATGGCCATCACCAATATTGAGGGTAGTGGAGGTGGTCAGAGTTCACTAGTTGAATGAATGAATGAAAAAGCATTTATTAAATGCTTGCTATGTGCAAAGCAAAAAGAGAAGCAAGATTGTCCTGTTAAGGAACTGACACTCTAATAGAGGAAACAACATATATAGAAAGTGTCAGATGGAAGTCAGATGGGGTGGGAGAAGAATGATGAAAGGATGAAAGTACTTCAAAAGAAAGTGGAGAGCAAGGACACCTATATTGATGTATTTACTCATTATTTAATGGCAGTCTGTTACTCACATAATTTAAAGTTACTGCAAAATGAAGTCTGGATTTCATTTCTCATTATCCCTTTTTTGGACCTTATATCAATACTGAATTTTGACTTTAATCCCACTTCAGACACTTCTTCATCCTCTGGTTTTTAGTCTCACAACTTGTCTTCTTGGTTCTTGATCTTGATTTGTTTGCACTCCAATTCTGACTCTTTTATAAAAGCACACTTTTTGGCAACAAGTTTCTTTCCTTTCCTCCCATCCTCCAAGCATCCCAAACTTCAGGGTCAGAATCATAAATTCTGTGCAGTCTCAGACATTAGTGGGCTTTATATCCATCCCCTGAGGAAAAGTAAAGCAGGGGACACCTGTGAGCAATCCTGGCTGAGCTGCTACTGAACTTGAGAAAGGGACGAGTGATAGAAAGCCTATTTGGGTTGTCTACCTGTGGAAGCTAAGCTACTCCCCCCTAAAAGGCAAGGAAGTTGTTCCCCAAATTTGATTAGTTTAGGCAACTAAGGCTTCAACTTTTGACTTGGTTTCCCAGTTGCCTAAGAGCATCAAAGAAACAAGACTAGGGAGCATTTAGTGCCTCTCAAACATAGGTGGGTGAGCCATTGATATATCAATTGTTATTCACTGCTGTCCAATTGCTTTTTTGAGAAGAGAAAAAAAAAAGGCATTGCTAAAAAGTAGAAAATAGTTCTGGCTCAATCCCATTCCCATTGATTCTCACTGCTCAGAGTCACGGATTCCTGGTTTTATCCTTGCTTCTACTGTGGAGGTAATGACAGCTTTTCCTTTTAGGTATTTCTATGCTATAACATATTACATCTATCATTATTGATGGGTACACTTTTACAATTCCTGTGGCTATTAGTATTTTATCCTTCTTCATATTTGTACTTACCTTTTTATATAAAATACCTCTACTTTCAGAAGAATGTAAGCTCGAAGGGTGTGGTGGGTATTATGATTATTTTTTGTCTGTTTTTTTCAGGGCAAGTTTTCTAAGCCTCAGTTAACTATATTGTGAAATGGAGATATTTGTTCTCCTTTCTCACATGATTGTGCATTTTTTGTTATATTATATATGTTACTTGCATACATATATATATATATATACATACAATAGGTCATATTGTATATGACCTTGTATATATGTTGAAGTTAGTGACTTTCTATTCCAAATTGCTTTTTAGAATGGCTAGACCAATTCCCAATTCTATCAAGAGTACATTAACATACATATTTTCCTGCAATCCCTCCAACTCTTGTCATTTTTCTCTTTTGTCATGTTTACCAGTGTGATAGATATGGTATAGAATCACAAATTTACTTTAATTTGCATTTCTCTAATTATTAGTTATTTAAAGCATTTTTCATATTGCTATTCATAATTCTTTTCTATCAAAAACTGTCTGGTTATATCCTTTTACCCCTACTGGAGAATGACTCTCAGTCTTATAAATTTGAATCTTATTTATCTTGGATAAGAAAATTTTATTAGAGAAACCTGCTGCAAAGATAGTTTTTTCTGAATTATCCATTTCTTTTCTTCATTAGATTTATTTAAAAATTTTATATAAGAACTGTCCATTTTGTTTTGTATGATCCTCTCTTTTATTTATTTAGTTATGACTTCCCCTTCACATATAAAAGAAAAAATAATTTCTTCCTTGTTCTTCTATTTTATTTTATTATTATTATTATTTTTTAAGGATGAGACCTTTTATATCTGGGTTCTCTATCCATTTGAAGCCCATACCTGCCATGCTTTACTCTCCAGCCTTTTCCCCTTTGCCCTTGTGGGCCCTTTGTCCTATAAATGTGTTCATCCTAGAACCTCCATTTTAAGAAAGGGTTCAGGGGTAGCTAGATGGTGTAGTGGATAGAGCACCAGCCCTGGATTCAGTAGGACCTGAGTTCAAATCTGATCTCAGACACTTTGACACTTCCTTGCTGTGTGACCTTGGGCAAGTCACTTAACCCTAATTGCCTCAGAGGAAAAAAAAAGAAAGGGTTCAGACCAGTCTTTGGCCTTTGACACCCTCCCCCAACTCTTTTATCCTCTTTTCCCCCTCTTTTTCATTAGTTTATACCTAATTTCTACCAAATGTGATCCAATTTTTCTAATAGCTTTCCTCCAATAAAAATGTAGTTTTATTGAACACTATATTCCTGTGTTTGCTTTTCTGAATACCCAATTTGTTTCACTTATTGGCTTTTCTCTTTTAAGCTAGGACTAAAAATTTTTTTTATTATTACTTTGCAATACAGTTTTAAATTTGGCACTGAAAGACTCTCTTCCTTTCTACTATATATTTTCATTATTATTCTTGAGATTCTTGACCTTTCATTCCTCCATATGAATTTTTAAATTACTTTTTCTAGTTGTATAAAAAGTTCCTTTGGTAGTTTGATAGTATAATGTTGAATAGATTAATTTAGGTAGTGTTGTCATTTTTATTATGTTAGCTCATACTATCCGTGAACAATGGATGTTTCTCCAATCATTTAGGACATTATTTCTCCAAACTATTTCTGCAGCTGTATTCATAATAATTTTTGGGTGAATTTTGGCAGATAGACTCTCAAATAGTTTATGACTCTATTTATTTTGAATAAAATTTCTCTTTCTAGCTCTACCTATTGGATTTTTTGGGGGTTTTTTTTTTTGGTTTTACATAGGAATGTTGATAATGCTGTTGAAGCTATTACAATAAATTTTTAATTGATTCTCTAGAATTTTAAAGTATACAATCATAGATGCAAAAAGCAATCTTTTGTTTTATCTTTGCCTATGCTATTCCCTCAATTTCTTTTTTTTTGTGTTATTGCTAGTCAGCACCCACATCTAGAACTATGTTAAACAGTAGCACTGGCACTGGCTCATTTTTTTTTTTCTTTTTATCACTACATATTCTGTCCCTAAATTTTCCTCTGTTGCCTCGATAGAAGAGATTTATGGTCAACAATAACAGTCAAGTAGGTACTTTAATATTGCCATTTTATAGATGAGGAAATTGAGGCTGAAAGAAATTAAATGACTATCCACGGTCACAAACAATTAAGTAAGTATCTGAGGCAGGACTTGAATTTAGGTCTTCCTGATTTCAGGCTCAGTGCTCAATCCACAGAGCAACAGAGGTACTTGTTTAGACAAATAAAAGTAATATTTTCTTTTTTGTTTATGGTCACTTAGAGATGGTCATTTTTCTGGAGAGCAATGTGGCTAGTGGGGACCTATTTAGCTGAAATTCTTATGGGGGAACTGAAAATCAAGGTTAGCCTCAAAGGTCAGATTTAAAAATATGCATATCTTATAATATGTCAAATGTGGCATATTGTCTTGGATTCTTTTAAACAGAAAGTCTGAAGAATCCTATAACTTCACTTGGACTTCTGGGATATCCTGTACTTGAACCCTCCTTGTTTTTTCCATGTCAGAATCTTTTGTTTGACTTGAGGCAACATTTCTTTGACTGCTCCACAAACTTTTCAAATTTTATGATTCTTAGATATCACTTCAAACTTCTGATGTTGACCATCTTTTACTTCTGGCCCCTCTGCTTAGCATGTCTATTTCTCATAAATGAATCTGGATACTTTAGAGCTGATTTTGGAATCTTCTTAAAAGACTGCCTGCTTATTCATAAACTCCAGGAGCTTCAGTCTGTACTATGGGGTTTCGTATGCTCAGAGTATGGCTGGTTTTATTCCCATTCCTATTATAAAGTGGACTGGGGAAGTGGTAGAAAAAACAATAGACTTAAAACAGCAAGCTCTACACTCAGATCCTGAGTGTTACCATCTGTCTGAATGAGGATTTTGCTTTCCTATGCTTTAGCTTCCTTATTTTATATAAATATATATTATAAGGAATTAAGGCTAGATCATCTGTAAGACCCTTCTATACCTAAATTCTACGATCCCTTATACTTCTCAGACTGGCTAAGATGACAGAAAAAGATAATGATAAATATTGAAGGAGATGTGGGAAAACTGGAACACTAATACATTGTTGGTGGAGTTGTGAAATGATCCAACCATTTTGGAGAGCAATCTGGAACTATGCCCAAAGAGATATAATACTGTGCATACCCTTTGACTCAGCAGTCCCATTACTGGACCCGTATCCCAAGAAAATCATAGAGGAGGGAAAGGACTCACATGTGCAAAAATGTTTATAGGAGCTTTTTTTGTGGTAGCAAGGAATTAGAAAATAGGTAGATTCCATCAAATAGGGAATGGCTGAAAAAGTTGTGGTGTATGAAGGTAATGGAATATTATTATTCATAAAAAATGAACAAGCTGATTTTTGAAAGTCCTGGAAAGATTTACATGAACTGATGCTGAGCAAAACAAATAGAACCAGGAATACATTGTACACAGTAACAGCAAGAATGTGTGATGATCAACTGTGAAAGACTTAGTTCTTAGTGGTTCAGTGTTTCAAAGCAATCCCAATAGAATTTGGACAGAAAATACAATTTGAATTGAGAAAAAGAACTAAAGAGATTGAAAGTAAATCAACACATGCTATGTTCACTTTTTTTTCCTGTTTTTTAAGCTCTCCCTTTTGCTTTCATTTTTCTCTCCCAACATGATTTATAAAGCAATGTGTGTTAAAAAATAAATTTAAAAAATCATGCTGATGGATCCAGAAGATTTACAAGTATAGGCTAATAAATTCAAACATATCAAAATTTTAAAAAATTAAATCCTATGATCATATTACACTTTAGGAAATTGTGTGAATTACAAGTTTTCTTTCTCAAGGATATGGCAAGCTTTGTACTATAACAATACCACTATGCTAAAGCAGGCAGCTTAATCAAGTATCATGGTGTTGTACAGCCATGTCAAATAAAAAATAAAACCAGAAAAAAAATCAAAAAATTCATCTGTATTCATGATCGAGTCTTTGATCTCTCTTTCCCCTCTGACCCTTATCACTAAGAATGAGGCGGGAAATAAATGGAGATCTGATTCTAAGTGGTCAGTATAAAGCTTCCTAGAAGACAAGATTTGATAGACTTTGAATTAAGAAGAAATTTGGGATCAACTGAGAATTGGAGCTATCCAGGGACTGCTTGTTTAGATTTTCCATAACAGTAGGTTATTCACTTGTGTTCCACTGTAAGTCCAATTCTTTTACCTCTTTGTTTCTTCTAACATGGGACAACCCTCCCCTCCCACCCCCAAGCTATATTGTTTCTTTTAATCTAGGAAGTTGGCAAAGACTAAAATGAAGCAAACAACATCCCTCTTCAAGGCAGCCAATGTTGAGCTGCTTGAATTAGCTCCTGAAATTTCTTCTCTAAAATATCAAAATCGTTAAAGCAGATGCAAGAACATAATAATAGTCTAGCTATAAAAATGTAGTTATAAATCCTGTTGTAAATGAAGAAAAAATAAAAGGAGAAAAGGAGGGAAAGGAAGCACTTGAAAGACAGCATGAATTGTGTCTCTTTCCAGGCATAATTTCTAGACCAAATCAGTTAGCAAAATCTGGAATATCTTTTAAGGTGAGAAAATTAATAGAATTTGAAATGAAAGTGACCTTAAAGGTCAATAACCTTATTTTAAAGATGAAAAAAAACTGAAACCTAGACTGAATGACTGATGCAGCTCGCTAAAGGTCATACAGTTAGTACTAGTCAGAGCCAAAATTCAAATCTAGGACCTGTGATTCATATCTAGGTCTCTTTCTACAAAACCATACTGCTTCCCAGAAACTTCCGAAAGTTCTTCTAAACTAATACTGCCAACAGGTAGAGCTATTTATAAACCATCTCTGAAGTGAACCCTGGGAAAGTAATGAGACATAGTGAAAAACACCAAAAATTTGGATTCAAAGGAAATGGATTCAAATCCTGACTTAGGGTCTTAATATTTACATGTTTTTAGTCAAATCACTTAACCTCTCTGTCTCAATATCCTCAACTGTAAAAAAAAAAAAAAAAGATTTGAACTCAATGATCATTATTAACATCCCTTCTAATTCAAAATCTATTATACTATATGGGAATACATAATAATAGTAATAGCTAGAATTTATCCTGCTCTTATGGTTTGCAAAGTGTTTTACAAATGTTAAATCATTTTATCCTCACAATAATCCTGTGAGGTAGGTACTATTTTTATTCCCATTTTATAATTGAGAAAATTGAAGCTAAGTGAAATTAAATGTTTTTTCCGTGTCACAGGCTAGTAAATGTTTGATGCTAAATTTGAATGAAGTTGTCTGAAGTTATAGTTCCAAATGTAAGAATCTGGAGTCTAGGGGAAATATGAATTCCATATTAAGAGAATCAGTCAAGCAAGTAACAAGTCTTCGTTAAGCACCTAGTGTGTGCCAGAAACTGTCCTAGGACTCTCAGATACAAATACAAAGAATAAAACAATCCCTACTTTTAAGGATTGGGAAGGTCCCTTAGAAACTATTTAGTCCTACTCATATGGAACTATTCTTATGGGATCATAAATCTAAAGCTGGAAGGGACCTTAGAAATCATTCATCCTTCCTCTTTTATTTTACAAGTGAGGAAACTGAGAGTGGGTAAGTGTCTTACCCAGAGTCTCACCTCAATAAGTGTCTGAGAAAAGATTTGAATACAGATCTCTTGACTCCACACCCAAAGCTTTTTGTTAGAAGATCTCAAAGGGTAAAAACAGATTACCTGCCAAGACAGGCAGCCCATTCTACTTTTGGACCACTCTGGCCACTGGAGAATTTTTCTTTGCAATAAGCCAAAATCATTTTCTCTTCAACTATTTTCATTGCTTCCATTCTGTCCTTTGTGGCTAAATAGAGCAAATTTAATCTTTCTTTCACATGACAGACTTTTAAAAGCCTGATGACACATGTCTCTCTTAATCTTTTCTTCTCCAGGTTAAATATCACCAGGTCATCTAACTGATCTTGTTATGATATGATCTCAATTTCCTTCTTCCTATTGGTCCCACTTTTTGGAACTCTTTCCAGTTCATCAATATCCTTCCTAAATTTTGGCCCACGATCCGAATAGAACATTCCACTTGTGCTCTCAGCAGGACATAGGACCATGGGATTATAATCTACATTGTTCTGGTTGCCATGTTTCTTTTAGTACATGAATTAATTACATATTTATGTATGGTGAGTTTTTTTTTTTTAAACCCTTGTAAACACCTTGGGGATTGTCCAACTGGGAAAAAAAAAATTCCCATTATCTCCATCACGCTCTGGGAGTGAGTCCCATTTGTTGGGTCAGAGGACAGATTTTCCCCAAAGCCAAAACTATCAAAAAAGCTGTTAAGTAGGCAATGTGTATCATTTGCAAATGCTGTTAATGCTATTCTGGCTCCCTCTGGCTTAGGCCAGGCATGTGGGATATGGGATAAAAGATGGACAGGAATTAGCTTTGACCCTGTCATTATAAGGAAACTGTCTTTGCCTCAGGGTTTGATAGCCAGGTGGAAAAAAAATGACAGCAATTAATTTCCACAGCAAAAAATAATTCTGCTAATTGAAAACATCAAAAACATTGGGGTTTACACAAATGTTCAGCTCTGTTTATTTTCTCTAATTTGTTTTTCAGCATTCAATAAGAACTTAATGAGCTCCCATTTTCTGCTTCTTTCCTATTTATAGATATTAAGGACTGGTGAGTTCCCACTGTGTGGAGTATATATGCTTTATCTGGGCTGCATTATAATCAGGGGACAGTTACTATCCATATCTGACTTGCAGTCACAAATCCCAGTCTGAAACTCAGAGAAAATTTTGAAGAGTGACAGCATCTGAGACCCTTCTGTTATTATTTTCTCATCAACTGTAGTGTGGGCTTTTTTTTTTTTTTTGAGGCAGGGGGGAAGTAATGTGTGCGGGGTTGGCCCAGTTCTTTTTGGCAAACACAGAGCTTGAGAATAGTTTTGTTTTCTATAGTGCTGTATGAAATAGGAAAAAAGCTAGGCTATGTTATCATAAAAGAGAGACTGCGACTCTGCCAGTTGCATTTATTGAAATGACAGTAATAAAAATGAGCATTTATGTGGCATTTTAAATTTTGCAAAGCACAGGCTTAAGAAGCAGATATAAATATTATTGTTCTCATTTTACAGATTTTACAGATAAAAATAAAGGCTCAGGCAAGGTAAAGTGACTTGTCCTAAAGTCACACAGCTAGTAATAATAGCACTTACATGACACTTGAAGGAATTCTAAAGCAAAATTCTAATTTTAAATACATCATTTTATATATATCACACACATATATATATATGATATACATCATCATATATGATGATAATAACAAGAAGAATAATAGTAATTATCCTAGTATTTATCTACAACTTTAAAGTTTGTAAAATACTTTTCAAATATCTGTTTTTATCCTTAACAGCCCTGTGGGGGTAGTTACTATTATAATTCCGATTTTACAGATGAGAAAACAGAAGCTGAGGGAGTTGAGTGACTTAAATAGAGGTGGAGTGACATGATCAGGGTCACACAGTAAGTATCTGATTTAAATTCAGTATTTCCTGACTACACCATCTTATCTATCTACTATGCCATGCATGTTTATCAAGCAACTAGCAAGAAATTAAATAGACTAATAAAATTTGAGCTCCTGTGTGTGTTGACTCCAAGTTCTGTGCATTTTCCATTATACTACGCTGCCTCTTTCTCTATTTGTGATATTATCAATTGTGATTTTATTGATAGTAACTACCAATGATAAAAATAGGAACCCTTCTTTGACTGGCTTTTCAGTGAGAATCTTATCTATTTCCTTTCAAAATTTGTCCAGAGATTTCATAGAAATTACTAGAGATCTTTTTCTCTTTTTCTTGACATTATAAGGGTACCACTGGACCACTCTCTACCTGGTTGTCTGCCTGTTTTTCCTCAAGCTTACTACTTAATTAGCTCATCTTTTTCTGCCATTCAATTAACTGAGAATATCTTTTACTCCTAGTCTTCCTAGGAGTTTTTCATTGATTATATATTGCAGCCCCCTTACATCCACCATGTGGCTCTTTATTCTCCTCTGAATGAGGCTCATCTTTAGTTCTTCCAAGGAAGAGATGTTCCATGTCTCACTAGGTGTATAGCAACTCCAGTAGAATGTTGTTATTAAAAGGAGATACCTTTGCTTTTATGGGAAGCTTAGGGTCAGTAGAGGGGCTTTGCAATTTTTTTGAAGGTAATCCAGCTCATTCTTGTTCTCTTATTTAACATTATATCTCACTTTTCTTTTTCTACCCACATTTATTTTATTTTAAATTTATGTTATAAAAGAAGCATTTCTCTAACATAGTGTAATAAAAAAGAAGATTCTACATGAAACTGCAAATCTTTTATGTGCAACTTGCTATTCCTTTTAAATATGTGATAAAGTTATCATATAAACATGCCTAACTTTTGACCATGACCTGTATTATCTGTCTGGGAGATAAATCTAATGGAAAACTCTGTCCATCCAAATGCCTACTGAAAAGTCATTCTTCCCTTATCATCTTTCTTTGTAGAAAACAGACTAGATTTATTTAAAGTAATTCCAGATTTTTTCCAAGTGGCTCTGCCGGTTCTGGGGCTTGAAATCAGTATAATGTAATCCACAAATGAGCATTTGGAAGACCTCACTCTCCACAGGGAATCCCAGTTCAACCTGGCCTCTTGCTCTTCTACAGGAAACTTTTCTTAATTCCTTTTAATAGCTAGTGCCCTCTTTCCTTTCTAAACTACTGCATTATTTATTTTGTCCTTAAACTTTGGGGCTGTTAAATGTTGCAGTGGATAGAGCGCTGGGCTTGGGATTGGGAAGAGCTCAAATTCAAACAGATACTAACTAGCTATATGATCCTGGGCAAGTCACTTAACCTTGTTTATCTTAGTTTCTCATCTATAAAATTAGCTGGAGAAAAAAATGGCAAACCACACCAATGCCTCTGTCCAAAAAAATCCCAAATGGGGTCATGGGAAGTCGCACATGACTGAAAAAATGATAAAAACACAAATTCTATTTTTACAGATGTATATGTTGTCTTTCCAGGTAGAATATAAGCTTCTTGGGTATAGTTGAGCTATTTCATTTTTTGTTGTAGTAATTAATGCAAGCTTACACCATGAAGTGCTAAATCTGTGTTTTGGACGCATCCAATGAAACATGTGTTCAGCTTTGAATGACTCACTGTTTTGGGGTAATATATCAAACTCGGGGAAGTTCCATTGTTTCAATACTCTCAGACTTAGTGGGGTAGGACTCTATAAAAGAAGCCAGATCATCTCTCTTTTCTTTGGAATATGTGGAACTAATTTTCTCTCTTTGTTTATCTTTGTTTTACTTTTGAAATTTCCTTGTGGTGTCCTTTGTGCTCTTTCTCTATCTCTGTGTGTGTGTGTGTCTCTCTCTCTGCGAATCTGTCTCTGTCTCCCTCTCTTTGTCTCTTTCTCTCTGTCTCTCTGTCTGTCTCTCACTCTCGGTCTCTGTCTGTCTCTCTCTCTCTCACACACACACACACACACACACACACAGCCAAAAAGGAAGTAATGTCAAGCTCACCAAGTTGAAATGTCTATTCATCAGTTCTACAAAGTGCTCTATGTTTGAATGTTTTAAATATCAAACTCCTAGAAGATTATAGCAGTATTTAAAAGTTATTGCCTCTTGTTTAAGACTATGTCAGTGTACTCTTGTGAGTCTTTTGTGTTAAGAATTTATTTTATGTGGAGGAAATAAAAAAACTTTGTTAACACCTAATTTACGTTATACGAGTACCTTTTTACTCTCCCCATTTGGAGAGACCCTAGACACCCAATTTCAATGTCGAGAGATTCTCCATGGGGCAATGGAATGGAGGTTCATAGATCTGAAGACTACAAGAAAAAGAAATCTGATTCTTTTCTTTAGCGTTCAGCTCCTCCCAGAACTGAATCCAGACACTTATGTGGGACCAGAACTAAGAGGAACCCTTTAATAGGAGAGGGAGAGAGTGAATGGCGCAGATGTCCCTACCTCCAACATTAGCTCTGCCCCACCTAGCATCTTCAATGGCTCCATATTGCTTCTTTATCTGTATAGAATTTAAAGCCCTTTACAATCTTGCTCTAACGTATTTTTAGAGTGGTCATATATATCACATTGTTTTACTAATCTTCATACAGAACATTTTGTCTCATCTCTTTGTTTTTTCAAAAGCTCTCTCCCATGGATGGAATACATTTCCTCCTAATCTCTCTTTTAAAATTCCTTATTTTCTTCCAAAGTTTGCTGAAGCACTGCTTTCTACATGAAGCCTTTCCTGATTCCTTCCCCTAAAGTTTTTTCACTTTGAATTTATCTTGTATGGCTTTTGTAAATATTTATGTAACTCCAGTTAAAATAATCCCTCTTACAGAGACTTTGGATGATGTTTTTGTACCTACAAGAAAACACAGAATCTTGGGGACTGACAGTTAACTTTCATCCTTAAAGGAGCATTGTGATTCACTGAAAGATGACTAAGAACTTTTTCCTGAAGAAATTTGTACAAGAAACTGCTTTTGGAGAATGACACTGAGAGGGACTTGGAGAGTTAACTGTCATCTTGGAAAGAATCTGAAGAGACACTTGGGAGAATTGAGTTTAATTGTCATTCAGAGGGGAACTCCATGAGTTTAACTGTCCTTCATGCCTGATGAAAACGAGACAAAGCTAACTCATACTGTGGTGAAGACATTCTGAGAATTCCTGAACAGAATGGAGAGTCTTTAACTGTTATTCTGAATTGAACTAAGCCAAATTTTGTCATTTATATCTTTGTAACCTCTCTCAAATTTGCCTTCCTTTCTTCTGACACTGCAACTACCTTGATACTAGCTTTCATCATCTCACACATGAACTACTGAAATAGATTGTGGGTTGGTGTACCTTCCATGAGTCTTTCCCCACATCAATCTAGCTAAACTAAACTTCCTAAACTCAGGTCTGAATATGTCACTTCCAAAATTAACAAACGTGACTAGCTCTCTATTATGTCTAAAATATAAAATCCTTTTTGCATTTTATAACTCTGTGCAACCTGGTCCCTTTTTATCTTTCCACTCTTCTTACATTCTACTTCCTTCAGTTATACAGTTTCTTTGCTGTTCCTTACACAAGACACTCTACTTCCAATCTCATATATTTTCATTCATTATCTTCCACAAATGGAGTGGTCTCCCTTCTCATCTCCATAAGCTGGCTTCTCTGGTTTCCTTCAAATCTCAGCTTATGACAACACTTCCAATTTACCCTTATTTGTACATAAGTGTTTACCTGTTATCTCCCCTATTAGAATATGAGCTCTGTGAAGGCAGGACTGGGTTTTCCCTCTTTCTTTATATCCCTAGCACTTAATAAAGTGACTAGCATATAGTAAGTGCTTAATAAATGTTTGGATTTGACTTCTGAGGAGAGATGGAATGTGATTTTTAAAGAAACTTTTTATTTTCAAAACATATGCATAGTTTTCAACACTAACCCTTGCAAAACCTTGTATTACAAGTTTTTTCTCCTTTCCTTGCCCCTACTCCCTCTCCTAGATGACAAGTAATCCAAAATATGTTAAACGTGCAATTCTTCTATACATATTTCCACAATTATCATGCTGCACAAGAGAAATCAGATCAAAAAGGGGAAAAATAAGAAAGAAAACAAAATGCAAGCAAACAACAACAAAAAGTGAAAACACTCAGTTCCCACAGTTCTCTCTCTGGGTGCAGATGGCTCTTTTCATCAAAAGATCATTGCAACTAGCTGGAATCATCTCACTGTTGAAAAGAGTCACATCCATCAGGACTGGTCATTGTATAATCTTGCTGTTGCTGTGTTCAGTGTTCTACTTACTTATGTGATTTCTGAGAACTTTGTAAAAGATCATTCCTAGAGTACTTGTTTCAGAGTTAGCTATATTCTAAAGAGAAATGACTTGTTGGATTGTGAGGAATTTTGGAGGAAGCAGCAGACGTGGTCATTGATGTGAGAACTCACATCAACAACTTTCTTCCTCTTCTTTTCCAGAGCACAGCTGACTCTGGCTATGATGTTTCTTAGAGTTGATACATTGTTCAAATATTTATCTACATCTTTGTATGATTTATTTTTGTCAATAAATTATGTGGGCAATAGCAATAGTGTTTGCCTAAGCCAAGTTTGAGTTCCAAGTTTGAGTCTGAAAGAGAAGAAATAGCTTATGGGAAAAGAAATTTCCTCATTTTTTACTGGAGTGGAGACAAAGCTAATTAATGAAATTTTTTCATATTAAGTAATTTGGGGGTAGTTTTAAATTAGTTGATCCCAGCTACATTGTCTTTTGAATTCAGTAAAGAAAAAATAATTTATAAGGTAACAATACAATAACAAACTGGAGGGTGGGGAAATAGTGTATATATTCTGAGAGCACCAAACAAGTATTTCTCACACCCTGCATCACCTATTTTTTGAAGATTTATGCATGGAGCTGCTACATATGAATAAGTAAAGTCTGCTTCCCCAGTAGAATTTACTCTTTTGTGGGGAGGATAGGAATTCTTTCATATTTTCTTAATCTAGTTACAATGTCTTGCACATAGCAGATACTTAGTAAATGTATATTGATTAATCACTTCTTCCTTCTTTCTTTTCTATTTTCATTTTCCTTTTTCATTTATTAATATATGTTATATATATAATATATTAATATAATAATAAATTCCATTTATTAAGCCCAGAAATACTTTGACTTGCTTTCTCTTGTGGTTCATGTTTGAAACAGACAGGGTTAAGTGACTTGCCCAGGGTCACATATCTAGCAAATATCTTAGGTCAGATTTGAATTTAGGAAGATGAGTTTCCCTGATTCCAGGCCTGGTATTCTATCCACAGTGACACCTAGCTGCCCCTACTAGACCTTAGACTTGTTATTTTTTGTAATGTTTCTAGAACCTTAACTACAAAGTATTCTGGGTATTTTAGGCATTGCATCCCTGATAGATTCTGTGAAAGTTCATTGCCTCTAGGGGAAATAATGGAAGACTTATGTAACTTGCTTGTGTAGCGTGCTATAGTCAATTTCTCATTAATATTTTACTTTTTATTCCCTGAGTATTGCAAAGACCCCCACAAAGCTGCTAATCCTCAGTGGTTTGGTTCTTAATGAATCCATTAATTTTGTGTATAGTTGTATAGAATCATTAATCTCCAAACTTTCTATGCCTTGTCCCCCCGTACTTGCCACTCATCATTGATTATATTTCACCAAGGTTATATAAATATTTTGCTTTCTTTAAGCCAATAAATAGTTTCATACTGTTCAGGCTTGACTTGGAATCTATGGTGAGTCTCCCTAGATAGGTAACTCTTCTAGCTCAAGGTTGGCATTTGCATTAAGTCTCTTCTCATTTGTGGAGAGAATCATTACTGTGTGCTTCATTTTTACCACCTTGTGTAGCTTCTCAAAGACTGAAGCCAAAAAATCAAGCATCTCTCCTCTCCTAACTTTTTGCCAACTCTACCCCCTTATCTTGGAACAGAGGTATGAATAATGGGTTTCTCCTGTAATAAGGAGACTCTTATGCAAATGCTGACACTGAGTTCCAGGTTACAGTTAATAAGCAAACTTATACAGAATTATTTTTTCAAAAGTCTCTAAGACTGAAAATGGTGTCTGAATGTCTTTATAGCTCTGAATCTCATGATTCTCATTTTACAGATGAGGAGCCTGACCCTCAGAGTGATCCAGTGACAAGCCTAGGAAGGCACAGTTAGTCAAAAGTGAAGGTGGTACTCCATTACAACTTTTCTGACTTCAGGGTGTCTAACAGCAAAATGAAATAAGCAAAGCATAGGAAGAGTAATGGGTATTGCCAAACTTGAACTGTTAGTGGGTATGCTAAGGGGGGATTGTTTATGACTTTAAATCTCAAATTGTGATGAGTAACTGAATTAATGCTACTTCAAATGCAAAATATCTTTAAAATTTTTTTGATTATAGTATTTTATTTTTCCTAATATGTACAAAAAATGGACCTCAACATCCACACCTGCAAAACATATTCCAAACTTCTTTCTTTCCTCTTTGAGAGTAAACAATCTGACATCGATTAAACATGTACAGCGCTTTTAAATATGCTTCCATATTCACCATGCTACACACAAAAAAAAATCAGATGAAAAGGGAAAAAACATGAGAAAGAAAGAAAAAACCCAAACAAGCAAGCAACAACAACAAAAAGGTAAAAATGGTGTTTTGATCCACATTCAATTAGTTCTCTCAGACTCAGAAAGAAACAGAATTTGAACCCAGATCTTCGATCCCAGCCAAGATAGATCTTCTTTCTCATATATCTTTCTATATGGGTTTCAGATGAAAATTATCCTCTTCCCACCCTCCTACCAGCCATTCTTTTAGTTAATTATATTAGTATGTGGTACATACCTACTTCTGAGACACCATTACAATATAAAATTTTTATATAAGGCTCTGTGGAAAAGAGATATAAATTTATTTATGTTTTTCTCCAAAGGGCTTGGTTTCAGTGTAGAAGGCCAATTGGTTGCAGCCTATGTCAACTTTATTGTATCATATACTGTTTTCTCCTCTAGGTCCTTCTGAGTCTCCAGAGCTATATTTTGATTGTCTGGAGGAAAATTTAAGATGGAATATGTAACAGACTGGTCTTGATCATCAATCTGTAGAGAGAAAGGGAATGTGTTTAGATTACTTGTGGAAGGAGAGAACAAGAGAACAAAATTAGAGCAGTGTTTCTCAAGTACTTATGGAACAGGGATGATTGATCCAAGACTTCCATCTATAAGACTTCATTGATTTGTTACCAGAGTTTTTCCCCAGTAGTGATGGCTTTTTTTTTTTTTTTTTGAGATAGGTTGCTGATATGGCTGTTCCTTCTTATATATCACATAACCCCTTCTTTAGCCCATCTATTCTATTCTTGACTTGTAAATGGGAGATCATAAAATATGTACAGATCCAACTTAACTGGTTGTCATTAGACCCTTGGCTAAGACAACTGCTGGATGGACATAATGAGTTGGGGGCAGAAAAAGAGTCAGATAGTACAGATGAGACAGGAGAGGAAACCCACATAATAGAGAGGTTAAAGACTTTTTACCAATAACACATAGCTAGTGAGGGATTAAAGTAAAAGTAAATTTAGGAATCCCTATTTGAATCAATACGTGTTTCAGGCATAGCAATTCTGCAACGCTCCTAACTTGAGCCTGGCAATCAAAATTTCACTGTTCCTATAGCTGGGTTTTCTGCTCTTCTTTTCTCATCCTTCATCATTATCCCTGCCATGATATTTTTTGAAAGCTGTCTCCCATATCTTTCCTTTTTCAGCACAGGAACCTATTACTTTCAATTTTCACCATATTCTTTCCCCAACCTACATGCCCTAGAAGAGTTAGAAATATACTCAAAATGAAAAATTCTAAAATCCCTCACTTAGAAACCATTGAGGGTTTTTTTGATGACTCAACTTTCATTTGACTTCAAGCTACAATTCTAAAATAATATTAACTAGAGCCTAACTTGGTGTTTCTGTCTTGGGTTATCAGGGAGGCAGTTTGGAGGGCAGTTCCTGCAGAGGTTTGGGCTCAGAGTAAGGCATCCTAGGTTAGTTTTAAGCTTGATCTCTGATTAACTGTGGTGTTGAGGCAAATCATATAACCTCTCTATGTCTGTTTCCTCAGATGTATCATGGGGATAATACCCTATACCCTACACTTCCCTCTGGAAGAAATATCATGTAGAGAAGCAATAAGGTCAGATTAGTCTAGTGGATTTGGGAGCATTTTCTCCATAACTGGATGCTCATTCAGGTCAAAACCACTAACTGTAGGTTTTCCACAGGGCCTCTTTTCTCTCTTTCTATACTATTTCACTGGGTGATCTTATCAGAAACCATGTAATTTAATTGCCATCTCTATGCTGATTTTTCTCAAATCTATTTATTCTTCCCTAATCTCTCTGTTGATCTCCAGTCTCAAACTCTTCAACTTCCTTTTGAACTGAATGTCTAGTAGAAATCATATTAAACTCAACATATCCTTCCAAGCTTACACATTATTGTGGGTATACCACCATGATCATCCCAGTCACCTAGGCTTGTGACCCAGTTATCATCCTTAGCTGCTCACTATCTGTGGCCAAGACCTATCAATTTCACTTTTACAATACCTTTTAATGTGCAATACCTCTTAAATATGGTCCCTTTTCTCCTCTGATATAGCCAATCAAGGACTTCATCACTTCATGCTCGGCCTATTACATAAGCTTGCTGGTGGGTCTGATGGCCAATCCCCCAACCCCGCTTCCCCACTCTCTCACTCCAATCCATGCTACATTTGGCCACCAAAATAATTTTTTCCTAAAGTATAGGTTTGACCATTTCATTTCCCTACTCCATATTACCTCCCTATCACCTCCAGAATAAAATATAAAATTCTCTGTATGGTTATCAAAGCTCTTCATAACCTAGTCCCTCCCTACCTTTCTAGTCTTCTTGCACTTTGCTCCCTGCCAGGGCCTCTGATCCAGAAACACTGGCATTCTTGCTGTTCCACAAACACAACACTCCATTTCTCACTCTGGATTGTCCTTCATACCTGCTATGTCATCCTTCCTTATCCTATCTACTAGCTTCCCTGGATCCCTTTAGGTCTCATTTAAAATCTCAAATTCTATCAGAAGCCTTTCCTAAAACCATCTTAATTCTAGTACCTTCCTTCTGTTAATTCTAGCACCTTCCTTTTGCTAATTAGTTATAATTCTGTTAATGTTTTCCTTATTTTATTGTGAGCCCTTTGAAGGCAGAGATTGTCTTTTACCTCTTTTTTGTATTTCAAGCATTTAGCACAATGCTTGGCACATGAAAGATCCTTAATTAAATTTTTATTGATTGACTGAGTTACATGCAGAAGTATAGCTAGACTGCCAATCAGTGTCAATGGCACTGGGTAGAGCCAATTTGGAGGTGAAAGATCACTTCCAAGACTACCTTTATACTACCTGGAAGAATGTCCCCATCTGGGGACCGGGAATGCTATTGTTCTTGCCAAACTAGGAATACAGAAGTGATAGAAGACCATCTCTCTAGTGCAAGAATTCTTGACATTGGAATAATTTTATCTTCTTCCTGATGCAGAAATAATGCTACTGGGGAATTCTGTTCTGGATGTAAGTCATTCTAGGAGTGCTGCTGTTCGTATTTTTCTAGCACAGGGAAGACCAATGTGCAGTATTATTCACTAAACTTTGCCCCTTGATGACATGATAAATGATATCATGAACTCCCAGAGGTTTCATCTTCCTAAAAATTTTACCCATGAATCAGGGTATTTTAAAAATGTCTTTATTTCTCTCTAGAATTTACACTGTTCTTGATAGACCTTACGTTGAACTTGAATAAAATTCAGAAATCAAAGTGAATCAAGATTAAAAAAAAAAAAGACAAAAACTTAACAATAACAAAAAAAAAAAATCCAAAACACAGGAACATTGACAATCCCTGACCAGGACTAGGTATTGACATTTTTAACCCACAGACAGGACTGTTTTTCTGAGCTACTCCCATTTTTTCTCACTGATACTATAACAATCCAAAATCCCAGTCTGTGTTCTCAAAACACGGATATCAAACCCATTAAGGGACTATGTGTGTGGCAAAAATCCATATATTTTATGTTTTGTCCCCATCCTGTGTTGGCCATACCAAAAGCTGCTGACTCCATTCCATGACATCAAACATACTCAGGTTTTGTGTATATTACCTTTCCCAATATGCCTTTAAATTCCTTAGTATGGGAATGGGAGACATTGTAAGGAGGACTGAGGATGTACTTACTGAGGACTGAGGAAGACTTCAGTACTTACCACAGTGTTGTATTCTGGGTTGCTTTGGATAAGTGGATCCTGATTTGAGGGTCTCTCCTGCAGCTTCAGATTCTTGTAACAAAGTTCATTAATGGGCTGCATGGGAACAATGCCCAGGGACATGTCAGCACATTGATCAGAACCATGTCAATAGCCAACCATATCCAGGATTCTCACTGAGGATTATCTATCTCTCCTCCTGGTTGATCCAGTTCTCTCTGCCTGCTGACTCTTCCTCTGAGTGTCCTATACATCTTCCCAAAGCCTTTATATCCAGCCTCTAAATTCATCCCAGTTTTCTGACCAGGAAAAAGCCTACTTAGTTATACTTTATTTGCAATACTCTTAGAGTAAGTGAAAGGTGATAACTTGAGCCCCTGAGCACAAAGCCTTCAGTTTTGAATTGTAAATTATTGCCACACCTTTGTTACACACTGGGATAGAGAGTAGGGCTATGATTGCTTTAATATAATAACCTTTCTTTACTGTGTAAAAACAGTATCTTAGAGATGCTCAGGGCCCTGAAAGGCTAGCTTGCCTAAGATCACACAGCCAGTATAAATCAAGTATTCTTGACGGAGGCCAGCCTTCTAACTCCCATACCATATCACCTCTCTACAAGAATGGATTAAAATAAAGGAAGATTTCATTATGCCATGGAACATTAAATAACTGTATTCTTTACTTCTATGTTTAATCCATTGGAATGGATCAGGAGGGAGGGAGAATCTCAGTTTCCCTCAGACTATAGCTTCTCTTACCTGACCAGAGTCCAGGAACACTTTGGATTTCTCACGAGCTAAAAAAGGAAAAAGAATGATTAGGAGTCATAGAGTCATTTCCATAGACCACAGAGAATAGTCAGCGTGGAAGATGCATAAGCTGAGTTAGGATGATGGGTGTTGGAGGAGAAAGAGAGAACATTCAGTGTCTTTTTTATGTAACAATTCTATTCTCCTCAGGACCAATATTAAAGATTTTAAAGCTCAAGAGAGCACAATTTTGTGCAGAGTCAATTGGCTTGGCCTACAGAATAAGGATGAGTTCAGAAGCAGAGACATTATCTAAAAGGGGAAGCAGGACTGAGTGAAGAAAAAACAGGGGGAATTTACCCTTGAAGAAACACGACCATTTCTTGTTTTGTTTTCCAGTCAAAATTTTGCAATGTCTCACTTGGGGGTGTCTCCTGGGTCTTAACTTCAGGGCCTGAGCAATGCATATTATATTCTTTTCCTTCTTTGAAAACCTGACTCTGCCACTGTTCATGTTAAAAACAAAGATCTGATTAAAGATCATAGAGGATCCTACTTGATTCCTCATACTTCTATTCAAGATTATGCCCTATAACCCACTCTCCACTCCTACCACTGAGCAGAATGAGCTGGTATTGGGTTGAGGGTGGAATTTACTGAACTGTTTGGACTGACTAGAGCTGGATAAGGTATCTAGTCAGGCTTCCTGGAAGAGGTGGATTCCTAATTTAATTTTTACATGAGCAGCTTTACTGAGGTCTAATTTTTCAAAACAAGGAGAAATGAGACCATTGGGCCTTTGGAGAAAAGTGCCCAGGCTATTCAGTGCCCTAAAATAAAGTAGAAATATTTCTATGTAATATATTAATAGTGAATTCTACTATTAATAGTAGAAAAATGATACAAATCTAACTGTCAAATAAGGAAATAATTTTTCTTTAATCTGAGAACCAGATTACTGAAAACGGACTACTATCTTCCCCAAAGGCCAAAAATACACAATGGGTAACTGGAGCATGTGAACGATGCTGTATTTGAAAGTAAGAGCAGACAGGAAATTCCCCATGTGAAGAGTAGTGAAGATCTATTTCTATACTTCTCTGAATATAAGTACTTCCGTTCCAACTCCCTATGGCTTTTGTTTTGAGTTTTTCTTTTTGGAGAGCCTTAGAAGTGGAGAGGGGCTATGGTTAAAGCTTCCACCTTACCCTGAGCCATTAATATACAGAGAAGCCCAAGATGAGCTTAGGTAGTTTACTAGGATATACATCCTAGGGAAAGAAGGAGGAAGGAGAGAAAGTCCTGTTGGAACAGAAAGGGAAAGATAAGATGGATCTAGAAAGCAATTTGAAAAAAGTTACAAAATGGCAGGATATTTGACCTAATGATAGCATTATTTGTTCTGTAAAGCAAAGATACCAAAGAAGGAGGAAAAGATCATATGCATAGAAAAATATTTATATCACCTTGTTTTGTGGAGACAAAGAACTAGAAACCAGAATCTAAGTCAAATAATTGAGTATTGAATGAACTAACTAATTATGGTATATGGATGTAATGGAATACTATTGATCAATGAGAAATGATAGAGGGGATATTTTGTATGAACTAGGTAGATTTGTATTAATTGATGTGAAGTAAGAGAAACCTTTAGGTTTAAGACTTTATTCAATTATGATTTCAGAATACTGGTGATAAAGAAAGCTTCCTCATGACAGCAAGGTAATAGAACTAATTGACACACATTTCTGGACATAACCAATAGAAACAGTTTTTTATGTTTGACTATACATATTTATTAAAATATTTTTTTTCTAATGGAGAAGGGGGAGGAACTAAGAAACAAAAATACTAGTTAAATGAAAAAAATTAACAAAACTAGGAAAAAAATACATGTTTTAGGGTGATACACAAACCTTTCTTCTGTCTCATTTTCCAAGCCAAACACAAAGCTCCCACCAATAAAATAATTAAAAGACCCAGGATCAAGAGCAGTAGTACAGACTTGTCAAGAACGCCAGATCTGCAGAAAGAAAGAAAATCCAAAATAGTTGATGATCTCATCCCTTTCTTTATCCTTCCTACTTTTATGTTGAGGTACACATCCCATGTCCTATCTGCAGTTGGAAAATTGACCTGCCAAAGATGGACTGATGATCAACACTTGGAGAATGATGCAAAAAAAACTTATTAGGAGCTAAAAAGGTTTTCTTGTTAATAACCAAATATAGAGCCATGATATGGTCATTTATTGGCTACAGCAGCAAAGTGATTCAAGGTTAATGGGGTTCCCAGCTTGAATATCAACAAAGAGAAAAATATAGATAGGCTGATAAGACCAATTACATGTCAGAAATGGGAAGATACAACCATGCACCATGATAATCATTCATGAGAATAAACATATATGTCTAGTTCTGAACATAAATGTGCACTTCACATTGGGACATGTAGTGGAGAGATTGTTGGACTGAGGCCTAAGAGAACCGGCTTTCACCCAAGCTTTGCCACTGTATAGCTATGTGATCTAAGAATCTAAGGCTTGGTTTATTTTTTCTTTAAATTGAGTAAATTTAAATTAAAGTCCAAGTAAAAGGTCTTTAAGATCTCTTCTACCTCTGACATTTTATGGTTTTGTGCCTCAATCAATCAATCAATTAATAAGAATTTTTAAGTACCTACACCAGACATTGTGCTAAGGGCTAAAAATACAAAGAAAGACAAAAATATTTTAAAAAGTAGTCATTGTTCTTCAGGAGTTTACACTTGAATGCAGGACACAGCATGTAAATAATTGGATAAATGAGATACAGAATAAAAGGAAGGTAGTCTTAGAGTAATGGGAGCAGAGGGAACCATAAGAGAGCTCTTGTAGAAGGAACTATTTGAACTAAATCTTGGAAAAATCCAAGGGATGTCCAAAGTCAGAGGTTAGAAGGTAGAATACTTCAAAAATGGGGGAAGCCACTGCTTAGGTCCAAAGAAGGGATATAGAGTATTATGTTCAAGTAATTGAAAGTGGACTTGCATCTCTGCATCATTGAGTGTGGAGGGTAGTAAAATATGAAGAGACTGGAAAGAACCTTACTGCCAAACTGAGCACCTAATACTTGATTCTCAAGATAATATGGAGCCATGCTAGCTAACTGAGCAAGGAAATGACATGGTCAAAACTACATTATAGGAAAAAATACCTTGCCATTTTTGGGAGGATGAATTGGAGAGGGAATCCAGGAATCTAATTAGAAAAAGAGCAACTAGAAGACTATTGTAGTAATCCAGGTGAGAGGTGCTAACGTCCAACAAGGCTGTGTGAATGGAGAGACGGGAAAGTATGCAAGAAATTTTGTGGAGGCAGAAATAACAAGATTTGACAACTGCTTATATGTGTGGTGTAAGAGAATAGAGTCAAGTAAGATAGATGTCAAGTTTGCAAACCTAGGGGACTGAGGAGAGAGTGTCTTTAATAATAATAGGGGAATTCAGAAGAGTGGATGATTTGGAGGAGAGATAATGAACTTATCCTTACCTTGGGAGTTGCATAAGGTCATTAATTTCTTTTGAAGTCTTCTCTCCACCTATTTCATTTTTGCTCGTTATTTTGTTTGTTGGTGATGTGGTTATAGATATATAAATATATCTATTTGGGACCACTGTAGATGCTAGAAAAAGGAAAATTCAAATAAAATCCAAGACTTTGTCCTTTTGTCTTTTCTTATGCAAATACTTTTATATTTCCATTTTATATAGAGTTTGTGATTCATGAAAGCAACCAGACAAATGACTGTGGGGGATGAGACCTGCTGGAGCAGAAGGGACACTCATTTACCCCACAAAATATGTCTAGATCATGGTTCTTAATCAGGGTTCTATGACTTCATTCTAAAGAATTATTTTGATAGCTATATTTAAAATTATATAATCCTGTGAATTTTATTTTATGCATTTAAAAAACATTACTAAGAAGGGACCCATAGTCTTCTTCAGACAGCCAAAGAACTCCAGGACACACAAAAAAGTAAGAACTGCTGGCCTAGATACAGGTAAAAGACCACTTAGATAAATCTTAATGTTCTATACCCTTGTATTTTTAAATCTTTGCCTGATGGGTTGAAGATTAGAGGGCTTATACAGAGAGCCCTCACTTGATTGATGTGTTACTTAATGGGGAGAAGCTGGAAGTCATGGTTGGGAAGAAGTCAATATAGTGTTTTCAGAGAAGCCTTGCAAGTGGTTGGAATGATCTCTCTGTCTGGCAATAGCAGATATCACTCATGGTGCAATGACCAATGGCATGGGCCCTTAAAGAAGCCTCAATAATCTCTCCCTTTGTTACTTCATGACAATATGATCCAATGTGACCACTGGAAAGAGCAGTAGGAATCCTGGGTTTGAATCTTGCTTCTGGTGCTTATTAGCTGTGGTGATGACCTAGAGCAAGAAACTTAACCACTTTAAAACTCAGTTTCCTCACCTGTAGATGGGGATAATGATACTTATACAACTAAGTACTGCATTAAATAACACTTGGGGAGACCTTGAAAATGGTAAAGCTCTAAGGAGATGTAAGAATTGTGTACAGTTACAAGAATAGAAGATTTAATCCCTTGTACTAGGTGGCTAGATGTTGGGGTTTGCAGAGAAGTTAGGGCTTGGTTTGGGATTTCTTGGAGATGAAAAACCAGGACAAGAGCTGGAGTTAGGGAACAGCCCTTAATTCTTAATTATAACTAGGCTACAGGCCACAGTAGAGATCACATTCCCTTCCCCCTTCTCCTTGGCCAAGGGGATCATCAGCCTTTTGGGATGGATGTGGGTTCTAGTTCAGTTCCAGGGGACCCACAGGCCACTTGTGGGAAAATTTTCTAGCTCAATTCATGCCTATGAGGGAATAGAGAATGAAACTAGAGGACTTAGTCATTCCAATGTAGCTAATACACTGGAGATATGGATCTCATTGATAATGACCTTGGGAATTTTGGGACTCATGCCCAACTTACATTAAACAGGCACAAATCTGTACCCAAGCACTCACATTCATTATCTGGATTTGTCATCAATTAGTTATGGACTGATTTTACTACTATAATTGGGGGATAACTCTTGCTTCCATAAGCCCTGGGTACTGGGAGAAGTATTTCTCTTACCTGGAGAAATAATTATAGTAACTGGGAACTTGGAATCCAATAACAGTCCATCAATCCCACAAAAATACTTTCCTGTATCAGCTTCAGTGATGTTTTTAATGGTGATTGTGAATGTTAGGTTTTCTTGATTGTCTCTGATGGAAACTCTTGAGTCTGGATAATTCTCACAGAAGATATAATATGAGCTTTTGCACCAGTATTTATGTTTAGTCTTGTATTGTTCTTCATAGGAACACTGCACAATCAAGGATTTTCCTACAATTCCAGTCACCTCACTGGGGCCAGACAGAGATAAACAATCTGGAAAACACAAACCCATATTGTCATCTCATGTATAAGGTTTAAAACAAAGTGGGTGGCATTTCATAAGCTTGTTTCCCCTTAAAAGCTTCATCAGAAATCATCAACCTAAGATATCAGTATGAAGTAGAAGTCAGGGATACACTGGACATTGTTATCAGATTCAGAGACAGGACCAGATAATCTTGTCAAGGTCTGGGAGCTGAAGGTTAGAGTTTCTGTTCTTGTTTCTTTTTTCTTTCCCAAGAGAAAGCAGAAGTTCCTTCATAACTCCTTCCAGGAGAAGTGTTAGACACTACAATGCAGTGACTATACTTTGTGACCTAATATAGGAAGCTGTCTTTAGGGGGCCAGAAGACAAGATGATGAATTGGATGGAACATAAGACTAAAAAAAAAAGAAATCTGGGTTCTAGTCTTAATTGTGCCACTTTGACTTTGTAGAGTCACTATTTACTCCCCCTGACTTAGTTTCCTTATCTATAAAAGAAAATGTTTTCAATAGAGTACTTTTGGCCCCAATATCTGTAGTACCTGGGGCACCCCTCTTTCCCACATGGAATGTTCAAAAATATTTTTGATAAAGGTCATTCTGCACACTACTCAAAACCATTTTTGTCTCTAATTAACTAGAGGGTAATCTGTTCAAAGCAAAGTCTCTTAATGAACTAACATAGTAAGAAAAGTTATAATAAAATATCTCCATTTGTTCTCCTTTCCATCATGTACCTAGAACACATTGTCCCATAAACACACACCATCATTATAGAGAATGGTCACAACTAGGGATCAAATATGAAGGTTGCATACTTAGAACCAATATAAGGATACCCACACGGAGTGGCAATTCAAACCCTCAACCCTGTAAGACCAAAGATGCAAAGTGATGTCATTTAACTACTTTTGTTGACTTGATCCCCATTGGTTGGGTTATCTCCATGCTCCCAATTTCCATTATCTCATAGTGATTACTGATGTTGGCTCTAAGTGACTGCTTGGCAGCTAACCTCAGTTGATTATGGTTTCATGGTGACTTCTGGGCACAGTAATCATTGTGGTGTAATTCAACTGATCTGTTCCTCTATTGAGACAGTTATGTGATGCAATGGATAGAATAATGGACCTGGAGTCAGGAAGATCTGAATTCAAATCTGACCTTAGTTATTTGCTGTGCAATCCTGGCCAAATCTCTTGGTCTCTGATTGCCTCATTTTCCTCAGCTGTAAATGGAGATCATGATAGCACCTACTCCTCAAGATTGTCATGAAGATCTAAAGAGATATTGCTTAGCATAGTGTCTGGCACATAGCAGATACTTAATCAGTGTTCGTTTTCCTGGAAAGAAGTTTGGCAGAAACTTGTCAAAGACCAGCATCTCAAATTGTATATCAAAATAAGGTAAAAATTAGTACATGATTTAGACTTAGATAGTAATATTATAAGCAAATTATGGAAATGTGGAAAAATTTGTCTGTAAAATCTATGGCTAAAGGATGCATTTATGAACAAATAGAAAAAATTACAGGAAGTGTAATGAATAATCTTGACTACATGAATTTAAAAGGTTTTGCAACCAAAGCAATGCAGACAAAATAAGAAAAAAAAAGAAAATGGGGGGAAATTGAAATGATTCTTTGAAAAAAGCCTCATTTCCTCAAATATGGAGAGAACTGAGAATATTCCCTGATTTATAAATGATCAAAGGATATCAACAGTCAGTTTTCAGAAGAAATATAAGCTATCAATAGTTAAATAAAATGCTCTAAATTGCTATTTTACATATGCAAATTAAAACAATTCTGAAGTAGCATCTCACATTTATCAGATTGGTTAACATAACAGAAAAGGAAAACGACAAATGCTGGAGGGGATGTGTAAAAATGGTTACACTTATGCATTGTTGGTAAAGCTGCTTGTAATGTTCAGGCTAGCTTTCTGTCATAGTCTGACTCAATCTCAGTCTTAAACCAGTCTCCCTCAGCAGTCTAAACCAGTCTCTCCCCACAATCTGAATCTGACTTCCTCCTGACTGCCTGTCCCCAGTTCTTATATATCCTATTACAATTACATCATTTCATTATACTGAGTATTTGCCAATCAGAGTGATTATATCATTATGTCAAATTTGAGTGATTATATCATTATATACTAGATATATGTAACAATTCCAAGACAATTCCAAATGACTCAGACAAAAAATATTATTTACAATCAGAGAGAGAGCACTAATGAATTATTGTTCGATCAAATTTTAAAACTATTATTTATTTATTTATAACTTTTTTTTGAGTTTCAAATTCTTTCCCTTCTCCATCTATTTATTGAGAAGGTAAACAACATGATAGAACTTATGAATTCTGAGTGTGCATTGAAGCATATTTTTTCACTTATTTTATTTTTCTTCTTTTTTACAATAAGGCTAATATGAAAATAAATTTTGCATCACTTCACATGTATAATTATTATTATATTATATGTATTCTCAAAGGGAAAGTGGGGACTGGATGGAGCAAGAGAATTTGGAACTTGAAATTTTACAAAAATAAATGTTAAAATAAAATATAACTATATTTAACATGCTTGTTTTCTTTCTTTCTTTTTTTTTAAATAGCCTTTTATTTACAGGATATATGCATGGGTAACTTTACAGCATTAACAATTGCCAAACCTCTTGTTCCAATTTTTCACCTCTTACCCCCCCCACCCCCTCCCCTAGATGGCAGGATGACCAGTAGATGTTAAATATATTAAAATATAAATTAGATACACGATAAGTATACATGACCAAAACGTTATTTTGCTGTACAAAAAGAATCAGACTCTGAAATATTGTACAATTAGCTTGTGAAGGAAATCAAAAATAACATGCTTGTTTTCTTTCTTCCATTCTTTCTGTTTCTTCTCTTCTCTCAAGAGCAGCTAACGTTGACTTGCAGCCAAGACACATAGAACTTTTCTTACTATGATGTTTCAGATGCTTTCAACAAATTATGTTCTCTAGCTGACTAATAAATGGTAGAGATAATTCTGTTTATATTTAAGAAAGAAGTTCATGGATATTATTTTTGAACACCTAACCTTTACTGTTAATAATGAAAAAGTTTGAGCTCCCTTGGCAATGTGATCCTCAATCTAAACTTTGAACAAGAAAAGGGAGATTTCCTAGGTGGTACCAGATTTGGGAGCTACCAAATGGATAATGTCAAGATTTAAAGTTTCCGAGTTTGAACACTGATGTATCAGTTTCCTAGAGGAAGACTGCCTCTACACCAAGCATCTTGAAAAAGGAAGAATGTTGCTGATAGATGACTGCCCTATAATTGAAGGACTAAAGTAATGTCCTCTGTTTGTCTTTCTCTGTCTCTCAGTCTCTCTATCTGTCTGTCTCTCTCTCTTTCTCTATGTCTCTCTGTCTTTCTCTTTGTGTGTGTGGTAATGGTGGTGGTAGAAGTGGAAGTAGGAGTGGGTGGGAAAAGGGAAGGAAGAGATTTTAATTTTACCAACCCTGGTGTTGCTGTGATTTATTCAAATAGTATAGGTCCATGGGAAAAGATAGCTTTTCTAGCATTTTATCCAAAACACGTTTCTCTTTCAGGGGTATTCTAATAGGTTCCTTGAGTGTTTTATGTATTTCTGGATTTGTTTCTGGGCTCTCATGAAGCATTTTCTGTGGGGGACAAAATAAAAGCTGTCCCACACCCAATATACATAGAGTATATTTTAGGAGGTAAAGATCCTGCTGTGTATATTTAGGATTCTTTATTCTGGAAATTTCCCCAGAGTAAAACTGAAGGCAGAGTTTATAGTGAGTCAAAGAAAGAAAATGAACATCTTTGGGTCAGTCCCCCAGGATTGAACCTGTTTCATATGAGCCCAATGTCTTGGGGGTAAGAGGATAGGTAAGGGGTGGATCATATGTTACATAAAGTTTAAGAACCCCTGGGTAAGAAACTAAACATTTTGGGTAGACAAGTGTTATTTCCATGAATACTAGTAGGACTTCAGAATATAAAGTAAGTTTGAGAAAAGAAAAGCTGACTAAGATAGTTATTTGAGAGTAGAAGATAGACTTCTATAATGTGGATTAAATTACAGGAATGATGGGGCTCTTGATGATAGAATACCAGGAATAGATATTTGCCTGGAGTCTGATCAAGAGGTTATTAAACTGAAAATGAAAAAGGAAGGGGAAAAATCCCCAATATAGCTACGGAGCTAGTTATTTAGAGAGTAGCATATTCAATGTAGAAAAAATTTTTTTTGAAGACTAAAATAGAAATGATTCTGATGAGGAATAAAAGATGGAGCTGTCTTAACAGACTTAACATGGCTTCACAAGGAAGTCATAAACCAGATCAGTTTTTAAAAGCACAGAAGCTAAAAGCAAGAACAGGTAATGAAACCTAAATACAAAACTGTGCCACAATCTTGAAAGAATAATGTCAGAAGCACTAAAGTCTGGAATTATTTGTGCCTGATAATAAGTTCTAATGACAATAGAAAAAGTTGTTTAAATTTTTTTTTAAATTCATGACAGGGCAGGAGAAATATCAAAGAATAGTACTGTTTGCAAATGGATGGAAAAAAATGAGAATGGAAGAAAATGAGAAAAGAAAGTGACTTCATTTTAATTTTGCTTCTCAGGATTCTAATGAATAACAGCCTGGGGTAGATATTGAAAGAACAGGAAGATACTCCTGATGAAATTTTTTTTAGAGGTTGAATTTGAAATGTGTGGTCAGCAACTGTGAATTCAGTTCTCAACAATATTTTAAGATACATTGCAAATTGCCTTTCTTTATATTCCCAAACCTTACTGCAGAGCCTGAAACATAATAGGTACTAAATTACTAAATAAAGGTTTATTGCCTGACTGACATTTAGGAAAGAGACTGACAAACTAGAGCATATTCCAAAGGGACCAAGAATATTGGTCACTCGATATTCCTCTCCAAAAACTTTTCATGTTTCCACAAAGCCAAGTTAGTTTCCCGAGTCTAGATACATAGAGATTTCTTTGAGTGTATCTTGTTTTCTTTGGTGTGGATCTGTTTCTGGTCCATTCTAGGTTCTGTATAGAGCTTGATTCCTAGTTTCATCCTAGAATCTGCTGCTGACTCCTCTCCTCTTACCCCTGCCAGAGGGACTTTCTAATGATCTCCTTCACTCACCTTTTGGGCAAAGAAATAGTAGAATTGAAGATAGTGGCAATAGCAGCAGCAGTGGGAGTCTCTCTTGCTTGCTCATTTCTCCACTGGGTGCTCAGAATACATTCTCTTCAGTTCACTTCTCCAATCTTTATGGTGTGCCCTAGAAATCAGCTCCTTAAAGCCTCTGACTTACGTTTCTGGTTTTTTTTTTTTGTGTGTGTCACGTTTCCTGTTTTTATGTAGCTGTCTAATGGTAAGAATCTACATAGCTGTTTAAAGTTCTCAGGAAGGGAGAGGGAATAAGCATTTATCTAGTGCTTACTATGTGCTAGGCTCTGTGTTAAGCATTTACAAATTTGAAAGTTCACTGGGAATGAAAGTTACCAAGAAGAAGTATGAGGGGAAAAAATTAGAAAAAAGACTAAAAATAGGTTGTGTTTGGAGGAGGAGGAAAAAGAAGAAAATAAGCATTTATATAGCACCTACTATGTGCCAAATTCTATGTTTATATGGATTCTAGATAACAAATGATGCTCTTACCCTTTTCCAGTCACCCGTGGAGTAAAGCAGGACTGTATGCCTGCTCCTATGCTTTTTTAAAAAAGCATGTTTTCAGCAATTTTATCAGATGCCTTCAATGAGTATAATAGCACCAAGGTTAGCTACTACACTGATGGCAACTTCTTTAACTTGAAAAGGCTACAAGCCAAGACAAAGTGGAGGGAGAGTGGATGTATGACTTTTTGTTCCCAGATAGTTGGGCACTCAGTGCAGCTTCTGAGGCTCAGATGCAACAGTGTATGGATTGAATTTCTACCACTTGTGTGAATGTTGGTCTGACAATTAACAAAGATGAGATTTGAATTCAGTTCTTCTTGACTCCAAGTCCAGCTGGGGGTTCATTAGGCTACCTGCCTGTGTCATGTACTGGGAGCACTTCTTCCTCTTGAATCTAGCAGCAGCATTCCTACAAGAGACATCATTCCTTTGTGGGTTCCCTGTAAGGAGATTTCTGGCAGCCCTTGCTGAATTCTCCTTCTTTTGAACTCAAGAAGACAGAATCTGTTCAATAAGACTGTTCATGTATATTCCATTGTTGTTCAGTTGTATCTGACTTTCTGTGACCCTATTTGGGGTTTTCTTGGCAAAGATACTAGAGTGATTTGTCATTTTCTTTTTTAGCTCATTTACAGATAAGGGAATTGAGGCAAATAGGGTTGTGACCTGACCAGGCTCACATAGCTGGCAAGTGTCTGAAGAATCTTCCTGACTTAAGTCCTCATACTTTATCCACTGTGCCATCTAGCTATCCCTCAATAACATAGTCTGCACTATTGACCTAAAATATTTTCATATCTGGCAGTCATGGATTGCCTGCTAGATCATGAGTTCCTTGAGGAGGGAGACTATCTCTGTCCTGCAGGCTCTTCAATTTTTTGCAGTTCCTAGCATTTTGCTGAGTCCTTGATAAGTGCTTAAGCAATGTTTATTCATTTCAGTTTTATCAGTACACTAAGAAAGGTTTTCACATTCCCATTTTTTCCTTGGAAGTATATAGAGTTATTTCATTTCAGAAAAACTTTCCTTTAAAAAGGAAAGTTAGGGTCTAGATTGTTGCACTGGGAGTTAGTAAGTTAGTAAGTCCTGAGTTCAAATCCAGCTTTTGATCCTTAGTAGCTGTGTGAATTTAGGCAAGTTACTTAATTTCTGTTTGCTCGAGTTTCTTCATCTATAAAATGGGGATAATAATAGTGCTTATCTTGTAGGACTATTGTGGAGATCAAGTGAAATAAGAATTATAAAGTGCTTAACAGAATTAAATCATTTCCTAAGGAACAGAGTTGAGGGAATGAGAGAAAAAGTCAAATCCTCAGGAAGGAGTTGGGAAAAGACTTCTGTGAAAGAATAGTGCTTTTCACATAAGGGCTGGGTTAGCCTTCCTATTGTAGGGCAATCTACCTGCCTTTCTCAAACTATATTTTTCCCTGAGGCAACTGGGGTTAAGTGAGTTGCCCAGGGTCACACAGCTAGGAAGTGTTAAGTGTTTGAGATGAGATTTGAACTCAGATCATCCTGACTTCAGGGATGGTGCTCTATGAACTGTGCTACCTAGCTGCCCCTACCTGCCTTTCTCCCACCATATATTGCTAGACAGATAAAATTCACTTGATATTTAAGGATAAACAGACCAGCTCAATCTAGGAGACACCAGAAACAAAAATACCCTCTAAGACAGATAGGTAATACAATAGGTAGAGTACTGACTCTGGAGTCAAAATAACCTAAGTTCAAATCCATCATTAGACAGTTATTAGCTGTGTTGACCCTAAGCAACTCATTTAACTTCAGTTTTCTCATTTGTGGAAAAAATAAAATGGTGACAATAAAAACACCTATCTTCAGGTGTTATTAGGATCAAATGAGATAACTGTAAAATGCTTAGCATGGTACCTGGTACATAGTAATATAGACATATTAGCTTACTATTAGGGCAAAAAAATAAAAAAACCCAAATTGGGTTCCCTTAGAAGAAGGGACTTATTTCTAGCACCAAATGACGTCATGAAGAGTCAGACTTGACTGAAAAAGAACAAGAACACATTTGTTTCCCGTCACATGTGCTTAAGTAAAGCAGGTTTGCTGTTACACAATAGAGGCACTAATGCTTAGTTTGGAGGAAGACAATAACCTGGCTCTTTGGGTTTAGCACTTGTTTCTGTGCCTTCTCCAGACCTTTCTTTCTTCCTTCCTCCAACTAATTTTCATGACAGATTCAATAATTTTGGTACTTCAAAGAAAAGGGCAACCACAAGAGCCCTTGATGCTGTGTTAGCAGAGCTTCCTCTAAAATAGATGCTGACTGAAAACAATGTGAAAATTGGGTACAGTTTAAATCGGGAACCAAAAAGAATTTCCAGCCCTAAATCAGAATGACGCTTCTAAATATTGTTATTTGACTGTTCCTATGTGTAAGCCTTAAATTTTCAGTGAGATAATGATCTCCTTAAGAGTGTGTTGGTATAAAGAATACTGAATTGAGAGTCAGGTGGCCTATGATCTGATTTAGGCTTTGATATTATCTCATTGGTTACCCATAGGCAATCATTGTCTCTTCTTGGTCCTCAGTTTCTTACTCTGTAAAAGGGGTGTGTGAGGATTTGGATGGTAGGGATGAATCATTTTGGAAAAGTGGATTGAATTTAGATTCAGAGGACTGGATTGAAACATAGCTTCCAAATGCATGATCTTATATGTCACTTAATTTCTAAGGCCCTCAGTTACCTACACTGTAAAAATCGAGGTGATTAAATTAGATGATTTATAAGATTCATTTAAGCAGAATAATAATAATCAATGACTTGTTACCAAAGCATAGGCACTCTGTTTACTTGACGAATTGAAGAACACCTTTTCAGCCTTTGTCACACAGTGTCCAAGATGGGACAACCATAAATGGTATATTTTTGAAGGAAAAATAAATTCTTTTTCTTATCTTCTTGGTTCTCTCTTTCCCCAGCTCCTGCTTGACATGGGGGAACAGATATTACACCAGTCACACATGGGGATACGTATTCCCGCAGGAATTCACTTCAAGCAAAGGCTGAATGCTTCCCATGAAGACTTGATTTAGGGAAAAATGAAAACCTGTCCCGTGTGACTCCTTACTCACTTTTATACGATATCCACAGCTGTGGTTCCTTCAACTATTTCATTTTTTAGCATCAGTTCCTTTTTATCAACACTTGGATTTCTTCAGACTTTTTGTGTCAAAGGGCTTCCTTTTTTTAAAATTTTTTTTTTTTAGAAATTCTGTAATTTGGTTGGGAAAGTAGGGCAAAGGTTACCACTTCTTTTTTATCCATTTTCATCCAGTCATCCTCATGACAAGTTCACAGCATCAGAAATGTGGAAAAGAGGAGAGTTAAGATGTAGCTTCTCTTGCTACTTGACTGGGTGTGGTTGACTGGAGTTAGATTAGTGACAACTAAATTATGATTGCTGAAATGAATTTCCATAATGTCTGGTTTGGTTCTCTTTTTTATAATTTTTTACAATATGTTTGCTATTTTGGATGTTTATAACTGGAAACTATCATTCTCCCTCTCTGAATGTAAATGAATTGACATTGTTTTTATTTTTATTTTTTTATTTTTAAATAACTTTTTATTGCCAGAACCCATGCCAGGGTAATTTTTTACAACATTATCCCTTGCACTCATTTCTGTTCCGATTTTCCCCCTCCTTCCCTCCACCCCCTCCCCCAGATGGCAAGCAGTCCTATACATGTTAAATAGGTTACAGTAGATCTTGGATACAATATATGTGTGCAGAACCGAACAGTTCTCTTGTTGCTCAGGGAGAATTGGATTCAGAAGGTATAAATAACCCGGGAGGAAAAACAAAAATGCAAACAGTTTACATTCATTTCCTAGTGTTCTTTCTTTGGGTGTAGCTGCTTCTGTCCATCCTTGATCAATAGAAACTGAGTTAGATCTTCTCTTTGTCGAAGAAATCCACTTCCATCAGAATACATCTTCATACAGTATCGTTGTTGAGGTATATAATGATCTTCTGGTTCTGCTCATTTCACTCAGCATCAGTTCATGTAAGTCTCACCAATCCTCTCTGTATTCATCCTGCTGGTCATTTCTTACAGAACAATAATATTCCATAACATTTACATACCACAATTTATTCAGCCATTCTCCAATTGATGGGCATCCATTCATTTTCCAGCTTCTAGACACTACAAACAGCTGCCACAAACATCTTGGCACATACAGGTCCCTTTCCCTTTAGTATCTCTTTGGGGTATAAGCCCAGTAAGTAACACTGCTGGATCAAAGGGTATGCACAGGTTGATAACTTTTTGAGCATAGTTCCAAATTGCTCTCCAGAATGGCTGGGATACATTCACAATTCCACCAACAATGTATCAGTGTCCCTGTTTTCCCACATCCCCTCCAACATTCTGCATTATCTTTCCCTGTCATTCTAGCCAATCTGACAGGTGTGTAGTGGTATCTCAGAGTTGTCTTATTTGCATTTTTCTGATTAATAATGATTTGGAGCATATTTTCATATGGCTAGAAATAGTTTTAATTTCTTCATCTGAGAATTGTCTGTTCATATCCTTTGACCATTTATCAATTGGAGAGACATTGCTTTTTAGCAAATGTATTTGTTATCTTCAACTCTGGGCTTTTTTTTTCCCCATAAAGATCCTTGATTCTTGACTCAGATGAAATGGATTCAGTTCCTGGGGAACCTGATCCCAAAAAGAAGGGATTCAGATTTTTATCTACCTTCTGGCTAAATTATGTTTCCCTTTCCCAAGTCCCAGAGAAAAATCTTTTCAGCAAAGTTAGAAATGACTCATTTCTTTTTCAAGAAAAAGATGAACAGATAGTCTTCTTAGAAAAGCAAGTCAATATACAAATCAATTAATAAGCATTGATTATTACTACCCCTACTATGTGTCAATTGGCACTATGCTAGGTATTAGACATACTAAGACAAAAGGGAAATTAACAATAATTTATTATTAATACTAATATATATAGACATGCATATAATTCAACAAAATATATTATATTATGCATATAATATATATTACACATAATATCAAAAATATTCATATTACATTTTATATTACAATTATTTATAATATATATTAATATAATTTATATAACATGTACATATAACATGAACAGCTATTCATATAGTGGAAACTTCTATTTTCTCCCAATCAGCTCCCAGCAGCTACAGAGCTCTGATTCTGGTTAGTTCCCAGTGGTAACTACAGAACATGTCTGACTTCAGTTGTTCTCTCAATGAGAACCAAAGACCCCTTGATTCCCAGTCCCAAAAAACTGCTTCCATCTTTGATTCTTCTGCACTATGCTTCTTTCAAGTATGGGGGTGCTTACTTGTTCTTCTCTGTCTCAGTTTTCAGCTTCTCTCTTCATTCTGCTTCTCCCTTCTCTGTTGGATTCTCATGCAGCATTTTCTCATTTTTACCTGGCCTAAAATATCTCAAATCAGGGCTTCTTCATCAGGTATGATACTATACCTACTAATGGTTGTTATTCAATATTTTTTTAGTTGTTTTTCACTTTTCAATGAGGTATTCTTGGAAAAGATACTGGAGTGGTTTGCCATTTCCTTCCCTAGCTCATTTTAAAGATGAGGAAACTGAGGGAAACATGTTGAAATGACTTGCCTAGGAAGTGAAACCAGATTTGAATTCAGGAAAATGAATCTTCCTGACTCTAAGCCTAGTACTCTTATCTACCTGTACCTCTGTGACACAACTGAACAACCAAGGACTTGATATCAAAATTCTCTGTGCTTTCAGAAAATCTGGAGTTTTTCAGAAATCTGATTTCTGCAAGCATTCAAGTACATTTAGCAGAGAGGTGATACAAGTCCTTTGCAGCATAAAATATCAAATGTATAATATTGACTAATAGATAAGTCTGATTTTCATGTTTTTGACGAGTGTCATTTTTATGGTCTTTTGGTGGCAAAGTCTAGATAGGATGTAAGTTTTCTCTCCTTATATGGCAGCTAGGTGGTACAGTGCACAGAATGCTGGACCTAAAGTCAGGAGAACTCGTCTTCCTGAGTTTAAATCTGGTGTCATACTCTTACCAGCTGCGTGACCTTGGCAAATCACTTAAACCTCTGTTTGCCTCAGTTTCCTCCTCTGTAAATTGGGAATAATAATAGCATCTATCTTCTAAGGGCATCATGAGGTTCAAATGAGATAAGAGATAATCATTGTAGAGTGCTTGGCACAATACCTGTCTCATAATAAGCACCATGTAAATGTTAGATACCATTATTATTGGGATAGTCTTTCTGACTCTATGCCTTTAGTGACTTTATCCACTGCAGTATCTAACTACCTTCCTAGACAATAATAGAAACCATAAAATATTGTGCTTAAATTGTATAAATGATTTCTAGTTAACTACCCATTCCCCCAGTGCTAATATGGGTTTTTTTCAGCTAGATTTTCTGTATTATGTCTGTTTACAGCATGAATTAATGAATGAATGAAAGAGAAAACATTTATTAAATACTACATACATCATATTATATGTGTACTATATATTATATATTATAATTATATATTTTATATACAGTATATTATACATTATATATATTATATACTACATATAATAAATACTATATACTAAATACTATGCACTATTCTAAGTCCTGGAGATAAAAATACAAAAAGAAATATAGTTTTTGCCCTCAAAAGGTTTACATTCTAAAGAGGGAAATAACATAAAGGGGAGTGGTGTCCGTGTAGGGACATTTTGGTTCAGGAGTATACAAGGATGGTAAACGCAGCCACTGGGAAACATTTGGTACATCCCATCAAGGAACCATGAATCATGATTCTAGAACTGAAGAAAGGAGACAGGAAAGGAAGCATAAATGCAGTAAGGTGATTGATGAGCCTGAAGAAGAAATAGTTGGAGAATGAAGTAAGACACGGTTAAAGCTTTCCCAAAGTACTGTTCTAGGAGAGTCAGTCATCAATTAGGAGAGGAAGGACAGAAGACAGAAGTTCCAGGGGTGAAAAGATCAAAATCTCCAAGACGAGCCCTCTGGTGTGGATAGCACAAAATAATTATTGAGATTATAGGGTAAATGACTGGAGAGTAATAATCTGTTTAAGTATCTCCCCTATTGATTTGGTTCCTAATATATTCATTCCATTTGCTAGAAATTGGAACTTCTTGCTATTTAGAACAAATATAGATGAATTGAAATTAGTTAGGCTATTGACAGAGAATGCTTAAATTATATAAATTATTTCTAGTTAGATATTTAGATTTCTAATGGTAATATTGTATTTCTCTAGTTTTTTCTTCAGCATTCTATCTTTTTTCAACAATCCACAATCAGTTGGAACCCTCTGAGTGGGATTTGATGAAATGCTACTGTATAATTGCATTCTACTTAAGAATCTTGTTTCCTAATAATATTTCATTCTATTTTGCTAGAATTAAAGCTTTCCACATACTATTTTTAGAGAAATAAAAAAAAAATTGTCTAATTGGACTTTTGACAATATATTATACTCACGTTATACAAATAATAGCTAGTTAGCTACTTGATTCCTAGTAGTAATATTAGTTTTCTCTAGCTAACTTTCCAATATTCCAGGTATTATAGAAATCTAATATCATTTGGAATTTACTGCCAACTGGTTTTTATGTGTCATTGTTTAATGTCTTCTAGTGCTCTTTCATAACATGATTAATATGGGAAAATTTTAAAATGATTGCATATATATAACTTGAATTGGATTTCTTACTGTCTTGGAGAAGGGGGAAGTAGAGGATGGAGGGGAAAAAAAGAAAATTTGGAATTTAAAATCTTATGAAGATGAATGTTGAGGGCTATCTTTACGTGTAATTGGAAAAATAAAATACTTTTGAACAAAAAATGTATTCTGCTGAAATGGGCAGCTAGGTGGCATTGTAGATAGAGCACTGGGCTTGGAATCAGAAAGACTCAACTTCAAGAATTAAATTTTTTCTCAGACACTTACTAGCTGTGTTTCCTGGGCAAGCCACTTAACTCTGTCTAAGTTCTGATCTACAAAATCTGAAGGAAATGGCAAACCACTTCAGTATCTTTGCCAAGAAAACTCCAAATAGATAGATAGGACATGACTAAAATGACTTGACAATAAAAGTTCTGTGAAAGTTAAGTTGTTTCCTAATAATCCTATTTTGTAATATTCACTAGAAATAAAGCTTTTCAGTTACCTAGAGCAATAGAAAACAAATTAGAGCTAGCAAGTAGGATTTTTGACAATGTAATATACTTATGTTAGGTACATGTTTTCTAGGTAGTTATTGAGCTTGCTAATTGCATTATTGGGTTTACTCAAATAGATTTTCAGTATTCCAGCTGTTTGTAGCAATTCAACCAATCAATTGGAACTCTCTGGTGAGATGCAATGCCATTTTGTTGTTAAATACCTTATTCACTAATAATAATATTTAATGGCATCAAAATATTTATTATATATTTGGTAAATATAAATAGATATGGGCATTTCTACATGCAAGGAAAAATAGAAAAACAAGATCACATATATAACCTTAAATTTCTATTATATAAAGATTTTTTAAAAAGTATGTTAGATGCAACATAGCATTTACAACATTATTCTATTGATCTCTTTAGAATCCCCTTCTGCTCTCTTTTGTATATTTGGTTGAGTTTCATTGACCTTTTTTTTTTTTCTTTTCTTCTTTTTTATATTATTATCCTTATAATTCTCCCCCCCTCAATAAATGAAAGTTCTTCTTTGTAACAAATAATATAGTGAAGCAAAACATCACTCATACCTGAAAATTTGTCTCATTCTGTGTCTTTAGTCCATCCCTTCTGTGAGCTGACATTTCCCAAGAGATGAGGAATGCTAATCATTATCAGGCAGCCAAAATAGTCATTGATCAATATGTTGATCATAGTTTTAAATTTTTTGGTAGTTGTTTTCTTTTACAATGCTGTAGTAATTATATAAATTGTTTTACTACTTCTGCTTACTTTATTCCATGTCAGTTTATACAAGTGTTTCTAGGTTTATCTGAATACAGTTTTTAATCATATTTTATGACACAATAATATTCCATTACATTTATAGAAGATAATTTGTTTAGTCATTCTCCTATTGGTGGGTGCTCACTTTGTCTCCATTTCTTTGTTATTCATGTTCTTTCCTCCCTCTTTCCTTTCACCTTCTCTCCTTTCTTTTCTTCCTCACTCCCTTCCTTCTTTTCTTTCCTTTTCTGTTTGCATTTCCGAACCTAGTAGTGATATCACTGGGTCAAACAGTGTGAACAGTTTCCTCATTTTGAGGATGTCATTCCAAAGTACTTTCCAGAATAGTTAAACCACAAATAGCTCCCCAAACAAGGCATTCATTAGTCTGCTTGTCTGGCCATACTTTTAAAAATGATAATGTTCATTTTTTGTCATTTTTACCAATTTTATTGGTATGAAGTGAAGAACTTCAAAATTGTTTTAATTTGTATTTCTCTTATTAGCAATGATTTGGAGCATGTTTAATATGAGTGTTGATAACTTGTATTTCTTCTTTTGAGAACTGTCTCTTCATATCTTTGACAGTTTATCTTTTGGGGAAACTTCTCTTGATCTTTATTCTATATTTAAATCAATTTCATATAACTGCATGTGCATAATCTGCTCTCTCTCTCTCTCTCTCTCTTTCTTTCTCTCTTTCTGATATCAGACCTTTATCAGAAAAATTTGTTGCAAAGACTTTTTTCCCAGGTAATTTCCCCTTTTGCCTTTCATTATGTTAACTTTGTGTGAACACTTTTCAATTTAAATAATTAAATTTGTCCATTTTGCCTTCTATGATTCTCTTTATCTCCTTTGGTTTAAAAAAAGTTTTCCTTTTCAATCAAAAATTTCCTTTCTTCCTCTATATCCACGTCCTATGCCCATTTGGAGTTAATTTAATATATGGTGTGAGATATGACTGAATCTAATATCTGCCAGATTATACTGCAATTTCCCTGGTAATATTTGTCAAAAAGTGAGACTTGGCCTCCAAAAACCTCAATATTCAGAATTTTGGGACTTATTGAACATTTTCCAATTGGATATGATTGCTTTTGGTTCTTGTGTAAGTTGTTCTATTATTATTTTATTGTAAAGGTTAAGATCTGGTGCTGATTTGACATCTTCCTTTCAGCTTATTTATTCATTCATTCATCGATTCACTTATGCATTTATTTATTCATCTATCTATCTGTTTATTTATTTTGCTGAGTTAATTGGGGTTAAGTGACTTGCCCAGGGTCACACAGCTAGGAAGTGTAAAGTTCTGAGATCAGAAGACGAGTTCAGTCTTCCTGAATTCAGGGCTGGTTCTTTATCCACTGTGCCACCTAGCTGCCCCATTTTTCCAACTTTTTAAGAAATTATTTCTGTTGTAAGATTTTATCTTTTGTATTTTCAGATTCATTTTGCTATTGTTTCTAGTTCTATGAAATAATTCTTTGGTCATTTTATCAATAGCATTGTTATTTATTTTTATTTTACTGGCATGGCCAAGCCATGAATAATTGTTATCTTTCCCATTATTTGCCTGATTTATTCATGTAAAGAGTAATATATACTTGTATTCATTTATATCTTGGCAGGTGGGATCTTGGATATTCATTTGATATTAGAGGAATTTTTCTTTGAAGGTTTGATAGAATTCACATTTAATTCCATCTAATCTTTAGAACTTTTTTTCCCTTGGAATTTCTTTTAAGACTTGTTCAAATTCCTTTTTCTGAGATTGGATTATTCAAATTCTCTGTTTCTTGTTTTGCCAATCTAAGCATATTGCATTTTTGCGAATACTCACACTTTTTATTTCTTGGCATATAATTAGGTAAAATAGTTTCTAATCATTTCCTTCATTTCATCTTGACTTTCTTAGAATAGTTATTTCTTGGAGCCATTATGTTCTGATTGCTCCATTCTGTTTTTCAAAGATTTTATTACTTGGGTAAAGTTTTCTCTCTTTTGATTTCTATCTAACTGGTTTTCTGAGAATTGGTGTAGCATAGTGACTATTTAGCCATTCTTAGAGCCAGGAAGATCTAGATTCAAATTCCACCTCTGACATTTATTAGCTATTTGGGGTATTATGGAGTAAATCACATAATCTGCTATAATTCTTAGATTGTATCTACAATTATAAGTTGCGGGGAAGGACTTGGCTTATACTGATAGAAATTTTCTCATCCTCTCAGTTTCTTATATCATCTAGTCCCTATCCATCCTTCTATCTCGATCTTTTAGAAAAATTGAATTTTTCCCACATTTTGGTTTCAAGTATTCTATAAATTGGTGGCAAAGCACTATCACTAGCAGTTCTATAGCAGGACTTGGAAAAATGTTAGCTTATTACTCTATTCTATTTTAAGTATGTTCATTCCTAGCAATGATGTTTTACTCTTTTCCCTAGAAATAAATACATTTTGTTATTTAAAGCAATACAAAATGAATAAAAACAATCTAGTTTTGATTTTGACATGCATTATCTAGATAATATATAAAATTTTTAGTACGCTAGTTCCATACTACCAATTTTGTTCTTTTCAGGTAGGTTCCTGGTATTCTAACCATTTTTATCACTCCAATACTAGAAGGAACTTTCTAGTGAGACTTGCTACAATGTCAGTGTGTAACAGTAATCTAAGTACCTTGAATCCAAGTAACCATATTTCACTCTTTTAGGTAGAAATAGAACTTTCAATCTATTGCTGAATGCAGTTTATACAGACACACTGAAATAAGGAATTTGATGTATTAGATTTAGTTATACACCTAGCTTTTAGGTAGCCAGATCACATCCTATTGGGATACTTATTTAGATCTCTGGTATTCTAGCTTTTTTGAGTGAAAACATCAATATAACTTTCTATTTGGATTTAGTGTAATGTCAGTGTATACATATAATCTACTTGCTCATCTTGATTTCTTATAATATTTTATCCTTTTTGCCAGAAATAGATCCTTTCTAAGGGCAATTCAAATTATGTTGGAGGAAATAAACTGGAATTTATTGTATTCTATTTAAATTATATGATTTCTCTCCAATTATCTAGCTTTTCCAGTGTTAACAATCCAGGTACATTTTTTTTTTTTTTTTGGTATTTGCATCAATGCATCATCATTAAGAGTTATCTAGTATAACTTGAGTGCAGTGTCAGTTGCATCCTATTCGTTTCTTGTTTGGAATAAAAGTATTTCATGCCATGAGATAGAAATAGATGCTTTTTTCCTATTTGATCTATACAAAACACTGAAGTAAGTGTTTAGGAATTTTTGATGATGCGTTCTGCCTAAGTTATAAAGGAAATTTCTATATAGCATTCTAGATATTTATTTTCATCAATCCAACTGTAATAGAACTTGAGGGCCTGAGAACAATGTTGCCGAATCACTTTATTTTATTTCTGTATTTGGTTTTCCTCACAATAATCTTTCACTCCAATTCATTAGAAATAGATCCTCCTACTATTTGTAGTAATACAAAACAAATTAGAGCTAAGTACCTTTTGACTTGACAATGCTCTCTACTTAAGTTATGTAAATGATTTCTAGTTAATTAACCAGATTCTTCATATTAATATTGGTCTTCTGCAACTATTCTATTTGTATGAATCCAACATTAGTAAGAGTTCTCTAGTGTGGGGACACAAATAGAAAAGCAAACCTCTGGTCTCAAGGAGCTCACATTCTAATGAGGTACTACAAATGAAATGAAAAAAACCCAATAATCTTCAGGGCATAGCGGCAAAGCAGATGGTGATAATGCATGGTCTTTAGTATCACTTCCATTAATTAAACCATGTCTGTTTCTGATGTTAAACTATTTGATCATATCAAGTAAGAATTGATAAAATAGTTTCTTTTCTGGGTTTTTATTAGTTGTGGCTTGCTGAGAAGTTTTTGCCGACCCAGTTGCCAGGTCAAATCTCCATAAGAGTAGATTTTCCTCGATGATGGCTGTGGGTGCTGTGATAGAATCACAGACTAAGGGAAGAAATAGGTATGGCTTCATCTTCTAAAATATCCAACCAATGGTTAGATGTGTGCAGCTGGCTTTGAAGAGGGTGGAAACTTTATTTTTTAAATAGCTGCAGGATGAGCTCTTTGGAGCTTATATATTATATGATAGTATACACTATGTGTTTTATATCAAAAATTAGATAGACCCTAGAGATGGAGTTCTTAATTTTTTTTTTTTTGCATTTCATCTGTCTCTTTGACAATTTTGAGAAGTCTATGGATGGACATTTTTCTCAGAAGATTTTTAAGTACGTAACATAAAATACATGTTTTTTTTTTTTTTTTTTTTTTACAAAGATAAGCAAAGGTAAATTAAAATAAAGATGTATTTTTTTCTTCTTCCAAAATTACATCTTATCTGAAATCTAACCATGGAAGAATCTCTGTTCTAGAAAGAGAAAAGGTCTCTGCAGGAGCATTTTTGTCTTATGGAATTAAAAAAAAAACTCAATAGGACATTAGAGGAAATCTATTCCAACTCTCTCATTTATAGATGAGGAAATGAGAATGTAGAAAAGTAACTTGTCTAGTTATAGAATTAGTTAGTGACAAAGCTAGGATTGGCATTCATGCTCTACCCTTGACTCACCACCTCTTCTATATAGCACTTACTTCTCTCTCATCTGTACTCTTTTTGCTCCTCTCTGTTATTTTGACAGAAGACCTCTAAATCACTCTAACCCTGTTCATTAGCTCTGGATAAGTTGGCCATCTTGTTCACAGTTCAAACTGGGATTCTGTCCAAGTTATGGCCTCTGGGTTTGGAGGTTGTCAGAACTATGGCATGTTCATATTTCATGCTGAAGCAAGGCTGAGATGCTTAGAGGATTCAGGAATAGGAGTTAGAAGTACTGGGAGGTAGCACAGGGATATTGTATTTTGTATGGCTAATTCCAAACCTGCCAAAGGGGACTTGCCTTGTTTCTAATTTATAATGTCTCATCCCATCCTCTTCATCAGAAAGCTGCTATTAGGCACTTAATTGACAATAGCAACTCAGAGTCTGCTGATCCTTTTCTGTTACTTCCTCTATGGAATAGGTCAACACTTATCTCTGCTTAAATTTTCTCTGATTAATCTTAAATTCCCTTGCTCATTGGGGTATTGGTAAATGTTCAATAACTGGTTCTCTGAGGAAAAAAAAAAAGGACACAGACTGCACTTTTAAGTTTTGTTTGATCTGTACCAAGAATGAATTAAAAAGCATTTATTAAGTACATTTATTAACATTTTCTCCATAATCTTTTCAAGTCTAGACAGTCAATAAAATAATAAATCAAACCTTGATTCATAGCCTTTACCAATTTCTAAGATGTAAATGATCACATTGAAAATTTAACATTTAACTTTGATGAATCAGTATAAACCTCTGGCACCCCCTGCCTGCCCCACCTTGAAATTCTTATACATAAGTTTACTTTCTTTTTGCACTGATAAACTCAGGGGGGTACTAGGTTATTTCTTATTCACATGTGGCTTTAAAATTGGTTTACTGTATTTAAGATTAGAAGACATGAATTTGAGATCAACTGCATAAACCAATTAATAAATTTTTATTAAGTACCAACTGTATGCCAGGCACTGTGCTAAGTGCTGGAATCACTTATAAGGTATTTATTCTCATCTCCTTATTTTAAGGATATTAATATCTGCTCACTCTCCTTATTTGTAAAGTAAGGATATTAATATCTGCTCCCACCTATTTTTTAGGATGGTTGTAAAAACCAGATGAGAACATGACTGGGCATATAATTTAAAAACTGGAAAGTAATAGAATAAAAATAAGGAATTATTATAATAATAAAGCTTATAAGAACCAAGTAACTTGAATATTGTGATAATTCAGTCGAATGAATACAATTTATTTTTAGCATTAACAATAAAAAGAGGAAGTTGAATGTGGTAAAACAGGCAGATCCATAATATCATGAATAGAGACCTGGGATTTGAATTAGGAAGCCCTGAACTCAAATTTGACCTCAAATACTAGCTGTGGGTCCTTGGACAAGTCAATTAGATTTTTTCTACCTCAGTTTTCTCATCTGTAAAATGGGGGTAATATTAGCACTTAATCTTCCAGGATTGTGAGGATCAAATAAGATATTTGGAAAATCCCTGATATATAATATTTGCTCAGTAAATGCATAGTTCCTTCCCATAAATATAACTGAAGGGGAAAATAGTTACTTAATTAAGAGAATAAAATATTTTAAGACACTTTAGAAGTGACCATTTACAAGGATTCAACAGAACTACAAAAATACAATATATATTTATATATAACTACAAAATAAATAGATGGAAGAGATGAAGAGAATGAGCATTTTTAAAGTACTTATTATGTGCTAGGCACTCTGTGTTGTGTTTCTAATTATTATCTCATTTGATTCTCATAACAATTCTGAGAAGTCAGGTGCTATTATGACTCCCATTTTATAGTTGGGAAATTGAGGCAAATAGAAGTGAATTGACTTTTCCAGGGACACACAACTAACAAGTGTCTAAGACTGGATTTGAAATCAGTTTTTACTGATTCTAAGTCCCATGCTCTTTCCATTGTACTTTCTAGCTGACTAAAGAACAACATTTCTTAAACTTGGGTTTTGATATTTCTAATTGGAAATAATTTGTTAAAGCCTAACCTTTTACTAGGCAGCTTTAGTTGTCTAAGTCCAGTGATTATAAATATATCATAAGCTAAATTTCCTTGAAATTATTTTATAATTCAGATTTAATCATTTAAGAGAATTTTTTTCTTCTAGTGAGACAAAATCTGAGTTAGTTATTCATTCATTCATATACTTAACAAACATTTATTTAATGCCTAATGGATATGAAGTACTGTGTTAAGTACTATTGGGATATACCATTAGAAATAATCCAATCTTTAAAAAAGCTATGCCAGTATTCTCTACAAATTATTAATTACACTGCTCTGGAAGAAATTTTAGGAGTCCTCTTCCCAACCAGCAACTCATAAGATCCTTTAATAAATGGCTAATAGAAAGTTGTAATTTTATTGAGTGAATCTCACTTAATAAAACAGAATAAAGAGAAAGAAGGCATATTTAATGAAAACTTGCATGCACATGGACTTCTACAGAAGTTTCTAGCAGGATATAGGTTACTACAGAATATTAGAATATTATTGGGTCTGGGGTTACTCTTTCATGTCCCCAGAGAACAGCTGTCTGACCCTTCTCTCTCCCTTTCCCCCAGGGTTCTGGGATTAATCTAGCGGGTTTGGAGGAGTTGTCTTTTGAGTATTAAAGTTTACAAATATCCTATGGTCTGTCTTGAGTTTCTCCCTCCCCAATTTAATTAAATTAGAAATGGGTATTTACTACAGTGGTAAGCTAATATAAAATATCCTCCTTCTGCCTTCTAGTACCAGGTTTGTGACATGATTTCCTATAAGTATATTCAGAGTTGAGAAAAAAGTGGGCTCAAATTAGGAAGCATATGTGTGGCAAAAGGATTATTTACAGCTCCTGGAAGTTCTTTCATTAGAATCCTTGAGTGCTTCCTGCGTGTATCATAGAGTTTTTCTGCTTAACTCCTTGTAGAACTCTGAATCTGCTTTTCCTCATTGTGTCTATCTGTCCTTGGTCCTTGATGTTTGTTACTGCTATTCTAGGAATGCTGCTAGCATGCTGATTAAAAAGTTGAAATCTGTTGGTCCTCTGAAATTCATCCGAGGACATCAATCTGAAGTTCTCCAAGAGTCAAGGGGAAAGGAAGATACTGAAATTGGGGCATTCTTCCTCCCGTTCCTCCCTAACCAAGAGATTTCTCCTCTGGAGCTTGTTTGGAGGCTTCCAATAGTTGTTTAGTCATTTTTCAGTCATGTCCTATTCTTTGTGACCCCATTTGGGATTTTCTTGGCAGAGATGCTGGAGTAGTTTGCCATTTCCTTCTCCAGCTCATTTTTACAGATGAGGGATTAAGGAAAAAAGGATTAAGTGATTTCTCCAGGGTCAAACAACTAATAAGTGTTTGAGGCAGGATTTGAATCAAGAAGATAAGTCTTCTTGACTGCAAGCCTGGCACTCTATCTACTGTACCACCAGCTGTCCTCTAAACTTTGAACATTGAACTGATAAATATTCAAATATTTAGTTCTCAATTGGCTCATTATTTTGTATATACCTCACAAGTTGTGACCACATTTTCTCAATTTATTCAAATATACTTCCTTTGCAAAATTACTCTAATCCATCCAAAGGCTTTCAAAGACTTCCTTTTTGTCTAAAGATTATAATCAATTGATTTAATAGAAGAATGTTCTTATCTGTTATCAGGACATAGCATCTTGACACTTATTTTAATGGGGTGGGATGATTATGTAAAATGTCTCCCCTCTTATATATACATTTCTATTATGAATGACTTTAATGTACTTCTTAATAATTAAAAATTATATGTATCCTTGTATGTATGTCTACATATACATATACATACATATATATAAATATTTAAAATTTTCTAACAAGTGGAATGGAATTAGATGAGCTCTTCTAGTCTGCCCATTAAAAATAAAATTAGTATTCTTAAAAAAAAGAGACCAAGTGTAGCATAAGGTGAGATGGGGAAGAGCTATGTTTGAATGTTGCTCTATTTTCTAGAGGAGGGACAAGAGATAAAGATTAGAGTGAAAATCTTATATATATCTCTTCTATCCCCTTCCCTTAATTTTTTTTCCTAAAGAAAATTTTATTGATACATTGTTGTTTTACATTGCCTAGATTTTTCAGGGTATTATTTCCTCTTCTTTTATCCAGAGAACCATCACTTATAATAAAGGGTTAAAAAGAAGAAAAAAAATTGAACTAAACTAACCAATATATAGACAAAGAATGCAATATTACAGATCTCTAATGTAATTAGAATTTTGCAAAATTTTAGAATTTGCAAAATTGAATCCCACTTTTGCTTTTCATTCCCTATGTTACCTTGCAAATAAACAGAAATGCTCATATTTGGGGGCATGCTTACTTATTATGATTTTTCAACATTCAGTCTTGGTTGTTTTGTTGTTCTTTTCATCTAGATTGCTGTAGGCATTACATATATCGTTTTACTGTTTCTGCTTACTCCAATTTGCATTAATTCATATGTCTTCTCATAATTATTTGTAGTTGCTATTCTTTATAATAAAATAATATTTAATTACATGCATGTACCATGAGTATTTTAACTATTCCCCAATCAATGGGCCACTGATTTGTAGATGTAGGAAATGTTTCCAGTTCTTTGCTGCCCGCTGATATAAATATTTTTTGTATGTGACACCTTTCTTTTGTCACTGACATCCTTGAGGTACATATCAAGTAGTGGTATCTCTAGGTCAAAGGGTATGGATATTTTAGTCACTTTTTATAATTCTAAGTTGCTTTCTCGAATGGTTGAAACAATTCATATTTCCACCAACAGCATATTAAGGATAGGAATTTTTTTTGGAAATCTTTCTAACATTGGATATCCCTGTTTTTTACCATCTTGACCAATTTTCTGAGTATAAGGTGAAACATCAAAGTCATTTTGCTTGTTTCTTATTATTAGTGATTTGGAATTTTCATTCCTATAGTTGTTAACAGTGGGCAATTCTTTGGAGTATTCTTTGTTCCTATCTTTTGGCAGTTTGTCTATTGGGGGAAGACTTTTAGTCTTATATGTTTTTGTTAATTACCAGATATTTGATAAAAATATTTCCACCTCAGTCAATTGTTTCCCTTATTATCCCAGTTGTATCAGTTTTGTTCAACTAAAAGCTTTTTCAAATTTTCTGTAATCAAAATTATGTTTTTTAAAACTTTTGTAATCACCTGCATGCCTTGTTTGACTAAGAATTTATCTCCTTAGTTGTAACTATGAAAGGTACCAATCTAATTCTGTCTTAATTTTTTATTAATTCTGTCTTAACTTTATAAAGTTAATATTCAGGTCATATGTCAATTTTAATTTTATTGTGACATATGGTATGAAATGTTGATCTAAAATGAATTTCTGCCAGTATTTTTTTTTTTGTTTTCCTTTCAATTCTTGTCAAATAGGTAGTTCTTTTCTACGTAATTTATATTTTCAGGTGTATTGAACACTGGGCTGGTTATTGAGTTCAATTATTTTTGATTCTTTTTCTATTTAGTTTTTATTGATCTGCTTTTCTGTTTTTTTTCCCCCCTTAAATCCAGTATCAAATAGTTTTTGATGATTGTTGCTTTATAAAATAGTTTGAAGTCTGGAAGTGTTATTGCCCATTTATTCCCACCTTGTTTCATTATTTCACTTCTTGTCTTGTAGTCTAGTCAAGTTACCTGCATTTGCCTTCTTTCTTGCTAAAATTTCTAAAACCGGTTCCTTCTTGCTAGAATTTCTAAAACCTGTTACTCTTCCTACTGGAAACAAAATTCCACCTTTTTTGTTTTATAATCTGCACCACATTTAACAAAAATTTTGAGGGTGCTCTTTTTTCCCTCTTTAGGGGATAGTAGAGTTTTGATTAAGGAGGTCCTACTATGTTAACTGAAGGAAGCTACCTCTTCAATTTAGTTCCATAAGTCACTCGTGTTCTCTTCTCTGAAGTTTATGTTAATGAAAGCTGAAGGGAGATGAGCATATATATAATGAAGTCACAGGGTCCCAGGATTTGTTGTTAAAAGGGGCTTTAGTAATTATATAGTCCAACTACTTTATTTTAATTTTACAGATGAGGAAATTGAGGCCCAGGAAAGTAAATGACTCATTCAAGGTAACATAGGGAATGAAAAGCAAAGGTGGGATTCAAACACAAGCCTTCAGATACCAGATCCAGGTTTCTTTCTGTTCTATTATACTATTGTTAACCCACAATGACAAAGGTATCAAAGATAGTGATTGGGCAGGATCCTAATTACAAAGATGAAAAAAGATACAACCCTTGTACCCATGAAATTTATTTTTAGTGTGGAGATGTTGGTTTCTGTTAAGATTAAAGGGGATTTGCTTTTGAAAACGATAGGTTAATTGATTTTGCCCCTTTAAGGAAATACACCAGAAAACAGTGGAAGAGAGGCAGGTTAACATCTACTGTCCAAAATGGGGTAGCAACTGACACCTTTCAAGTAAGGGAAAGTATTGAAATTGGGGTGAGTAGGCTAATACACATGAAACAGCAGGCAGGATTGTTAAAGAAATCTTGGTTTGATTATTACTCTAGTCAATTAAGCAAACTCAGGAAATAAGATGAAAGGATTTTATTAGCAGATGAAGGCATCAATCTCTTGGAGTGTGGCTGACCCCCAAATTGCACTGTTTTTATAGACAGGAATAAAAAAAATTCCATATAAGATTGATGCCCATTTTCAGTGAGGAGGTAAGATTAATGCCATCTAAACTCCTCTCCTATTAGAGCTTTGTGGGGTGTATAGGGTGTTCAGGGAGGAGCAGCACCTTTGGTTTGAGGGCTTACCAAGACCTTTTCAGGATTGTTTTTCTACCTCTGGTATCCACCTGTCACCCAACTTTCACCTATTGCTCCAAGAAGTTATAGCATGTGCAGCACCCCCAGGAAATCAAGGATGCCTTTATTGTCCTCTCTAAAAAGGTAAAGAAAATCACAGGGAGGTCTCTCTCTTAGTTATTGCTGACAAGGTTCTTTCCTTAATCAGATGATCCTTCACCTGAAAGATGGTCATCAATCTGAGAGCCAGTGTGACTTCATAAAAATCATGGTGGTAGACATGGTATTTGCTGCCCAATAACTTCAGAAGAAATGCTAGGAGAAGAGCTCTGTATACAACATTTGTCAACCTGATCATGGTCTTTGATATTACAGTCAGGAAGACTTATGGAAGATCATGGAGAAAATTTGGTTTCTTGGAAAAGTTCATCAGCATTGTGTGCAAATTTCATGATGGCACGCTTGCATATGTTCTGAAAGGATAATGTTTTCACACTTTTTCAGTCACCAATGGAAGGAAGCAGGGCTTTAGCTTGCTCCTATTCTTTTTTAGCATGATTTTTTCTGCAGTGTTGTTAGACATCTTCGGTTAAGATAAAAATGGCATCAAAGTCAACCCCAATGGTTTGGCTATTTAATTTGAAAAGGCTACAAGTCAAAATTAACATGGAAAGAGAGTTGTTTTTTAATAGCTTTTTGTTCTCAGATGATTGTGCACTCAATGTAGCCTCTGAGGCCGAGATACAACAGAATATGGATTGACTCTTTGCTGCTTGTGCTTATTTTGACCTGACAATTAACACCAAGAAAATAGAGGTTCTTCCCCATAAATGGAACAATTGGTTACAAAATGAAAACATTTTGAATGCTGTGGATAAGTTCACTGATCATGGCATAATTTCCAGGGAAGTCCACATAGATGATGGGGTTGACATACACATTACCAGAGCTAAATCACTGAGAGGATTCAAAAGAAAGTATGGGAGATTAGAGCCATCAAGCTGCCTACCAAACTGAAAGTCTATAGAACTGTTGTGCTGGCTACATTGTTGTATACCTATGAAACCTGAGCAGTATGCTAGCACCATGCTGGGAAACTGAACCACTTCTGTTTTAATTTCCTTGGGAAGATCTCCTGGCCAGATAAGGTAGTGGACGCTGAGATTCTTTCTAGATAGAGCTAAATTGTCAAGCATTCAAACCCTACTGCAAAGAGCTGCTCCTGGATTACCCATCCATTGTTTAATGTTTAAATGTTTAAATATACATTTGCCTAAAAGACTATTTTGTGGAGAACTCAACAAGGCAAGTGCTCACATGGGAAGAAGGGATACAATGATGCTCTTAAGGTCTCTCTGAAAAACTTTGACATCAGTTGTAAGACATGGAAGATGCTGTCATAGGACTGTCCAGAATGGCATGCCTGCAGTAAAAAAGGTGCTGTACTCTGAGCAAAACAAAAATGCAGGAGCTCAAAAGAAATATGAGACAAAACTAAAGACTTCTCCACCCAAATGTTCAAATGGACTATTGGTACCCCAGACTGTGGTAGAGCCTTTTTAGCTACTATTGTTCTGATCAGTCACAGTGGGACACACTGTACCTTGACCCCAATATCATAATGTCATTTTGGTCAACAATCACAATAGCATCATATGGAGATGGGCTTAGCAATAAAGAGATGGGATTATTGCTAAGGATTAGTGTACCCATAGAGCATTCTGTCCTGCAGGCTGGCTACTCACATACCCAGAGGTCAAACAAGGTTAAAACATGAGGCTATTCTGACTGACTCTATACCAGTGACTGATTTTGCACAGTGTATATTGTCCATGTAGGTTATGTGTATGTACACATGAGCTGTCTAGATGAGATTTACTAGGGAGATAGGAATGGATATTTTTGGAATCTTGCTCGCCCTTCTCCAATGAGACTATGATTCCTGTTTGGAAGAGAATGAGAGAAGGGGATTTGAGGCTGACTGCATTGTCCTCTGAGAAGGGTTCCTGAACCAGATTTATATCTAGCTGTATCCCTAAATAATGCTAATCCAGGAGAATGACGAGTTTTAGTTTCAAACTAAGCTTCTCTGGTCACTACCTTTAAAGGAAAAGTGTATCCCAACCATAACTTCTTCCTATCAAATGACAGTTACACAAAAGATCATCACAGAGTGAATAATGAATAAACTCACTTATTTAGGAAGATAGCAAATGGAACTCAGAGTAGTTCTACAGATTAAAATTTACTAGAAAATGCAGGGAATGAATGAGCTTTGAGAAAAAGGATGGGGAAGAGAGCCAGAGAAACAGAGGAGAAAGAGATGGAGGGGAGATAGAGATAGATAGAGACAGAGAGATAGAGACACAGAGATAGAAAGGAGGACAAGGAGAGAAAGGAGAGAGAGAGAGAGGAGGGAGAAAAAAAGGGAGGGGAGAGAGAGGGGGAGGGAGAGGCAGAAAAGGGGGAGAAAGAGAAGGAAAAGGAGAGAGCGGGAGAGGGAAAGAGACTCTGATTTCATCCAAAGAGACATTCCCTGAAGTCTCTAAGGAGGCAAAGTAGCATGGAGATTAAGGGCATGTTGAGGACCTGACTTTTCCCTACATATCAGCTTTCTAAAGTCTATTCTTTCTCTTGGTGTTCTCTTTCTGAAAAGGGCCTGGAACTTCCTGAATCCTTTGAAGCATGAAGAAGAATTTCTCTTCTTGGCAAAAGCTCTTGTGCCAATTCCTCTTTTCCCGCAGGTGTTGAGTTATCATTCTCTCCGCTTTTCCATAAGAAAAAACTTATGGAAATACTCCAGGCTGGCAACCAAGATTACAATTAAATATGTAATGGACTGGTTCAGAAAACATGACTTGATAAAGCATTTATTAAGTGCTTACTATGTACCAGGCACAAAATAAACCTACAAAGTTCCTGCCCTCAAGGAATCCACATTGTAAAAGGGTACTGAAGGAAGAAGAGGGAGAGGAGAGGTGGTCATGGTAGAAAGTGTCATGGAGGTCTGGAGTCAGCAAAATAAAGTAAAGGTTTACCTATCTGAGCCAGGGATCTCGGAGATGAGGTCTAAGTTTCCTCTGCTGTAGTCATGGTAAGGAGATGACTGGGAGGTGATGTGGAAGTCTAGTGTCCTATTATAGGAATTGGTTGCATTGCTGCAGTGGCCCAGGTGGGTGAAGGACTGGGAGGTTGAAAAAGGAGTCACAAAATGTAGTGTCTGAAGAGAGCAAGCGGGCTCATATCCCCCAATATTGATCCCCTGGCCCTTGACCTCATGCTAGTTACCATTCTGCTTCACAGGGGTTGTTTGTCCTTTGTTGTTGAAGAGATCCATTACATTGGGGAGGTCCTGCTAAGACATGCAACTGAATTGGACTGAAATGAAGGAGGGTTGGACAAGGTCACCAGCCTCACCTTCCCCTCCAGAGCCTTCTGGGTCCACGGACCTGATAGAGATTAGGACCACTGGAGATGGCTTTGGATGCAGTGGGAGATGCTAGTCTTTTAAAGCTAAAGGAGACTATTAATTGTCTTAATTCTAACCCATCTTTAATCACTGAATGGGTGGTTGTTTCAATCAAACTAAGACCTATTAAAGAACTTTGCTTCTGGTGAGTCACTTCATTTCTCAATGAGGGAATTGGAATGCATGACCTCTAAAATCTCTGAAAGCAATGATTTTATGAACTTCATTAAATAACACCTTGCTCGGTTTCTTGCTTTTGGTATGGTTCCTTTGAATAGGTTGTTTTTGCTGCCTACTCACATGCTAAAGCTTTTACCTGAACTAGGATTGTTAGTTAACTTTTACATAGAAACACCTTCTAATACTTTCTCTCTTGGTCTCTCTTCCGATAACATTCTCTAGCTCAAAGGTACAGGATGTCGGTTCTGCCCCCAAGTAGAGTTGGGTTAGACTCTTGGTTCTTAACCAACTCAGATGCAAGTAATTTTTACTATTTCTAATTTCTCATTGCACTTTGGAGTACTGTTTGCATTCCATTGTTGCTTTTTACATTGTTTATTTCTCTTATCTTGAGGGTAAATCTGTCATTTTACTTTTTTATTTTTTTCATTGTGCTTAGTGTAAAATTGATGTCTGAATATGAATTTTTGTTGAATTGAATTGTTGAACCTAAGATAGCAGTGAGATGGATGGTGACAAAAAGTTGAAAGCTCTATAGCAGAATTCACTAGTGTCTAGTGTCCTGAGATCAAAGTACTGGTTTATAGAATTTCTTCCCTAGATTTTGATGTTTCAGGGATAGCATATTTTTTCAAGGAAAATTGATTAAAAAAACTTATCTTTTTAAATCTCAAACTTTATTCAGTTCAACAAATATACATCTATTAAATGCCTGTTATATAAAAGTGTTACTGACTCCTGGACTGTTTGTGTCTCATCCTCGAACCTCTCATTGTGGAACATCCAACCATCTTTGTGGCCCTCTCATTGTGGAATCTCTCTAAGGCTTCCTCCTTTTCTTTTCCTCCTGACTTGTACTGCTGGTGAGTTTCTCCAGAAATCTCCATTTTGTGGAGGGCTCCAGGACAAGTTTTATTTCATCCCCCTAACCCTGTTCTTAGTTTCTAGACTTCAAAACCATGACCATGCATGCATTGTGTACTCTCATCCTCTCAGATTCAGCTTTCTTTTGCTATGTTGTTTTATCCCTTTAGAATGTAAACTCCTTGAGGGCAGGGATTGTCTTTTTGCTTGTATTTGTGTCCTCAGTTGTAGAACCAAGTGCCTTTGAGGAAGAGATGGAGATCATCCTCTTATGAGACTTGATACAGTAGTTGCAGGTGTCTGGGCAAAGTGCTTGCCTAAGAGATGTCAGACCAACCAACCTCCCTTTCTCCCTCCCTCCCTCATTCTCTTCCTCCCTTTCTCCTTCGCTTCCTCCTTCCCTACACCCTCCCTTCTTCCTTCCCTTCCCCACTCTCTCCCTTCTCCCCTTCCCCCCTCTCTCCCTTCTCCCTTTTCCCCTTCTTCCTTTCCCCCTTCCTCCCTTCCCCTATAACCAGAAATTTGGGTAACAAGGTTTCTTCCAGCAAGCTACCCAATGTACAACATAGATGTCAGAAGTGGGAAAACTTTTATTTCACTTACCATAGAAAATATATAAAACACAAAGGACTCCCAGGCATGCATGAACAAATGGAGAAAACAAAACACTCAAATAATTCATTAGACTCACTGGACTCCCTTAGAGGAGAAAGACCCTTTGTAGATTTCTGAACAAATATTTTGCATTCACTACAGTTCTGTGTTTATTTATTTATTTATTTTAGCGAGGGCCCTTTAGGAAACATGTCTAGCCCATGAGAGGTAGCTCCTTCCTTACAAAATTTGGGCTTTATCTCATTAAATTGATCAAATTGTTCATGTGTTAACTTGATTGCCTCAATTACCATTCCAATTTAATTCATATATCACTATTTATTCAGCCAGTCCTTTGTTGATTGGCACCCATTTCTAAAGGCACTTTCCATCCCGAGAGTTCTTTAGCTGAAGAAATAACAGGTTTGAACTAAAAAAGAAAAGAAAAGAAAAAAAAGTACAAGGCATGATGTTTGGTTCTTGGGATATAAAGAGAAAAAAAAACCACTTCAACAATCTTGTTCCTTTCCTTAGGGAACTCATAATTCCTTGCCTTTATCTTTTCCAGTGTTCAATGGGCACAAAGGGAAGAAATTGTCACAATTCAGTTCACATCACTACAATCCACTCTTGATGATTTGTGCCAGTGTATGGAAAGCATTGGCACAGAAAATACTAAACAATGGAAAATCCCCAAACAATTTTTGTTTTTAGAAATGAATTAAATTGTCTTCTTTGGAAAGAATGGGAACAAAGACAGGTTTACCTTTATAGTTTGTTGTTTTGTTTGTTATAGTTTGTTGTTTTATCCATTTATACTTTCATGCAACATCTATAAGCACCTTCTAGGTGCATTGTATTAGGTACCAGAAGAGACACAAAGGTATATAAGACAGTTCATGCTTTCAAGAGGTTTACAATCTAATAGGAGAGACATGACACACATATACATGTGTGTGTGCATATTCTAATTCGTATATTAATTTGTACATGTATATTCGCTGATGTAGCTATAATAAAAATCAGAATAAAAATGATATGTGATCAGTTAAAAAATGATTACTTCCATTTGGGCATAGCAGTTATTTCTACCATTCCTTTCTATTCCACTTTTCAAATTGGCCAACCTGCTTGAGGATTACCCTAGTAAGGACATCCTAGATGGCAAGATGAACTATCTTGGAATTAAACACAATGCCTTGCACATAGTAGGTGCTTAATAAATGCTTGTTGAATTGAATTGATTTGTTGGGTTGAAAACTGAAACAAGCAAAAAAAAAAAAAAAACATGCTCAGCATAGCAAGGAGTTAATTGAGGGTTGACTGTAGATTTAAAAGAACTCTTGCCAATGTAAGACAAAATGAGTTGAGCAACAGCTCGGTCAGGTGTTTCTCAGGTTTCAACAGAGTCCCCTGTTTCTCATCATTTTAATGTTCTAGTTTCAGGAGATCATCATTACTTTTAGCCATTCAATAACCTCCAGGGAAATATCTGTTCATAAAGCATTAGGACTGGCAAAAGTTTTGGAAATCATCACCTTCCCCAATTTTACAGGTGAGGAAGCTGAGACCCAGGAAAGGGAAATGACATTTGTTAGAGCTAGAACTAGAACCCTTTGAGGTTCTAAGTTTTCCCAACTTCCACTCAGGGACTGTTCCCAAGACATCCTAACAGTCTGGTTTGGTTTCCTTTGGCCACAAGATGGCAATCAGAGAGCAGTGATGAGGTGTCCTTTCTCCCAGGCAGGATGCAGAGCCGGGATAAATATGTCTTGGGACCACAAAGATGCTTCCAAAATGTGGAGTAGGAGGAAAGGGAGGGAGGAAGGATGGGAGCCAGGAAGGAAGGAAGGGAAATCCTCAAAAGGGAAAAGCCAAATTGTGACCACTTGCTGACCCCTGGCTCCTGGCTATTCCCCCAGCTGCTTCAACTCACATGAAAGCGCTTCTCTCTCCCTAACAGTGAATCCTTGTCAGTCTGACTCCCCAGTGAAAAGGGGAACTCAGCTAATGCCAGAGCAGTTTACGTGCACAGAATATGTGTCTGAATCTGGAGAACTGGTTATTTATAATCCTCCAGGTTATTTATCCTGCTCCTTCTGTGTACTCCTTTCATACTGCAGAAGGGGATTTACTTTCCTAGGTGTGGCAAGCCCTTGCCCAGGCCCTGGAGCCTCCTGGGAGGAGCTCTACATGAGGATGCTCTCCATCTCTTTCAAAGACATTCAATTCTCTCACTCTCCAACTTCCCCCCAGTTTTTGTCCTCATTTTAAAAAATGATGACAAAATTTAAGCTCAGATTACTAGGGAATAATCCTTTCTAAATTACCAGAATTGGAACCTGGACTCTGTGTGTGTGTGTGTGTGTGTGTGTGTGTGTGTATGAGAGAGAGAGAGAGAGAGAGAGAGATGGATTTCACAGAAGGAAAAGAATTATATGCCTCTGTTTCCTCTTCTGTAAAGTGAAGAGATTTTTAATCTTTTTTTGTCACAATACCATGAAGCCTATGGAGCCATTATCCAAATAATATTTTTAAAAGCACAGAATAAAATACATAGAATTTGAAAGGATTATATTGAAATGCAACTTCAAAAAATTAACAAAATGAGATCAAGAGCTCCAGATCAATAATACATGATAGATGATCTTCTAGTTCTAAGTCCCTTTCCAATTTTAGGTCCTGTATGTCTATGTGATATAGAATTGCTGTAAATCTGTAGATTTAGAATTGGAAGAGACTTTATCTAATCTAATCCCATCATTTTGCTGATGAGTAAATTGAGGCTCAGAAAAGTTAAATGATGTGCTTGAGATCAGACTGAAAGTTAACTACATGAGTCAGGTCCTTTGACTCCACCATGGTGTCTCCCTCCTGTACTTCTGCAAAGTGGAGAGAGTACAGCTTTGATCTGACATTAAGAATTCAGAGCCAACTCTAGATAGAATAATGAAGATTGAAAAGTTGATCTTTAAAACCATTCAGTCTCTCTCTTTTTTTTAATAGCTTCTCTTTCCTTTATTTAGTTCCCTTTTCCATCTTCCTTCTTTCAGGACCCTTGTACCCCATCATACCCTCATTTATCCTCTTCTGTTAAACTTGGTTAGGAAAGAATTTCATAGCCAACACTGGTGTGAAATTAGCTTAATGTGCTGCTGGGGTGATATGAGCACTGGTTCTACAATCAGAGGACCTGAGTTTGAATCTTGCTTTTTGATGTTTACTAGTTGTCACTTAAACTCACCGGACTTCATTTTCCTCATTGGTAAAATGAAGAAATTGAATTATGAACTCTGAGGTTCCTTATCTCTGATTCAAGGATGATAGGATCTAATCCTAGAAGAGAATTTAGAGCACCTTCAGTTCTACGTCTATTTTACAGATGAGGAAATGGAGATTTCAGAAGTAAAGTCATTTACCTAAATTAATCTAGTAGAATTAGGATTAGAATCTAGGTCCTGTTTCTAAATCCATTGCTTTCCCTATGACAGAATAACTTGGATAGTCACATTTCAGATGCTCTGTCTGATTTTTAATGATCTTTGATCTATGCATGTAAGACATTTGTAAATCCAAAGATATTTATTTTTTTAAGGAAAAAAGTCCTTCCCTCACCCCTAAAAGACATTATTCTGTCTAATTCTGAGGCGTGCCAGGGAATTATTGGGTATATCTACATGCCTGGCCAGTTTGGGTGAGGTCAATCTATCATAGTTTGACAGTGCCCCCTTTCACTTGGCCCCTACTTCTCTGGGTTGGCTACAGCCATCCTGGGTCTTATCCCAGCCATCAAGACCCACTTGTTCTTTTGGAAACTGGTTTCACCACCATCTGTCCTTAGCTATTTCCAGGAGGTGGTGGGCACATCATTAGATTGTGGCCTCTCTGGGCCAAGCACTTGCTTTGGCCAAACTCCCTGATCTGTTGGGCTCTGACACTAATTCTCATGGAAGCCTTTCTTCATAACTTGGATCTGATTGCCTTTCTGTTTTTAGTTATTAAAGGGAAATAAAATATATCATTTATTCTGAGTGTACTCCTTGCTGAACCTCTTGGCTAAATGGAAAATGAGGAGGTTGAGATTAAGGAGAATTAGATGCTAGGCTATCTTTATGTAGACTTCCATGGGGAGGGTTTAATGTGAGTAGCTGAGGAGAAAGGATATGAGGGGAAGGAGAGAGAGAGGACAAAACACCTCTGCAAAGTTAACTTTTTTTTTTTATCATAATCTCTCTCTCTCTCTCTCTCTCTCTCTCTCTCCATCCTTCCCTTTCTCCCTCTCTTTTTCCCTCCCTCTTTCCCCTTGTCTCTCCCCATCTCCCTATCCCCATCTTTCTTTTTTCCCCCTCTCCTCTCTCTCTGTGTCTTTCTCTCTTCCCCCTTTCCTTCTCTCTTCCCTTCCCCTCTCTCTTTCTCTCTCTTTTCTCCCTTTCTCTGAATCTGATCTTATTTTTGTTCCTTATCATGACTTCCAGTTCCTTAATTTTTTCTTGTTCTCTTAGTCCATCATTTTTGCTCTTTCCCTTGTAAAGTTTTGACCTGTTCTCTAAACTTGAATCTTTTCCCCTTTTGTCTTATTTCTACTGGTGTGTTGCCATTGGTGGCAATACATTTGGATTACACACTCCCCCTACCTCTCTGCTCCCCCCTACCTCGCCCCATCTGTCTTTCTTGTACCTACTCAAATAATGCTAAATGCTGCTGGAAAAAACCACATGACTATGCCAATTGCTTTCACTTCTGATTGATGCTCCTTAATCTCAACTGAATCTTCAATGTTACTTGGTAATTCTTTCATTCTATCCATGTAACCTGGTGTCTTTCTCTGATATAGAGTAATGGTCACTGAGGAATAAAGTTCTGTTAACTAGAATGGAAGTCTTTGACTTGTCATGATCCATGGACTAAAGAATGACTGAAGAAAATTTAAACACACACACATATACATGTATGTATGTGTGTATGTATACATACACATATTTATATATAATTATTTTATTTTTCTTTGATTCTTTATAGAGGGGAAGAATTAGGAGGATGTAGAAAAAATATAGAAGGAAAAGGAATATAGAAAAAATATAGAAGGATAAAGAATATAGAAAAGAGGCTGGGCAAACAATTATCGTTCAAGTTGGAGTGAGTAATTCTATCCAGGAGAAAAGGGAGACAAACTTGATTTTTGATTCTAGGATAGGGCTTCTCCACACTCTTCCTCCACCTCCAACCTGATGAGACAAATTGAGTCCATGTCTGGGGTGGATTGATTTTTGCCAATTTCCCCCTCAAAGAAATATGGAGAAAGATAGTGATGTACCTCTCTTTCTTTCTCTGTTTTTCTTTTTCTCTGTCTCTTTCTCTCTGTATGTACGTGTATAGAGGACAGATATTAAACCCAAAATTTCTCTATTCATTAAAGTTTGTACATTCTGTTAAATGAGTTTGACCACTGATTTAGATGATTCCCTGACTTTAGGCTAAATTTGCTTTTTTGTAACTTTTACTGTTTGCTCCCAGTCCTGCTTTTGGTGTCATATTACAGCTCTTTAAATACTCTAGAGGCAATTACATTCTTTCTGAATCCTCTCTTCCCCAGTATAAACCTGCCAGCCTCATTCAACTGATCATCCTGTGTCAAGAATTTAAAACTCTTTGTCTCCTGGTTGTCCCTATTTGTGTATTTCTAGCTCATTAGTGTCTTCAATCATGATGTTGAAAACTGAACCAAAGAACAAGATTCTCACTTCTCTATTCCTGGAGTCATCTCCTTCCTGATGTTGTAGCCCAAGACTTTATCTTTGCTGATTGCACATCACACTGAGGACTCATATCAGTCTCCTAAACTCCTCAGAGCCTTTTGGGAGCAACTATTGTCTATTTATGCCTCCCTCACCTTAAATTTAGGCTAATTAAGTGGCACAATGGGTAAAGAGCCAGGCTTGGAGTCAAGAAGACTGGGTTCAAATTCAGCCTTAGAAGTTTACTGTGTGACCCTGGACAAGTCACTTAACCCTGTTTGCCTCAGTTTCCTCATCTGTCAAATGAGTTGGAGAAGGAAATGACAAATTATTTCTTTGCCAAGAAACCCCCAAGTAGGGTTACAAAGAATTGGGCGTGACTGAAAAAACAACTTATATTTGTTATTGCTGTTGTTTTGTATCCAAATACAAGACTGTATATCTTTCTTTCACTGGGCATATGACCTCAGTTGCAGAGAAGGCTCCAATGCCTTTTTCCTTATTACATGCTTTCTCACTACCTAGTTGTGAGCAGAACAGTGACTTAGATCCCCTCAGAGCAACTGAGGAAAAAGGAAAGGCTAATGCTAATGTTGCTAACTTCAAAGGGACTCCTCTTTGTATTTTACCACCTAGAAATGATTATTGAATACCTACACATGTTCCACAGTCTCTCCAAAGCACTTTTTATACACCATCATTATTTGTTATTCCAGGCACTATTCATATGTTGTAGACTCCTATTTCAATTAAAGAATAGGGATATAGGAATATATATATAATATGATAGGGATATGCGTGTGTGTGTGTGTGTGTGTGTGTGTGTGTATATATATATATATATATATTTTGTTTTTTTTGTTTTTTTGTGGCTGCTATGGGTACCACCTTCTTCTTCCTCTCACTGCCACCATCCCAAGTGATTGTAAAACTCCTATAGCAGCACAAAGCTAATGAAGCACATCTAATGTAATCTTCTCTACTTTTCCTTCCTCTAAGAATGGACCTAGGGTCTGGTTATTTTGAAAGAGGTTATGAAATTCTCAAGAGAAAATCAGTTTTCATGTATTTAATTTTGTTCAGATTGATTTTGTGGAAAAAAAGATGTGACAGTGGGATGATCTGGGTTTAAATCCTGGAGCTACTGCTTTCTACTACCACTGTGACCTTGGGCCCTTTACATAAACTCTGTGGGTTTACTTTCTCTTTTGTCAAAGGAGGAGTTGAAAGAACTATAAGCTCTCCAGGGATCCCTTGTAGCTATAAAGCAATGTGCCTAATATGCATATGTAATGCATCAATTTTCAAAGGGGAGAGGGTGTTGCAAAATCAAATAAATAGCAATGGGATTTTGCAACTCCCTGAAGGCTGGGAATCACTGATTTAGATAATTGACTTGGCTGCACACACCTTTTTAGCTTTGTTTTCCAGGTGCGAAAGTTCCATGAGGCTGCCCTGACTTCTCTAAGCTTGGACTCCTTCCCTCTCTTTCCAGTGTGGGGACTGGGCCAATTACCTCTGGGTCACAAAATACTGAGCTCATGGCTTCCCTTGGCAGTGAACCTCAACATGCACAAAGATGGCAAATATAACCAACGTAACCAGAACGTGGGTGACAATCAGAACGGTATTTGGGTTGGTACGCTATGTAAATCTGTATCCATTGCCCCTTTAAACATTTCTTTCATCTCTAATCTTCACTCTCTTCAATATCCTTATTCATGCCCCCTATCCTTAAAAATACTTTCTTTGGACCTATCTATCGTTTTCTAGGTTCCCTGCCTTTCTCAGTCAGATTCTAACAAAAAGCTGTCCACACTTATAACTTCTACTTCCTTTCCTCTCATTCTTTCATCATTTGTAATCTGGCTTTCAACTTCCTACTTCAATTGAAACTGCTCTCTCTAGAGTTACCAATGACATTCATTAATTGGTATATTTGATGACTTTTTTCATAATCTTCTTCCTTCTAGATCTTTTTGTTGCAGTTGACATTACTGACCTCCAGGATACTTACCTTTTTTTTGGTTTTCATTTCTCCTGGCTTTTCTTTTACTTCACTAAGGTAGGAAGTCTAATTTATTGTCTCTATCAGTTGTATCAAATTCAGATAGAGGGCTTCATATTGACTTAGAAAACCACTTTATCTAGATTGTATTATATTTTTAGAAACATTTCCCAATTACATTTTAATCTGGTTGCAAATTGCTTGCCTTGAGTTTGACATCTCTGATCTATATCATGCCCACTAACTCTGGGTATACTCCAAAGCTTTATTCTGGACTCTTTTCTTTTCTTTCCATATTGTCTCACTTTTAAAACTTATTTGCTCTGATGCATTTAATGATCAATTCTATGAAGATGACTTCTAGATTACATGTCCATCCCTTGGCTCTTTCATGAGTTCCAGTGGCTTATACCCAATTGCCAGTTGGACATTTCAAACTGAATGTCTCATAGACCTCTCAAACTCAATATGCCCAAACAAAGCTTGACTCAGATCCAATTTAGAACATCTCCTTTCTGCCAAGAGCATCAACATCAACATCCTTCTTGTCATTCAATTTCACTTCGGCATTATCCTTCATCCCTCAATCCACATATTAAATAAATTGCCTAACATTTCCATTTCTAATTCCATACATCTCTTATATCAATTTTCCCCTTCTTACCACTCATACAGCTACTACCTTAGTCTCTTTCCTGAACCATTATTTCCAGCCTTTCCCCACTTCAATCCATGCTCTATATCAAAGTTTCTTAAACTGAGTTGTGACCCCGTATTAGATTTCTAACTGAATTTGGGGCTTGTAAAATTATGATTTATTATTAATAAGTGTTTGATTTGTGTGCCTATTTTGAATATCTATATACCTGAGTTGCAGGTGAAAAGGGATTGTAAGTGGAAAAAGTTCAGCTGTCAAAATAATTTTATAAAGGCTGATCTGATTATGCAATTTCCCTACACAATAAACTCTAGTGGCTGCCTACTGTCTCTTGAATAAAATATAAGTTGTTTGGCTTTTAAAGTCCTTGGCAATCTTGGCCCAAACTATCTTTCTAGACTTTCTTTAAGTTAATCCCTTTTACACTTTCTATAGCTTAGCCCGAATTGGTATCATCGAAGCTCTTTCTCTGTCTCTGTACTTTGTGTCCCTATTCCTGGAATGCTCTCCCTCACACACTTTGAGATTTAACTCACACTCTAACTTCTACATAAAACCCTTCCTCATCCCCTCCACTATAATATTAGTATCTCCTTCCTTAGAGTACACAGTACTCTAGTGAATTTATTCTATTTATACTGTGTTCCAAAAGTCTTACTTTAGTTTTAAGTTATCAAAGTACTACACAAGTTTAAAATTGACCTAAGACTTTTGGGACATCCTCTATTTATTTATGTACCTGTTATCTCTCTTGGTAGAATATAACCTCCTTGAGAGCCAGGACTGTTCCTTTTTTGCTTATGTATCTAGAACACTTTCTAGATAGAAATGACACTTAGTAAATGCTTTCTAAATGCTTATTATTTGATTGTTGTTCTACACTTTTTTTGGGGGGGAGGGGGCTGGATAGGTCCTCAATTCCCCAGTCCAAAGTATATTGTAAACTCTTTAAGGGCAGACACTGTCTTTTGCCACTTTTTAAAAAATAGCTTAGCACAGTGTCTGATAATAGGTATTTAATAAATGTTTATTGATTGATTGAAACCACACAAGAAGCATTAGGTTAGGGGTCTTAAAGAAAGAGGGTGAATTTTGTTTGTCAAGGCAGTAAGGTAAAAAAACCTATTACATATAGCTATGCTAAATGTATCATATCTATATCTATGTTATATATATAATATACATGTATATATAGTATCAATATCTACCTGAGTTCTCAATCCCTCCCTTGTATATTAGGCATCACTTCTTTCCCTAAAAGCCAAGTAAGTTGTTTCAGAAGACTTGATTGGTGCAGGGGGCTGGATCTAAAGCTTCCTTACTGAACTTCCTAATAGCTATAGGGTATCACCTGAGAAAATATTATTTTACTCACAATTTCCCAATACCAAGGAAATCACAAGTTTAACCCCATCTCCCATTGTCTGTACCCTCTGATCTTTATTCGTAATCTGTCCACTGATATTTCTTGTGAAAGGGCTACTCTGAAGGTTTGTCCCAAAGTTTTAGGATCAGAGACACTTGATTAAGAAAGTTTTTGAAAAACTGGAACCAGACAAAAAGAGGCAATGGAGAAAATCGTCCTTCGCAGTGTTTTGCCAGGAAGCTCCAACCTCAACAGGCCTGCAGGGCTACATAGGGCAGAGAGGAGCTGACCCTTGGTAGAGTTGTGGATTTATTAGGAAAAAAAGTAACCAGTGTTCTTTACCCTCCTGGAATGAGAGAGAAGGGGAATCAGAGCAGAGCAGACTTCCTACTACAATATTTATTTGCTTATGAGTTAACTTATCTGTGTTCTTCTCATACTCTGTGTGTGTGTGTGTGTGTATAGATACAAAGAATATGCCAGATTGACTCATTCCTGTGTACCTAATGTTGTTATTGAGCCTTTAGTTTACAGAAGTTACTCGAATCTTTATTTCCTTTCTCTTTACCTTTTCATCTGTTCTCCACACCTAGAATACTATCCCTCTTCATTTTTGCCTCTTGGAATCCCAGACTTCCTTCAAGACTCAGTTTAAATACCACTTTCTGCAGAATACTTTTTCTGATTCTCCCCCAAATGCTAGGGCTTCCTTTCTAAGATTATCTTATATTTTCTCCCTATGTATCTTATGCTTATTTAGGTACATGTTTCCTCCTCTAGAAGGCAAGCTTCTTAAGTCCAGGAACTAATTTTTTCTTTATATTTCTAGGATTTAGCATTCTGCTTTCATATAGTAAGTGCTTGATAAAGTCTTATTATTTGATTTTTTTATTATTTTTAATAAACCATGTAGCTATAGTAGATTGGATGTGGTAAATATATAAGAAGATGCTAACTGAGAAAGGGGTATAGGTTATAGGATATAGGTTGGATAGCTCATTTTTAGCATTTTTGAACAATGTTTCATATAATCCATTAGCTACATTCAGAAGCTGACCAGCATGGGTCTTAAACAGTTCAGTAACATCTTTCAGATCCATATGAAATAGTGGTGTGGGAAGCTCTTGTGCATAAGCCAAAGAGACCCCTGTGAGATCACTTGGTTTTTGGTTTTAGTTAGAGCACCAACTGGTAGATAACTCAGATATGACTCTTCTCCCTGAACAAATGTGGCACTTTGTTATTCTGTAGCATAAAGGATGTCAATAAACTAGTGGATTTGTACCCTGTACACTGCAAAATCCACACACAGTGTTCTAAGCATCATGTGAGACACAGAGTGTTACATACAAGCTACAGATGAGTCTCACAAGTGATAGAAAAGGAGAAGATGTACATCTTCTATAATGCATCCTACATTCCTAGGTGGAGTACAGATGGTTAAAAAATGCATGTGTAAGACTCAAGAATCTAAAATGTTACAGGGAAATGAGAAATGATCAGGAATGAAATTCTGAGCAAATAAGCACAAAAGATTCCAATAAGGAGAAAAAGAGGATACTATCTAAACAGACTGATGGGATTCCATAGGGAATTCAGTAAACTCACATTTTTTAAAAAAGATAATGAGATAAAATCAGAAAAGTTGTATGATTAAAAAAATCAAGATCATTCTATCCCAGAATTGTCAGAGGCAACAAATGCTCAGGATAACCAAAAGAGCCTTTTAAAAAGTTGTGTTGTGAACAAGAGATTGATCAGAGAAAGGGGATGACTCCTGCCCAGGGTAGAAACAGTGATGATAATAGACAAGGGTGAAAGGCTGAACTACTCAATACTTATTCAGGTTCTGTTTTCTTTACAAAGGAGAGTTTTTGACTAGAAAGGATAGGAAAAAAATGTGAGTAACTGAGAGTTGAAACCAAAGATAAGTGAGGAGATGATAAGAGCACTTAGCTGCCCTTCATTGGGTTCAAGTCACTGGGTCAGTCAAACTACATTTTCAAATAGTGAAATAACATCTTTAGATGTGATTGCTGAGCTCTTGTTGGTGATCTTTGAAAGATTATAGGGAATAGGAGACATGCTATAGGATTGGAGAAAGATAAATATCTCAAATTTCAAAAAAGGAAAAAAGGATAGATTTTGCAAACTATAGGCTGGTCGAATTGAGACAAGAAGCATTTATTAAGCACTTCTGAAGGGCCAAAAATTGTGATAAGTGCAGAGAATATTCACAAAATTAAAAAGAAAGACATTCCCTGTCCATAGGATACTCATATTCTAATAGAAGACAACACATAGAAGGAAGATGGGGTAAAGGGAGAAGGAACTCTGAAGAGTTGTGAGTGTAGTCTAGGGATGAACGAAGGAGTGAACATGATTAATTTGGGCATTTCCCTCAAAATGGAGATTCTTGGAGGCCAGAAGAAGGGACCAGGATGGTGGAGTGATCTTCCAGGCTGAGCAAGTTGTGGGGGTAGAGTGATGTTATAGGATGAGTTTGGCTTTGACTCCTGGCAAAATTTTAGAATTTATCTTACTAAAAGGTTTTATTAAAGGGATATTGCACAAACATTCACAAAGGGAAGTAGTGTTTATTAAAAAACAACTTTATCAAGGACAGAATCATCTGAAACTAACCTAATTTCCTTTTTTGATAGCTCAATGAGACTGACAAAAAAAGTAGAATTCTGTAAGTAATAGAATACTTAGGTTTTAGCAGATCATTTTACAAAGTTTCTCATGCTGTCACGGAAAGAAGGGAAAAATTGGGTTAATTCTTCCATCAGTAGTTTCAGTACTTCTTGAATGGCTAGACCCAAAGAATCATTATAATCTGTCTGATTAATATTGATCTAAAACAAGAGTTCTTAAACCTTTTTGTGTCATAAACCCCTTTGGAAATTTAGTGAGGCATATAGATCCTGTCTCCAGAATAATTTTTTTTAAAGGCATACAATAAAATACCCAGGATTTCAAAAGAATCAATTATAATTAAATAAAGATGTAATTTTTCCCCTCCCTCACCCAAGTTCATAAACTTCCTGAAATATATTCACAAACTTGGGAATCTGTAGATCCCTGAAAGGTGGTCTTTAGTGGAATACCACAAAGATATTACCTTACTATATTTTTCAATGCTTTTATAGATAGATAAAGCAAAGAGGGAATGCTTATCAAAGGTTCAGGTAAAAAGAAACTGGGACAAATAGCTTATACTGGATTATAGAACCAGGAACTGCAATCTTTATATGCTAGAACCATTGGCTGAAAAAAAGAAACGAAAAAGAAATGAATCTGTCAGTTCTGTACTTAACATTCACATTAGCAGCTTCACAAATATAGGATGGGGACAACATGTCTCCGTAATAAGATCATAGATTTAGAGCTGGAAAAGACCTTAGAGAAATCATCTAATCTAATACCCCAATTTTATAGATGAAGAAACAGATGCAGAGAACCACGTCACTTGCTTATTTCTTTATTGAAACTTTTTATTTTCAAAACATATGCAAGGATAATTTTTCAACATTGACCCTTGCAAAATCATTTTCTTAAAGCCACCCAATTTTATTCCAGATTCCCTGGATCCAAATATAGCATGCTTTGTACTGTGTGCAACACTTTGTTATGAAGGAGATTAGGGAAGTTTAGTAGAGTATAATTTCAAAAATAACAAATAGTATGACACGACAGCCAGAAATGCTTAAGAGAAACTTATTGTCCAAAATGAAAGAGTAACACTATTCTCTGTTTTGATTGGATGGCACGTGTACTACTGGGTTCAGTTCTGGGTACATTTTAGAAGGACTATTGATAAACTGGAGCATGTTCAAAAGAGGGTGACAATGATGGAAAAGCTGGAGATTATACCAGATAAAGACTGATAAGAGGAACAGGGAATATCAGTATGGAGAAGGGATAGTTTTCTTCAAGTATTTGAAGTGCTACCATTACAAGATAGCCTAAACGTGTTCAGCTTGGATCTAGAGGGCAAAACAAAGGCAAAAGAGTGGAAGTCATCGAGAGGAAAATTTTATCTTGTGATTCAAGTCTTCCAAAGTGAAATGGGCTGGCTCATGAAGTAATGAGTTTCCCTTTTATTAGAAGGTTTCAAGTAGAAAGCAGATGAAAACCTGTCAATAATGTTGTAGAAATCTTATATTCTTAGTTAAGTATAGGTGGAATAGATGATCTTTTGAAATCGTTTCTAACCATGAGATTCTGTGACTATAAATTTCTTAAAAGCAGACACTGAATTGTTCTAATTTTGTATCTTCCCCAGAAAGTCTAGCACAATTCTCAAGAAAGAGTAGATGCTAAGAACATTTTTTGTAAAATTTTGTGGAACAAGTTTTGTAGAATCAAGATCAAGTGCAGCATGATAAGGGGAGAAACTTGCTTTCCAAAAGTACTTTTTTCTCTGAAGGACATACAAGTCAGAGTCCAAATCAAAGTTGGATTGCCTCTAGCTGAGGAGGTCCTCTAGATATTACTTTATCTTGTACTTATCAGATAAAACTCAGAACAATCTAGTGCCATCTTGGTGAGATCCATGATTCTTCAAAAAGGATCACCATAACAATTCATGTAGGGAAAACTAAATAAATGAAAACTCCATGTTATTCAGACTATTAACATAAAATTAAAATTAAAAAGCTAGTCCACTAGGGTAGTACATCGGTACATATAATACTGATGTAGATGCACAGAAAAATTGGACCAAGAATTGAACCAGAAGAAGAGAATGGGATGGATTGTATTAGAGTCATTGTGCAATGCAACCCAAATTGCATAAAATTTCATCTTTTACAGCAATGTGGTGTGGTAGATGGAGTAGTCACTTGGAATCAAGAGGATCTAAATTCAAACCATGCCCTCAGTTACTTACTAGCTGTATAACCACTTAACAACTTCTTTCAGTCTTCAATTTTCCATAAGAACGTAGGATCATAAATTTAAAGAAACCTTTGAAGTTTGAAAAGAAATTGAAACCATTGAAAAGAAACCTTAGAAGTCATCTATTTTAATCCCCACCTTTTACAAATGAGGAAACTGAGGACTAAAGAGGTTAAATGACTTTTGGAAGATGATACAGCTACTAAAGACCTATAAGTCTAAATCTAGTTTCCTAGTCTACCATGATTTCCTGGTCTATCATGACTTCTCTAAGGCCTCAAATGTCTTCCTGGTAATACTTTTTAGTTAATAATAATAAAAATAATAAAAAATATTTAGTGCTTTATAGTTTGTTATCTCATTTGACCATCACAACAACATTGTCAGGTGTAGGTGCTTTTATCCCCATTTTACAGATGAGGAAAATTAAGATTGAAAGAAGTTGTTAAATGGTTACACAGCTAGTAAGTAACTGGGGGCATGGTTTGAATTTAGATATTCTTGATTCCAAGTGATTACTCCATCTACCACACCACATTGCTTTAAATTTTAGAAGGGCATAATTTCCAAAGAATCCAAATTGTTAGCAACTCAAAGAATGGTGGAAACATGTGCAATGGATGCAACTAGGTTATTGGGGTTTTGATAACTGGCTGTAAATAAGAAGTAGCACCAAAGAAATGATGAAGGAAATTTATGGAAGGTAGGATAACATTTTAGTCAGATGGTGGGATAACTGATGGTCAATTCAGTTGTTATATTAATATTTAAACAATAGGGGCAGCTAGGTGGTGCAGTGGATAGAGCACCAGCCCTGAAATCAGGAAGACCTGAGTTCAAATCTGGTCTCAGACACTTAACACATCCTAGCTGTGTGACCCTGGGCAAGCCACTTAACCCCAATTACCTCAGGAAAAAAAAAAAAGAAAAGATTTAAATAATACAAAAAGACCTAAAGGAAGGCCTCTAGTAAGTCACTCCAGGATCCTTGGGAGAACATGGACAAAAATTACAAAGAAAGAAAAGGCAAGGTTGGGTTTTGATCTTCACCTTCACCACAGTATCACATTATTTTTTGGAGTATTATTGCAACCAAGAATACAATTAGAATCCCTGATCTATGACTTACAGTAACAAATATTCCATGATGCTTTCTCTGGCTTTGATGCTGATTATAATTTCTGCCTCATTAAAACATATCATTTCTTGCATCCCATGTTTTCAGAGAAGCTTTTAGCTACCTAATTTAGGTGATAATGACTTTTAACCTTCCTTTTTCAACATTAAAAAATAGTACTATATAATTGATACACACAGGGGAGGTCCTACTTATAGGTAGAACATCCAGCTAACTAACTAGATGGTAAAATATTAGAGGCTCTGGCCAAAACTACTCTTAACAAACATGTCATTCACCCTGTTAGGGTTTTGGATCAGTGCCTAATTCCCTGGTCCACAGAGGATAAACTAGATCTCTGGAAGTCTCCTAGTCCCTCTCTCCTTAACTCCTCCTTGTTCTCTGGACTGGATTACTAGATTTTGTTACAAATCTTAGAGAGCTTATCTACTTGTCTTTAATATCAAAGTCATGCATTTATTTCGAGAGTATTGTTTTATATGGTGTAAATTGTTGGTCTAAACCTAATTTCTCCTAGATTGTTTTCCAATCTTCCTAGCAATTATTGTAAAACAGGTAGTTGTTTCCTAGGTACCTTATGTTTTCAGGTTTATAGAGCATAGGTTTATTGAATTCAATGCTTTCTGATTCTTCCTTTTCTAGTCTGTTACACGGATATACTTATAACTTTTTAATTAGATTGAAATAATTTTTATAATTACTACTTTATAATAATGTAGCTTGAGGTCTGAAAATACTATTCTTCCTTCATTCCTAATTTTTCATTATTACTTTGACATTACAGATTTTTTTCTTTTACTACATGTATTTTGTTATAATATACTCTACAAATGTTTGACATGTATGACATGAATAACATATATGACAATATTACCAAGATTACCTTATACATTTATGATTATAGCAACTAAACTATACCCTGAGTAGATGGATGGCATTATTTTTATTATATCACCTCAGCCCAAATATAAATATTGAATATCCTTCCAATTATTTTAAAGTTACTCTTTATTTCATTAAAGGGCATTTTGTACTTCTGTCTATGTATATATTGAGTATACTTTGGAAATTTATTCAGATATTTTATGTATTCTATAGTTTTTTGAATCAGATTCCCCTCTCTGTTATTCCCTTTGGGGTTTTTCTTTTGCTATAAAAATGTTATTGATTTCTGTGGGTTTATTTTGTAAAGAAGGCATGCTTGTTCTGAAATTTCTAATATTAGTGACTCTTCTTGTTATGTTTGTGTTACTAAAAGAGGTTTGATCATAGAAAGTTAGTTTTAAGAGGTGAGTGAGTTCTTCCTTTACTTAATCTCTGGACAATTAAATATAAGTGAATAGCTAAATTCATTTAACACATAATTACTAGTTGCTTACTATACACAGAGTTCTGTGTAATACTTTACATACTTTATAGTTCATTAGAACTGTGTGGGACGTCAGAGATTGTCTAGTCAATCTTTCTCATTTTATAAATAAAAACATGTGTTGTGGAAGAATGGAAGTAATTTACATAACTGGCTAGTATCAATCTCCAGATTAGAAATCCTGACTCCTGTCTTCTAGGACAATGTTCTTTCCATTGCATAAGTTACCTATAAGCATTTAAGGTAGTTACAATCAGATGCATAGTCATTCTTTAGATATGGATAATTGAGAAAAACAATTTATTTTTTAAAATAAAAATATAATTTTTAAAGCACATTTTGATCTATTTTTACTTTCCATAGATAAACAACTTAATACCCTTCTTAATTTGTTCTGGGAAACATGGCAGTAGGGAAAACAAGGCTATAGTATTCTGTTATTTCCATGTGAATGATTATACATGAGTGGTGTTTTGTCTTTGTAGTGGGGTTTGGTTATCATACAATAATGATGTTTTTGAAAAACAGTATTAGTTGTGGCAGTTCTATGGGGAAAACATGCATATAATCTAAGATTTCTTGAATAGTATGGAGAGAGTTAAGAGAACTGATGGTATGTCATCATAGAGATTTTTGTGGTTTATGACCAGCTTTATGAGTGTCTATTTTAATGGCTTTTTCAACTCATTATGGATAAGGATAAGTCTTATTTCATACATCTAACTTTGAAATAACCACTATACACATAATGCCTGAAACAGAGGAGGTACTTAATAATGCTTGTGGATTGATTGAAAAAGACAGAATTTCATGAAGGTTGACAGTATCAGACATTATTTGACAGATAACTCATCTTATAGTCTTCTTGGAAGCCATGGCAACATCCAATTGCTCCTCTGAAATTTTACCAGTTTCTAAGTATTAGGTACTTTACCATTTGTCACTATAATCAAATATTGGATATTTAAATATTGGATAGTTAAAATCCTTCACAACTGAACCCCAAGTTATCTTTTCCAGTTTTATCATATGCTACTCCCTCTCATAAACCCCAATCAAACTGGCTTTCTTGCTGTTCTTCACACATCATTCCTTGACCTGTTTGCGTTTCTTTGCCCAGGCTTTTCCTTATGTTTGAAATGCCCCTTTTCCTCTTCCATGCCTCTGGGAATCCTTAGCTTCTTTCAGAGCTCAGCTCAAACAGCACTTTTTGGTGAAGTGTTTTCTGATCTCCCCAAAGAACTTCCATTAAATTTATTCTGTATTTACTTTGTACATTTAAAACATTTCCCTTATATTTTTGCATGTTGTTTTTCTTCTTGAATGAAAGATCTTTGAGAATACAGACTATTTCATTTTTGTTTTTATATTCTCAGTACTTGGTGCATAGTAAGTGCTTAAATGTTTGCTGATTGATTAACTGGTTGACATAATTCAGGCCATACTCACAGAAGATTCTTATTAGGGTAAACCTAGCCAGTTATTTGAACGAACTTTTAAGTGTTATGGTCCCCACAAGTGAAGAGAGAAAATGTCAAGGCAGGATTTTCACTGCTCAAAATGAATATTTGAATGTTATAAGTATAGCCACAGCAATGTATGTGATGAGCACTGAGAGTCATAAACAAGTATATTTACCCAATGCATTCCACTCAATTGCTAAAATACACATTAGTAAGAGAGCAAGAACATTCTAAAACAAAATAATCAGATATCATGTTAGAAATGCAACAATACCAATCAATCAGATAATACACACAACATAAACTTAATATTCTAAAAGCTCTTAATTACCATCATCAGTATGGCTATTCTTTACAATCTCCCCATTCTTTTCTGTTGTTATACATGGACATCCTGGATAATGAAAACAGAACTTGTTAGCTTTTTTTTTCTTCCTTTCCCACCTTTTTCAATACATGATAATTATACCTACAATAATACACAATGTTAACACCAAGAATAGATTTCTCCAATTATTGTCAGATATAGGACATCTTTTCTGTTCTCCAAAAGACCTGTGGAGGTTATTATATTATTATATTTTCATATGGCATAAGACAGCATTTTTATCCTTCTCCTTTTATATGAATATTCATTCTCACCCCTGCATTGTCATATTAACAATGTTCTGCAACTGCATCTTAAAGATTTCCAAATCTAGTTGTATTTTCTGGCAGCTAAAGCAACAGCTCTCTATTGTGGTAAGGTGGTTTGGTTCATGTCTTCCTATAATCTCTGCTTTGTGTATCTTTTCCATCTCTTCATCCATGTCCTTTCTGTTTATGGACCCATCATGCAAAGGCAGGGGAGTCCAAACAGCTTTTGACCGTAGCTGTTGTTTTAGTTTATTGACTGTTTGATGGTGAGGTGTTTTGATGGACAAAGAAATGACTAAATGGCAACCCTGTTCACTGAAACTTTTCCAAAGAATCCTGGCCCATTTATCTCTAACCTCCCATCCTTGTGCTCTCAATGACCCTTATTTAGTTATTCCATTTCCCATGGCCCATGAATCAATGCACACACACGGCCCCATTCCAAAATCAGCCCATTTTTCATCTCATGTCATCATTGCTTGAAGAACAATAACCCTTTTTGAATGGCTATTATTTCTTTGTTCCTTCTCCAAGAGGCAATATTACTTAAGCTTTCAAGGACAGTTGGGTGCTTGCTTGATTTTCATATCTACCTGAATACCTATGAGAATGCCTCCAACATTTTGACTCAGGGAACCAACATGGGGGTCATGTCAATTACTCAATATAGATATATCAATAATGGACTTGGAGGCAGGCCATTATGGGATGTGATCTAGAGTCTATTGATCCTATGGTGAAATGGATACTTAAAGGTATATTCTCATTGCTTACCCTCTCTAGATTTTGAATTCAGGAAGGTGAATCTTCCTGAATTCTAAAATCCTGGAATCATTAAAATGGCAGGGGGAAAGATTGGGGGGAACCACTTGGACTTCAAAAACTTGGTATGGTATTTGGCTTCATGATAGCATTTAGTGTTTTGGGAAATGACCCTTCAGGCCTGCTTTAGAATTTTTCTTCAGTTCAATGACAAACATCTATCATGTAATACATCCCCTGTAACATTTCAACATGTCACTAATGACCTTATTGGAAGAAGCATTTGATTTAAGATTGAAACCTTTTGTGACAACCTCTGCAGGCTTGGATGCATTCATTTGAAATATAATTAATATGACTTTAGCCTGGAGTCAAATAGTAAATCTAGGATTTTCCCAGGTTAAAGAACTAACTGCCTAATTCTCTATCACCACCTCCCTTCCCTGCCTTCTCCTATCTTTTAAACAAATGTACTTAAATAATTCCACTGCTTGGAGGATGACTTCATTCATTTTTGACCAGCTGAAGGAATAATCTGTGGATTGTTGAAAGAATTATTGTCTTATTTAAAGAGTCAAGGTTGAAGCAGTAAGTGTCAATTATTCTTCCCAACAGCTGTACATCACATTCTGAACTGATGGACTCTGTAGCTCAGGTACATGATTTAAAGCTCAAGAAGAGGCAATGAATATTGCTGTGGCATCTAGGAACACCCCCTTATACCAGCAGAAATGTTATCACATCTATTAGGACCTTGTTCTAACACACATTTATCTGAAATTATTTTTCACATGCATCTCCAATCCATTTATTTCTTTTATTCAAGAAATGACTTAATCATGTACATTTAAAAAATTCTCTGCAGTTCAAAAACATAGATTTTTAAAAAATCATGTTTAATTTAGACAATTTTAAAAATCACAGTATTCGATTTCCCCTTTTCTCCTACTTTCCCTTCCAACTCCAAAAGTAGAGTTGTATAGTGAAAACACTTTTGAGTTTGGAATCAGATGGTCCAATTTCAAGTCTTGATTCTTTACTTAATACCTTCACTACCTTAAGCAAATAATCTAATCTCTTTTGTCTCAGTTTCCTTATATATAAATGAAGATGTTCGAATAGATTTCCTCTAAAGTACTTTCCAATTCTCTTTTTAAAATTTTGTAAAGTTTATTTATTTTTAATACACATTGCTTTATTATTATTATTTTTTTTGTTGTCCTCTCATTGCTTTCTTTCTTTCTTTTTTTTTTTTAATAACTTTTTATTGACAGAACCCATGCCAGGGTAATTTTTTACAACATTATCCCTTGCACTCACTTCTGTTCCGATTTTTCCCCTACCTCTCTCCGCCCCTCCCCCAGATGGCAAGCATTCCTATACATGTTAAATAGGTTACAGTAGATCTTAGATACAATATATGTGTGCAGAACCGAACAGTTCTCTTGTTGCTCAGGGAGAATTGGATTTAGAAGGTATAAATAACCCGGGAAGGAGAACAAAAATGCAAGCAGTTTACATTCATTTCCTAGTGTTCTTTCTTTGGGTGTAGCTGCTTCTGTTCATCCTTGATCAATTGAAACTGAGCTAGATCTTCTCTTTGTTGAAGGAATCCACTTTCATCAAAATACATCCTCATACAGTATCGTTGTTGAGGTATATAATGATCTCCTGGTTCTGCTCATTTCACTCAGCATCAGTTCATACACATTGCTTTATGAATCATGTTGGGAGAAAAAAATCAGAGCAAAAGGGAAAGATCATGGGAGAGATAAAAAACAACAAAAAAAAAGTGAACATAGTATGTGTTGATTTATATTCAGTTTCCTTTATTCTTTTTCTAGATACAAGTAGCATTTTCTGCCCAAAGTCTATCGGAATTGCTTTGGATCACTGAACTGCTGAGGAGAACCAAGCCTTTCATAGCTGATCATCACATATGCCTTGATTATTGTGTTGTGTGTATTTAATTTATTCCACTGTTCTACCATTCTGTTTCTTAGCAAGTACTAAATGATTTTGATTACTTCTGCTTTATAATATAATTTTAGGTTTGGTTCTACTCAGTCACAATCCTTTGTATTATTTATTGTGTACAATGTATTCCTGGTTCTGCTTGTTTTGCTCAGCATCAGTTCATGTAAATCTTTCCAGGACTTTCTATAATCAGCTTGTTCATAATTTTTAATAGAACAATAATATTCCATTACCTTCATGTACCATAACTTGTTTAGTCATTCCCCAATTGATGGGCATCTACTCCTTTTCCAATTCTTTGCTACCACATAAAGAGCTGCTCAAACATTTTTGTACATGTGAGTCCTTTTCCCTCCTTTATTATTTCCTTGGGATATAGACCCAGTAATGTCACTGCTGGGTCAAGGGTATGTACAGTTTTATATCTCTTTGGGAATAGTTACAGATTGCTCTACAGAATGGTTGGATTACTTTACAACTTCACCAACAATGCATTAGTGTCCCAGTTTTCCCACATCCCCTCCGACATTTATCATTATCTTTTCCTGTCATCTTAGTCAATGTGAGAGATGTGAGGTGGTACCTCAGAATTATTTTGATTTGCATTGTTCTAATATTGATTTAGAGCATTTTAAAAATATAACTAAAATGACTTTAATTTTGTCATCTGAAAATTGTTTGTCCATATCCTTTGACCATTTATCAATTGGAGAATGATTTGTATTCTTATAAATTTGACACAGTTCTTTATATATTTTAGAAATGAGACCTTTATCAGAAATATTGGCTGTAAATATCTTTTACCAGCTTTGTACTTCTTTTTTTAATCTTGTTTCTGTTGGCTTTGTTTGTGCAAAAACTTTTTAATTTAATGTAATCAAAGTTGTCCATTTTGCCTTTCATAATATTCTCTAGTTCTTTGGTCATAAATTCCTCCTTTCTCCAAAGTTCTGATAGATAAAATTATCCCTTGTTATCCTAATTTGTTTATGGTCTTTGACTTTATGCCCAAATAATGTATCCGTTTTGACCTTATTTTGGTATGGGGTGTGAGATGAGGTCTATGCTGATTTTCTGACATATTATTTTCCAGTTTTCCTAGTAATTTTTGTCAAATAGTGAGTTCTGATTCCAGAAACTAGTGTTTGGGGGCTTATCAAATATTAGATTGCTATATGCCTAGATTATTGTGTTGTGTGTATTTAATTTATTCCACTATTCTATCACTCTGTTTCTTAGCCAGTATTAAATGGTTTTGATTACTTCTGCTTTATAATATAATTTTAGGTTTGGTTCTGTTCAGCCATAATCCTTTGTATTTTTCTTTCATTAATTCCCTTGATATTCTTGACCTTTTGTTTTTCCAGATGAATTTTGTTATTTTTTCTAGTTCTATGAAATAATGTTTTGGCAGTTTGACTGGCATGGCACTGAACAAGTAGACCAATTTAGGCAGAATTGTCATTTTTCTTATATTAGCTCTGCCTAGCCATGAACAATTGATATTTTCCCAATTGTTTAGATATGATTTTATTTGTGTGAGAAGTGTTTTGTAATTGTGTTCATAGAGTTGTTGGGTTTGTCTTGGTAGGTAGACCTCCAAATGTTCAATTGTCTGATTCTAAGAGGGGAAGATTGAAGTTCCCCACTAGAATTGATTTGCAGTCTTTTCCTGGCTTAAAATCTTTAAAAATTTGCCTATTCTACTACTTGTTGCATACACATTTAGTATGATTACTGCTTCATTTTTTACGGTACGCTTGTCAAGATGTACTTTGCCTCCTTATCTTTTTTTAATAAAATCTATTTTTACTTTTGCTTTATCTGAGATCAGAATTTCTATTCCTGCTTTTGTTTTTTTAACTTCAGCTGAAACATAAAAAATTCTGTTCCAGCCTTTTATCTTTACTCTGTATGTCTCTCTGTGTCAAATGTGTTTCTTGCAAACAACATATTGTAGGATTTTTTTTTTTAAATCCATTCTACTATTTGTTTCCATTTTATGGAAAATGCAGAGTCCTGTATTTTTTTTTACCCACTCCACCCACTATCTTATCTTCTATAAAACCTTCCCCTCTTCTCTTATCCTTTTTCCCATAGTGTTTCTGCCTTCTTTCTATCCTGTCCCTCCCTTTTCTTTTCCTTTCTCCTACTTCTTTACAGGACTAGATAAATTTCTATATCCAACTGAATGATTAAATTATTCCCTGCTAAAGCCAAAACTAAGATCAAGCTTCAGACAATGCTCATCTCTCTCCTTTCTTTTCCTCCATTGTAATAGGTCTTTTGCAATTCTTGTGAACTAATTGTCTCATTATACCTCCCCTTTCCTCTTTTTCCAGTACAGATGTTTCCCCACCCCTTAATGACTTTTTCTTTGATGTCATTACATCAACGACCATTCACACCTGTACCTTCAGTCCATGTGATGACCCCTCTGTCTGCCCCAGTGACATATACAGTTCTCAAGAGTTACGATGTTGTATTCCTATCTAGGGTTGTAAATAGTTTAACCTTTATATATATATATATATATATATATATATATATATATATATATATTGCCCTCCCCTCCCCCATTTAGTTTTTTATAGTTCTTTTGTGTCCTGTATTTGTAGATTAAATTTTCTGTTTAGTTCTGTTTTTTTTTTTCAATAGAAATGATTGAAAGTCACGTACTGCATTGAAGCTTCATCTGCTCCCCTGAAAGATGATGTTGAATCTAGTTAGATACTTAATTCTTGATTGTAACCCCAGGTCCTTTGCCTTTCTGAATATAGCATTCTAGGCTCTCAGATCCTTTAATGTCGAAGCTGCCAGATCCTGGGTATCCTGACTGTTGCTCCTTGATATTTGAATTGTTTTTGTCTGCCAGCATGCAGTATTTTTTCCTTGAGATTATGGTTTTGGAGTTTTGCAACAAAGTTCCTTGGGGTTGCCCTTGTGGGATCTCTTTCCAGAGGTGATTGATAGATTCTTTCAATGAGTTTTTCTCCCTCTTTTCTAGAATACTGGGGCAGTTTTCCTTAATGACCTCTAATAGAATGTTCTCCAGGCTCTTTTTTTGGTCATGGACTTCAAGTAAGTCAATAATTTTAAAATTGTCTTTTCTGAATATATTTTCCAGGTCGGCTATTTTGTCAATGAAATATTTCACATTTTCTTCATTTTTTTCCATTCTTTTTAGTTTGTTTGACTGATTTTGATGTCTCACAAAGTCATTAGTTTCCATTTGCCCTGTTCTAGTTTTTAATGTGCGATTTTCTTCTGTTACCTTTTGTATCTCTTTTTCCATTTGGTTTATTCTACTGTTTAAGGAGTTGTTTTCTTCAGACAATTTTTTTCTTCCTTTTTCCAAATTGTTGCCTCTTCCCTGCATCTCTTATTTCTTTTCTTAATTTTTCTTTTTTCTCTTTTATTTGCCTTTCGAAGTTTTTTATGAGCATTTCCAAGATGCCTATTTTGGCTTGAGACTAATTTATCTCATTCTTTGAGATTTCTTCCATGGATATTCTGTCCTTGTCTGCGTTGGTGTTTTGATCTGCCCTGTCACTGTAATAGCTTTTGATGGTCAAGGTTCTTTTCTGTTTCTTGCTCATTTTCTTTCTTTTTCTTTTGGTATTTTCTTTTCTTTTCTTTTCTTTTTTTCATTTCTTTCCTTCCCTCCTTCTCTCCTTCCCTCCTTCCCTCCTTCCCTCCTTCCCTCCTTCCTTCCTTCCTTCCTTCCTTCCTTCCTTCCTTCCTTCCTTGCTTCCTTTCTTTCTTTCTTTCTTTCTTTCTTTCTTTCTTTCTTTCCTTCTTTCTTGGAACAGGAGGAACCCTGTTCTTGGGGTAAATGTGATACTGTCCCAAGCTTTCTGTGCAGCTCTGAGACTTAGCTTTGAACATGGAGGTCCTTGTGTTTGTAGCTTGACTTGGCTGTTCTTTCCAGGAAACAGCTTGGTTTCCCAGAGTTTGACTTCTGAGCTGGTTTCGGGGACTGCCGCATTGATTTGCTCCTCTACTGAGCCAGAAGGGTCTTAGCTGCTGATTTGCTGTGATTAAAACCCTCTCACTGGCTTTTCCACAGTCTGTCTGACCTAGGATTAAGTGAATACTCTTTTCACCCCAGTGAGACTGACCATAGTTGAAGTTTTTTTAGTCTGTCTTGGGCGGAGAATGATTTCATTCCATCAAATTGTGTTTAAAGGCTTGGTTTCATGTGGTTTTTGAGGGAAACTGGGAGAGCTGGAGCAGCTTTCTGAGTTTACTCTGTCATCTTGGCTCTCTTCCATTTCTCTTATTCATGTTTCTATGATCTCTCAACCCCTGCCTCAGAGGCAAATGACTGTCTTAGTAAATTAGATGCTCTGCCCAAAATCAGGAAATCCTGTGTTCAAATTTGACCTTAGATACTTACTACCTGGGGCATCCATATAGCACCATAGTGTATAGACAGCCAGATTTGAAGTCAGGAAGACTCATCTTCCTGAGTTCAAATCTGGACTCAGACACTTACTAGCTGTGTGACCTGGGAAAGTCACTTAACCTTGTTTGACTCAGTTAACTCAGCTGTAAAGTGAGCTGGAAGAGGAATTGGAAAACCACTATAATATTTTTGTTATGAAAACTGAAAATAGGATCATGAAGAATCAGATGTTACTGAAATTACTGAACATACAACAACAACAACAACATACTAGATTTCTGATCCTGGACAAGTCATATAATTTCTGTCTGTCTCACTTTTGTCATCTATAAAATGGGGATGATAATAGCATTTGCCTTCCTGGCTTGCTATTAGGATTAAATAAGATAATGTTTGTAAAGTGCTTAGTACAGTGCAGGCATACAGTAGATACTTAATAAATGCTTATTTCCTCCCCTTTCCTTGGGCCCCTTAATCCCCTATGATCTGGTATTTTTCCAGTAATTAAAACTCAGTGGACCATATGAGACATTCTCACTGAGTTGCTTGAGAGCTCAAGCACTGTACTCTTTTCCCTTATGAAAAACTATGACATTTGCCCTTTTTTCAATTCTGTGCTGTGTTCTACTCTTAGTGAATAAACTGCTGAATAGAGTCAAGAAGATCTTAGCTGAAATCTGGCCCTAGGATTTTCTAGTTGTGTGACTGGGCAAGTAACCCTACTTCTGCCTCAGTTTCCTCAACTGCAAAATGAAAATACCTGCCATGGTTATGGTGAGAATAAAATAAGATACTATTTGTTTAAATTTTTTTTTATAATAATAGCTTTTTATTTTTCAAAATACATGCAAAAATAATTTTCAACATTTACCCTTTCAAAACCTTGTGTTCCAAATTTTTTTCTCTCCCTCCCTCCCTTCTTCCCTAGATAACATGTAATCCGAGATAGGTTAAACATGTGCAATTGAGATATTTGTAAAGTATTAGCACAATGCCCAGCATATAGCAGGTGCTTTATAAATGTTTCAACCAACTGACTAAGCTTTTTCTCTCACATCTTCATTATGTGGATCCAGTGTCCACCTCCCATAGGATAACTGGATTTTTGCATTCCGTCAACACTGAAGTGTAGGAGTAGCTTCTTATACCTATGCCATAGTTCTATATCTTTATGTCAAGAGGCAGTGTAGTATAGTGATATATTACTCCACTGCAGGATATATATCTGGTCTAGAAGTCAGGAAGACTAGAATTCAAATTCCAGTTACAAGACCATAGACTAATTACAACCTCTCTAATAAACTTCAGTTTTTTCATCTGTAAAATGGGGCCAATAATAATTAAGGTGATGTTTTAAGACTCAATAATTCCTATAAAAACCTCAGAGACTTGAGAAGTGTCAGTTCCTATCCTGAAGAAAGTTGTTTCAGTCTTAATAGTGATAGGGATTTGTCCTGAAGAATAGGGAACTTCCCCCATGAAAATTAGAGGGAAAAGTCAACTAAATGTTTTAGTATTATTTGGTGAGTTACAGAGCCTCTGTTGTTATTAATAGGAATCTTTTCATCTTCATTCAACTTATTTACTCAATAAAATTTTAATGTGTCCATAACTTTTTTTTGTTGAGGCAATTGGGCTTAAGTGACTTGCCCCAGGGTCATACAGTTAGTAAGTGTCAGGTGTCTGAGGTGAGATTTGAATTCAAATTCTCCTGTATCCAGAACAGGTGCTCTATCTACTGTACCATCTCATTGTCCCCAAGAATCCTTTTTAAATATTACTTGTTATAGGTGTAGATTTTTTTTTGTTCAATCGTTCAAAATCTTGCTATATCTCCACACATTTTTCTCATCTCTTTTTCTTTGGGCATTGAAATAAAAAATATTATATTCAGTTGTGTAAGCACCAAAACCTCCTACTAAGCAGCAAATCCCAAATCCCAACAATATCATATCTAAGCTTTAAGTTTTTCTAAGTGTTCAATACAGTGTTCTGCACACAGTAAGTGCTTAATAAATGTGTGTTGAATTGAATAGAAAGGTGAGATAGCACCAGATTCTTAAGTTTCTGAAAACTTCGGAGGATGACCTTGTAGAGAAGTTCTGGAACCTTAGTTGGGAGACCCTAAAGCTACTTCCCTATGGCCTTTTCCAAGGACAACTGCTCATTTTATTTTATTTCATGGATCTTCTAGGTCAGGTCCAATAATCTTTGGATATCCAGGTCTTTAAGGAAGTAATTTGTGTTGCTTAGCTGATTTTTAGGTCTCTTCATTGGCTTTTTACAGTTAAATAAAATGCTTGATAGCTTTGACTACTAGGTGATCTTTGGAAAGTTTTGAGCACTAGACATATAACTTGGTGCTGAAGAAATATTAATAAGAATACTTAAACACTCATATAATTTTGGATGAGGCCAGTTTGACAATAGATGGCCTTGGATTGGATGATAAGGGACTGGCCTTGAAATTAAGAGGACCTGGGGTCAAGGTCTGTCTCTATATAAGCTGTGTGATTCTGGACAAATCAGTTAACCTCACGAGTAATTCTCAGACTTGCAGCTCAGGAGTTGCTGAGGTGCATCTCTAGAGGGAGTTTCCAAAATTGAAATTCACAACAAGGAAATTTCAAATCTAGATGAAGGCAGAGGAAATAAAGATAAAAGAGGAAAGAGAAAGGGGAAGCTCAAAAAGAAGAGAAAGGAGAGAGGGAAAGCGAGGGAAGGAAAGGGAAAAGGATATCTATTTTTGCTGCTGTCCTCATATTGCATTGTCTCTAAAGAGCATTCCTGTATACTGTTCCTCCTGTATACTGTTCCTTCTGCTCAAAAGTATATAGATCTCCTATGAGCATAGAATCATAGGATTTAGGACTGGAAGGATCTTTAGAGATCATTTGGTCCAATCCCATCATTTTCCTTTCCTTCCTTCCTTCCCTTCCTTCCTTCCCTTCCTTTCCTTCCTTCCTTCCTTCCTTCCTTTCCTTCCTTCCTTTCCTTCCTTCCTTTCCTTCCTCCCTTCCCTTTCCTTCCTTCCTTCCTTCCTTCCTTCCTTCCTTCCCCTTCCTTCCTTCCTTCCTTCCTTCCTTTCCTTCCTTCCTTTCCTTCCTTCCTTCCTTCCTTCCTTCCTTCCTTCCTTCCTTCCTTCCTTCCTCCTTCCTTCCTTCCCTCCTTCCTTCCTTCCTTCCTTCCCTCCTTCCTTCCTCCTCCTTCCCTTCCTTCCTTCCTTCCCTTCCTTCCTTCCTTCCTTCTGACTTGCCCAGGGTCACACTCAGTTAGCAAATGTCTGAGGCAGCATTTGAACTCAGGTTTTCCTGACTTCAGGGCCAGTGTTCTATCCACTATGCTACTTAGCTCTCACCCCGCCCCCCCCCCTGCAAATTATTTTTCAAAATTTTTCTCTGTAAGGGTTATTATATAAGTCAAATACTTTACCCAAGTCTTGCAGCTAGGTCTTCTGAATACAAATTTAATGCCTTTTCTACCTTATCACTGGTTAAGCAAATCTCTATGATGTTGAACTACTGGAGAGAGATTCTGAAAATGCATCCCACTGCATCTCCTTTCTTAAATAGATTATGCCTAGAACCCTAGTCAATAATTTCATTACTCTCTGAGGCAATCCTGTCTCTTCTTCCCTCCTCCTGCCCCAAACTAAATTACCTTTCTGGAATTTGAAAATACTATGTTTAGAAAACCTTGCACTTTAAAACCTAAGAAGAAATAAGTGATAAAATACATGGTAAAAAGTCAATTTTAACATCCAGACTGATTTAAAGTTGGAAAAGTAGGAGGCCAAAGTCAGTGGGCAAATGAGGTTCTTATCTACATTTGTGTTTACCCAATGCCTTTGGAAGAAGGCTCCCTGGCTGTTCCAGGGTCTGGAGGCATAATTGAGATGAAGTTTTGTAGACATACTTAACCCTTAAACACATTTACAAATTCTGATATGTTTATATAAAACAAAACAAAACACCTCAAATGCATTTCAGATTCCTTGGGCTTTGTGGTTGGCTATAACTAATAATTTCAGAAACAGATGTTCAAGTGAAAAGACCCTTGATTAAGTTTGAATGAATGTCTTATCAAATCTGAAAAGAGAAAAGAAACAGTATCCTCTGATTTTTCAAAAACAAAACTAATTTGCCTTGAAAAGGTTCCTTTCTGCCCTTACTCCAGACTCTTCCTCAATCTATTTCTTCTCACTTCCTTCTTTTTCTGCTTTTCTTCTCTTTATCTTCCTCTTACATGTGAGCTCTCTTCTCTACATCATTTTTCTCCTTATCTCTTCTCCTTTTCCTTCCCTCTCTTTCCCTCTTTCCTTTCTATTCCTTATTCCCTGCCACTTTTTCTTTTGCCTTTCATCTGTATTTCCTCTGCCTTCATATTTTTTTGTTCTTTTCATCTTTTCCTTTGTCTCTCTTTCTTCATTCCTACTCTTTCTTCTTTTTCATTCTTCTCTTTCTCTCATCTTGTTCTTCTCTCTCTCTCCGTTTCTTCCATCTCCTTCTGCTTCCTCCCTACTGCCTCTCTCTATTTCCCCCCTTTTTTATCTCCATTTCCCTCCCCTCTCTTTATTTCACTCCTCCCTGTTCCAAGTTAAATTCTGTAAAACATAACTCAACTAATCATTAAATATCCACCAAATGTTTAGATTTAGGGCTTAGTAAATGTCAATATCTTGTGTCATTGACACCTGTCTTAGTTATCTGATAGACTTTGGCTAAGTGTTGAGTTCTTATAAAAGTTCTGAAGTTGTTTCCCTAGCATTATATTTTTCTCTCCAGAAAAAAAAAATGTTAAAAAAGACAACTCAATATTATTCAATAATGCATCAGTTTTTCAAACAACCTGCAACTCTGGATTTTCAGATTATGGTCAAAGATAAAAATAAAAAAAAAAAAGTGGAAAATCTTGAGGGGAGGAGAGCATCTTATAGAGCTTGTGTGGGGATAACAGGAGTGCTGTCCCTTCTCGGCAAGCAAGTAGGCAGTTTGGTAGACAGAGTTTTGGACCTGCAGTCAGGAACACTTTAGTTCAAATTCAACCTACACATTTACTAGCTGTGTGACTTTGGGTAAATCACTTAACCAATGTCTTACAGCATTTATCTATATGCCAGGATTAAATGAGGTAATATTTGTAAAGTCCTTCGCACAATACTTAACACATTCTGGTGGTCACTTGCTTTGTCCCTTCTGGTCCCTTCTGGTGGATCACTTGCTTTAAAGTTCCTAATAAAGTTCTCATATACAATGGCTTGTACCAAAGATATTTGACTAATGAGCCTGGAAGATCTCTATACTCTGTGGGCTATAAGGAATGAGAAGAAATGGATTCTGATCCTTTTTAGGAGTCATCTCTTTCTCTCTTAGACTTGGAATTGAAAGAAGAGATTTCCTTCCCTCTCTGTAGGTACTGGTATGCACATTTGTCAGCAAGAACATATATTAGCCTAGGTGGATGATGTCTGGATGATACAATCTTGTTGTGCTTCTTTCTCTGATGCTGAGGTGATTACTGAACAGTGGTTCCGGGAAATAGACGTTTCCAGTTGTATGGATAATCTTGGAGTTCGGTAGCTTGGAAAAGAGTCACTCAATGGAACGTACTTCCTGCAAGTACACTCTTCTCAGAGATGACCACTATCAGAAGAACTGGAAAGCTCAATCACTAAAGAACCACTGGGAACATTGAAACCCAAGGTAAAGGCTCAGTGGTATGATAATAATCGCTACATTTGTATAATGTTTTATGGTTTGTTAAGTTTTTATTTACATACATTATCTTTTACATACATTTTCTGCTTTCCCCCTACTTTTTATTTTATACACATTATCTCATTTGATTTTTATGACAATATTGTAAGGTTGATGCTATTATTATGCTTATTTTACTGATGAGGAAACTGAGGTAGACAGAGGTTAAGTAATTTGCATAGGCTTACATAATTCTGAGGCAGAATTTGATCTCAGAACTTCTAGATTCTAAGTCCAGCACTCAGTCTTCTGTACTAGCTGCCTGCCTCTCATTTTGGGGGGCATGCATACAATACTTTCAACTTTTATACCATAAATGTTGATATTTGGGAAAGAACACCTTTGTATTTTGGAGTCTTAGAAGGTGGATAACACATAGAAACTCATAATCAGTATTTTTTTTCGTTAGCTGAAAGATAAGCTAATATATTTTACTTCAAAAAAGATTAGAGGCCATCTATGAAACTCTGTTCACTGAGTTGGCAGCTCTTCATTGACCAATAGCCATTCATCTTTGATATAGCCCTTAGTCAAGGGAACATACAGGAACCACCCAGAAGTCTCTGCTTATGCACATTCTGTAGCAAAAGGTCAGAACAAGTGATTCTGACATAAGGAACCAGGGCTCAGGCCCATTCCCATGCATGCTACGTGGGATGACCCCTGCTACAGAGTACAGAAACGCCAAATTTCCAAAACATGAAGTGAAATGAAAGAATGATCAGTTATTAATCTTAAATATGCCAATTATTGTGGTAAGTAAGGTCTGAGGGTATAAATACAAAAATGAAGACAATCTCTGATCTAAGAAGCTTATATTCTTAAAGCTCGAACACTCCATAAAGGAGTACTTTGGACTAGAAAGTTACTAGGATAGTAAGAAAGGCCATATGGGAATAATCCGACATACCCCATCTAGGAACATTTCCAGTTGATATGATCCTAATTCGTGGTTTTAGAACCAGAGGGAAAAAAGGGGGAAGGACAGTATGCATTCAGAACCTTTTAATTTTTTTAGCTTATTTTCTCTTCTATGTCCATTTTGGGATCTCAGAGCTGGCTGATGAGTTTTACAAAAGCATCAATCAGTTGTGGGAAAACTGAAATAATAAATGGAGTCTATCCTTAGCATGATCACCTGGAGACTGAGATGTCAGGGTATATTATTATTCAAGAAGGTAAATCATATTTCATCAACCACTTTGCCCTTCCAGAGCACAGTCAGATGGGCTTCATTGTGAGGAAGTTAAAAAAAAAACCTCATGTTTCTTTCTTTTTCTGGCATGAGGACTTTCACTAAAGGGAGACTGTGCTGAGGCACTTAGTGGGAAAGGAAAGAATGAAGGATTAATGTATGTACAGTACTGAAGAAGGGGCTCAGAACTCATCGTCTGCATTCATAACCTGTGACTGCCCTAAAGGGGCCTATTAAAATTCAAAGCATGCTGATCCCTGGCTGTTTGATTTCAGACACAAAATTGGGAACTGACGAAGAGAAATAAGAAGCAGGAGTCCTACTCCCTCTCCCTCTATGAAGCTGGATTCAGTGAAACTGTGTTGTCCCTCCAGAGGAGTCCCACCTCCATTTATCCATGGCAGGGGGAGGCCTTAGATCCCAACCAGATGTTATAAACATCACTCCATTATTAGTAAAAGCACCCAAGACTCCTTTCCTCAAGGCGTGTTAGTTTGCAGTAATGAGTTTAGAGGGTGGGGGTGATGTTCTTGGTGAAGAAAGACTCAGTCACTGTGTCTAAGAAATAATGATAATGATAATAATGATGATGATAACAATAGAACAAAACCTAGCAAAAGAGAACAAAATTATGTGGGAACATGAAGAGGTGCATAACGTTCCTGTTGCTCTGTCTGCAATCAGAATTTGTCCTAGGTGTTTAGGATGACAATCGACAATCAATTGGTCTTTGTCACCAGAAAGTACAGAAAGCTTATCCTTAAGCAATCCAGACTCAGTGATCAATATAGATTATGCAAAAAATGACAGAAATTGTGCAACATATCATACAGATTACGAAAATTCAGCATCTATCAAACATCTATGACCTGGTTCCTAGAATTATATATTGAAAATGTACTTTCTTTTATGAATAGAGAGATGGAATATCTCCACACTACAATGCAGGCTTCAAAATATCCTGCATAGCTCACTCAATAAATTGGGTCATTGTCACAGACAGAACTGTTGCCCACAATTGCTCAGATGTAATACTGACCAATATTTTCAATAGAGGAAGTCATACAAAGTATTTATAATTTCCAAACTACATGGAATGAAAAGGCTTCAAGATTTAAAGTTTAATAACAGATCCAAAACTTGTTGAGATTAATAGGGTAGGTGTCTTTATTGTTGAGCTCTCTGCTGGTAGAATTGTTCTTGAGAAACTTTCAGTGAGCTTACATCCTAATACTTTTATTCCTTCCCTCCCTCCCTCCCTCCCTTCTTTTCTCCCTCCCTTTCTCCCTTCTTTCCTTCCCTCCCTCCCTCCTTCCCTCCCTTCCCTCCCTCCCTCCTTTACTCACTCCCTCCTTCCCTCACTTCCTCCTTCCCTCCCTCCCAGTCTTTTTTTTTATTATTATTTTGAGTTTTCAGTTTTTGTGGCATATAATTCTTTTTATTGCTTTGGAGTTTATTTCATTTTCTGTTCCTTTTTTTCATTTTGTTTATTTGATTTTTCACATTATTCTTTTAAATGTATTGGATAAAGGTTAATCAATTTTGTTAGTATTTTCGAAGAGTCAAGTCTCAGTTTTGTTTATCAGTTCTTAGGTAAGAACTTAGATAAGAAAAGACTGCTGTAAGAAGATGGGCATTCCACTATTACTCCTTTTCAACTTTGTAATATATTTCAACCAGAAGTTTAGGGTACTAGGACCTGGACTATATTGGAAGCTAACATAAATGGGTTCTAATGATCTGCTTTCACTGACTGGGTGACCGTGGAACAGTCACATGTTTTCTTTGAACCTCAGTTTTCCCTTCTATTAATGTTCTCTTTTAGTGCTAACATTCCATGGTCCTAAGGACACAAGATGCCTGCTCCTATTCTAGGTGAAGTGCAGGAGAAATGCAGATAGGCCCCTCAGAACCTGAGCTCCCTGCTTGGAGCAGAGTCTCAGCATTGGCAGGCTGCTGTCGCCATCCTGTAGTGATCCATATACTTTGGAAATATTTGGATGTTTGCTCTCAAAACACAAAAATGGGGCTTGTTTTTGCTACTAAATCCAACTGTGCTCATTATAAGGGAAGACATCCTGAGAAAATACATCAACTTCCATGAGGGGTACTGAGTGGCAGGCCATAGTCTGTACAGAGCTTTCAGCGTAGGTGAAGAAGTGAACTTGGTTTAAAGCAAACAAACTTGCTGTATAATTGGTCAGGAAGAGAGCAAAGTATGACATGTACACAATGCATATATCATCAATCAATTAATCAGTATTTGTTGAATGCCTTTTATGCACCTGGCATTGTACTGGGCACTGGAGAAACAAGTACAAAGGGTGAAACAATTTTTACCCTTATGAAGCTTGCATTCTAAAAAGGGGAGGAGGGGGGAGAGAAATACACATAAAATATATACAATATAAATGTAAAGTCCATGAGTGGAAATATATACAAAGGGCAGCTGGGTGGTGCAGTAGATAGAGCACCAGCCCTGAAGTCAGGAGGACCTGAGTTCAAATTTGACCTCAGACACTTAACACTTCCTAGCTGTGTGACCCTGGGCAAGTCACTTAACCCCAATTGCCCCAGGGGAAAATATTATTTATATGTACTTAAATACTAGGTACTTTGGGCAAGAGGACATTGGAGTAGTGGTTGGGAGTGGGGGAAAGGGGAGGGGGAAGGGGAGTGTAATCAGAAAAGCTTCATGCAGAATATGGTTCCTGAGCTTCATTTTAAAGAAAGGCTTGGACTCTGAGGCAGGGGAAAGGAGGGAATACATTTCAGACAAAGGTATCTGGATAATGCAAAGGCATGGAGGAAGAAACAGGACATTGTGAGTGAGGAAGAGAGAAGTCCAAGTGCTTTATAAATGAGAATTGTAGCTGTTTGTGGAGATAAACCACGACTGATAACTGTTGTGGAACTCAGTGCTTGTTGGCCATCAGGCCAGGACAAAGTTATAGGCCTTCAGGGATCCCCTGGGGCCAGACTTTGTCAGAACATTCACTAGGCAGCCAGTCAACCAGCAGTTATTAAGTTCCTGCTACAGTCCAGGCAGTATGCTAAACTGTGGGCATACCAAGCAAAGTAACAAAACAAAACAAAACAAGTCCCGAACCTTTATTTTAGCTTTAATTAGGATAGTTCACCCCCTACAGGCCCTGCCACCTCCTGTCATTACAGAATACATGAAATCAAGGACCTAAAGTTAGAGAAGGGAAGTCATAGTTTCTACCTGCTCTTTATACAGACAAGGACATTGAGACCCAAGAAAGTTAAATAATGAGCCCAGAATCACATAGGCAAGCTTCATTGACAGCATCTTGGAATTCAGGTTGTCTGCTACCCATCTGTATCCTTCCTCCTATATCATGTTGCCTCCCTACTCTCTTTCTTTTTGCTTCTCTGTCTCTGTTTCTCTTTCTCTATCTGTCTCTCTCTGCCTCTGTCTGTCTCTTTGTTTCTGCCTCTGTCTGTTTCTCCCTCTTTGTCTCTTTTTCTGTCTGTCTCTCTGCTTCTGCCTCTTTCTGTCTCTCTGTCTCTGTCTCTTTTTGTTTCTGCCTCTGCTCTCTCTATCTCTGTCTGTTTTTCCCTCTTTGTCTTTCTTTTTCTGTCTGTATCTCTTCTATCTCTTTCTGTCTCTCTGTCTCCCCTTTCTCTCTCTGTCTCTCTCTGCCTCTCTTTGTTTCTGCCTCTGTCTCTCTCTATCTCTGTCTATTTCTCCCTCTTTGTTTCTTTCTTTTTCTGTGTGTCTCTCTGTTTCAGTCTCTTTCTATCTCTCCCTGTCTGTTTTTGTTTCTGCCTCTTTCTTTCTCTGTCTCTGTCTGTCTCATTCGCCCTCTTTGTCTCTTTCTTTTTCTATGTCTTTCTGCTTCTGTTTCTGTCTCTCTATTTCTCTCTCTGTGTCTCTCTGTCTCTGTCTTTTTCTCTCTCTCTCTGTGTCTCTCTCTGTCTCTGTCTCTCTGTCTCTATCTCTTTCTCTGTCTCTGTCTCTCTTTCTCTGTCTCTGTTTCTGTCTCTCTCTCTGTCTCTCTCTGTTTCTGTCTCTCTCTGTCTCTCTCTCTCTCTCTCTCTCTCTCTCTCTCTCTCTCTCACACACACACACACACACACACACACACACAGACTCCATCTGACCTACCTCCCACCTCACATTCATTCTAGCCATATTCTCCTCCCACTGTGGTTACCACCATCTCCACTATTCATTATTTAGTTAGTTATTGGTAAAGGAGATCAGGGAGATCTGGCTTATTTTTGTGTATAACAAGCAGCCTAGGAAAGCCTGGAGTAATGTGGTGGTAAGTCACTGCCAAAGCTTCAAGGGAACGCCACAAACTTTTAAGGAGTTATTAGCCTCAGAGCTTCATGTCTTGGGCTGATTTATTTATTCTTTGGGTCCGATTAGCTGATGCTGCCAATATATCAGCCAGCATGCCGAAGGTGCCCTAGGTGTTTTAGAGCTGTGATAATGGGATCGTTATAGGCCTGAGCAAACTGGGGTTTTTCAGGGTCTCTTAGTATCACTGTACAGCAGAGAAAGGGAAGACTATGTTGACTAATGCTTATGAAGGACTGAAGGACTGTCTGGACACTGCCATCTCTGCTCAGAGATTTGCCCTCTGCTCCAGACATCAGGATACAGAGGAACAATACTCTCTTAATCAGTGATACTGAGGGGATTTGTATGTGGGGGGAGTAATGATGGACTTCTACTAAATGTCGGGCAGTATGCTGGTTACTGGGGATTCAAAACCACAAGTGAAATAATCTCTTTCCTCAAGGAAATTTATATTCTCTCAGTGAAATAGGATATAAATATTACATAGAACATTCCAAATGAATATAAGTGAAAATCAGTATAGATTTTGGCTTGGACGCTCTGACCAGAAAGGGCTGAATGTGGTTGTTCTCTGTAATCTCTGTTTACTCAGTAACATTTCTCTTTTCTCTAAGATATATGTTTTGGGATTGCTTAGAATAAAGCAACTGATGCAACAACTCCTGTGAATTTTTGGTCCTCTCCTCCCCAACACAGCATCCTCTTCCCTAACCTCTATCCCCAGCCACCAATCACATTCAAAATGACTTCTTTCCACATCAAAACTCTTAAATTATATCTTGTTTCAGTTGCAATCCCACTTTCCTGTCTGAATTCCTAACTAACAGCAATTTACACTTCTATTTTCTTTTAAGGTTTACAAAATCTGTTTCTAATAAAAATACTATGAAATAAGTAGTGAAATTATTTTGTTTTTTCCTGGACTTGTGAATTAACTGATATAGGGATGTCAGTGTTATTTTCATTTTACAGAGGAGGAAACTTTGGCTCAGAGACTTTGCTTCCATGACTAGTCATAGGGCTAATAAATGTTTGAAATCAGGAGTTGAATCCATCTACTCGAATTCTAAACCTTAGGTTGTTCCATTATATTATATGTTAACCTATTCCTTCTAGAGTAATGACATGGTCTTACAACTGAATAGTGTTTTATAGTTTACCAAATCCTCACATAAATCTTCTCATTTTAGGTTTCCAATAACCATATAAGGTAAATGAGAGAGATGTTATTAACCCCACTTTGCAAATGAGAAAGTGAGACTGAGAACAAAATTGATTTCTCCAAAATCATATCACTAGTAAATGGTGAAGCTGGGTTTAGGATTCAGGTCTTTTAACTCAATCTATAGCTGTTGCACTAAATAATAGTAATGACTAACATTTATATACTACTTTAAAATTTGTAAAACTCTTTATAAATAACTATCTCATTTTATCTTACAATAACTCTAAGAGGTAGGGACTATAATTAAGTCTCATTTTACAGATGGAGAAACTAAGGCAGACATGTCAAGTGTCTTGTCCACAATCACACAGCTAGGAAGTGTCCAACGCAAGAGTTTGAATTCCGGCCTTCCTTAATCCAGGTCCAGGACTTTATCCACTGTGTCCTCTTAAATCTCAGCTGTCAGGAGTTGACAATAGCATCATTCTATTCTTGGATGAGAGAAATATAACTATTTGATGGAAATTACAGCGTGGGTGAAAACAATACTTTTAAGAAAAACATTGAAGAAAAGTTACTTAAAAAAAATAACACCATAGTTTCCTCTCAGGGAAAGGAGGAAGGAGAAAGAAGAAAGACTGCCTAGACCTGAAAATAGCCCTAAATTGCCAGTCACTAAAGATTAGAAAATCTATCAATCTGTCCCCTTTCATTTCTTACCTCTGTGGAGGATGTGAAACCATTTGCAGAGATTATGAGGAAATATGAGTTGACTGTCTGGCTAGAAGCCAAGCTCCTAGATGGTCCTTTAGAAATATCTGTCCGGCAGCGTGACTTTCATTTACTATCTGAAGCTCATCTCTTTCGATCACTTCAAGATCTGAGAACTTTATGTTCTGTAGAAATCTGGGAACATCAGGCTAACAGTGAGGAGCTGAGTCACGGGGTTGAGGGACAGAAAGTCCTATCTGGCCTCATATTGCAGTGGGATTATTGGGCAACTCCTGATGGGGGCTGGGTTATTTCCAGCAGCTACGGTGCAGCTAACTCGGAGCATCTCTGGAGGATGATATGACATTGTGAAAAGGAGATGCTTATCAGATAATTCACATTGCTGTCTGATCCTTCTTTGAAGTTGTTGTTTTTTTTAAAACTTTTTTTTATGCAAATAGAATTAATTGACTTGCCCAGGATTACATAGCTAGTAAATCTGAGATTAAATTGGAACTCAGATCCTCCTGACTCTAGGTGGGTACTCTGTCCGCCGCACCACCTAGCTTTCCTTGAGGTATCTCTAGTTTACCTAATCAACCTCATCCATGTTTGTCTCCTTTATGCTATCTGAACATCACCTTGCTGACTCTCACTTTTGCACTTTTGCTCCTGCTCTTCCCAACCTAGATTCAGGCATATAATTAGTTATGTTTGTATCTATATCTTTTATGCTGAGACTATAAGTTATATAAGAATTTTCTCTTACTGAAATTCCATTTCTCCCCTCTTCCATAGCATAGTTTTCTGCACATAGTAAGTACTTGAAAAATGTTCATTGAATGAATGAATGAACAGAATATTCCCCTCCCTCTTCCTATCTATCCAAATTCATGATAAATGGCAGTCAAGGGTAGTGAGATATGATAGAGGGAGTGCTAATTTGGAATTATTATTATTATTACTTATGTAACCTTGATCGCATTCTTTCTGGGACTTCAGTTTAGTTGTGTATGCAATGAAGGAATTGGACAAGAAGACTTCACTGATCCCTATGCTATAAATCTAAAAAGTGATGGGAACATGGATCTCTCCTTAGGATGTAGAACAGGTAGCAGAAAGAGAATGGAATTAAGGGTCAAGGATTCTAGATTCTTACTCTAGTTCTGCTCCTGGAATTTAGGTGGCACAGTGGATAGACTTGGACTCAAGAAGACCTGCATTCAGTTCCAGCCTCAGTCATTTACTAGCTTTGTCCGTGGATAACTGACTTAACCTCCTTTTACATCAATTTCCTCATCTATAAAATGGGCATAATAATAGCACTTACTTTCCATGGTTGTTAGATAAAATGAAATAATATCTAAAGTGCTTTATAAACCCTAAAGCACTATATAAATGCTAGCTATTATTACTATTGTTGCTAAATAGCACTGTGACTGATCAGAATCATGTTATCTGTCTGGAATCTCACTGTTCTTTATCTTTAAAATGAGTAAAGAATTTGGAAGGAAGATGCATAGTCTTTGAACTCATGTTCAAATCTGGTCTCAGACACTTCCTGTATGACCCTGGCCAAGTCACTTAACCCTGTTTTTCTGTTTCCTCATGTGTAGAATAAGCCAGAGATGAAAATGGCAAATCACTCTGGTATCTTTGCCAATAAAATACTAAGCAGGATCACAAAGCATAGGACACAACTGGACAGCAAGAAAAAGGGACTGGGCCAGATGATCTAAGTAACTATACAACTTTCACAATTAGTTTCTTTTTATATTTATCATCTGGGCCACACAATCTAACATTTGTATGTGTGGACCTTGTACCCCACCACAATATTGTAAATTCATTGAGGGAGAAAACAATGGCTTATCAATCAATCAGTAAACAGGCATTTATTGGACATTTATTATAGAACTAGATGTATACACTTGCTATACATCACTCATAACACGCTAAGCCCAGTACTGGACATCTAGCTGATGTTCAGCACATGTAGCATTTACTTATGACTGGTTGTATTAGTTGATCCTACTGTAACCTTCTTGAGGGCAGGTACTGGTTTACTTTTGTTTTTGTATGCTCTGATAGAGAGTAGTCAATTAAGAAATGCTTGTTGAATTTTGGTCCCAAAGAAGAGATATAAGAATTTGTCTCCTCCCTCTCCTCTGCAGCAGAAAGAGGGGTGAAGTGAGGGGGTCCAAAGCTGTAGAATGTTGTGTATACTGTTCTGTTTTTTAATGTATTTGATTGATATTGCTGATTTTTTCTTTTTCTATTTATTTAATTTTTTTTTCTTTCAGGAATGGTTTTCTGGGAGGGAGAAGGAAACACATAGGAGGAAATCCAGGTGATATAAAAATAAAATTTCCATAAAAATCTATAAAATACTTGTTAATTATCTCATGGGTTGCCCTTAGAAGGTAAACAAATTGCTGGCTTCCCATAGCTACCTGAAAATGCCTGAGAGAACATTTTGCCATTTGTACAACATTTGCAATAAAAAATCCATTGAATGTGTTAGAAACCAGCTGTTCTAACAGCTGCATTCTACAGATTAAGAAACTGAGGCTTAGAGAAGAGTTAGCTGCTCAAGGTCAAGCAGCATACCAGAGGTGAGCCCTATCCTGTGCCTTCCAGTTTGCTGACTTCTTCATGTGAAACTCTTTTGATATCTACCACCTACATATGTAAACCTCCCAGCTATAAAATGGGGATAATAAATCAGGGAAGAGTCTAATGAAATTATATATATCTATATAAATCATATTATTTTTTATTTTTTAGGATGGCTGGGGGTACAATAGATAGAGAGCATTGGGCTTGGAATAAAAAATACTCACCTTCTTGAGTTCAAATCCAGCCTCAAACACTTACTAGCTGTGTGACCTTGAGCAAGTGACTTGACTCTATTTTCCTCAGTTTCCTAATCTATAAAATAATCTGGAGATTATTTAAACTCTAATGACTTTGTAAAGGAAGCCCCAAATGAGGTCATGTAGAGTTGGACATGACTGAAATGACTGAGCAACACCAACAAAGCATTCTGTAAGCTTTGAATGTTAGTGATTATTATTCTGTTCTTGAACTATAGTATAATATGGCATGTGCCAAGTACAGACCTCTCACTTCTGATTCCTGTGGTGGTGGGCAGATGCTGCCAGCTTTTAAGTCAAGTTCACATCTAGGATATATTTGCATTGTTTCATCTCAACTACTTGGGTTTTGACATTATATTTGGTGTTTCATACCCGGAGGCCACCTCTCCTTGGCTCCCTCCATCTCCACCTCTTCAAAGGAATAGGAGAAGGTAGCTTTTCATATCTCTTCTTTGGGGACAATCTTCAACAAACATTTAATAATTACTTACTATGGACCAGGTGCTATTGTTATTTGTCCTTTGTTCTTGAAGAGGACCATGACATCAGGGTGTTGATAAAGTGACATGCAAGTGCATTAGATTTAATTGAGGGAGGGCTGTGCAAGGTCACCTAACTCATCTTCCCCTCCAGAGCCATCTGGGTCCAGGGGCCAGATAAAGATCGGGATGACTGGAGATGGCCCTGGGTGCAGTGGGAGACCTTAGTCTTTTTAAGCTAAGTCTTTAACAGGTCTCAGTTTGACTAAGGCAACACCCATTCAGTGACTGAGGTTAGGTAAGAAAAATATAAGTAACCTAGCCTAGCCTCGCTACTGTATCACCACTGGGGATAGATACAAAGACAAAAATGGAAGAATCCCAAACTTCAAGAGCGTGACTTTCTACTGGGAGAACCATTATCTAGGAGAACATTCTTTGTAGACTCTGACATTTGTGAGATTTAATCATCCTAACAGAACTCTGTAAATATGAGTAGTGACGTCATTCCCCCATGTTCTGCTGAAGACTTTCAATCAGAGAAAGCTTGCTAGCAGCTCCTGTATCTGCAGTAGGCTCTAGTATGCACTACTTGGGCATCATTTTGGACATATTAGTTCCCTTTTTTGAACTTTATCTTCCTTATCTAGTTTACCTTCCAGGAATGTTTTGAATAAAGCACTTTGTAAACTTTGAAGCTTTCTATAAAAGTGAGCTATTAGAGACCTGAGAACCCTGGTAGGAATCAATGGAAAACTTAACTGGATTCATATAAACGCCTCCCATTTACAGAGATGGCCCTGAGGAAAGTGTCTGACTTTTGAATGAAATCCATGTGCCTGAAGGCTTGTTCACATGCTCTGGTCTCTGTATTATTGATAGTGTACTACTGGGCGATGGTAACCTTTTGAGTTTCCCTCTAATAGTGGTATATACAGGCACATTGGAGCTGATGACATGGAACAAAGCTGTGTCAGTGGTTGATTAATACAAATCCTTCTGGACAATGATTACAATTCATGAAATCACTCAGCATGGACCTCCAGAACCACATTGCCAGTGAGTAGGGAGATAGGTTTTAATCCCTGCCTTTGCCATGAGAGTAAAAAAAATAATTTTCTAAGAGGGGGGTGTTTTTAGTAGAGTTTAAATATCACTGGGAGTGGGATCCTGAAGAAAGGTTCCATGATGAATGTGGCCTTACCCAGCATGATGCTTTCTGTACTGAGATGGCCAGATGGTCCAAACAAAAATTTTTTTCCCCTGCAGCATCCTGAATGCTATAAGCCAGGGAAACAGGCTTTCTGGTTATTATACTGATGGAGTCACAATCATTTCTGAATAACTTATTCACATATTAAAAGTTTAAAATTTTCTTTTTTTGGTGGAACCAAGATTATATTATCTAGAGTTTTGACATGGGATAGTCACCTCTGGCTAAGGTAGAATGCGAATTAGACATTTAGGATTTTAGCTGACAAATTTGTCCTCTTGATTTAGAGTAGCATGGGCTGAGCATCATCTACCCTAATCACCAACTTTAAGGACTCTGTTATTAGACTAACTAGCTGTGACCTCTTCTCTAGTGTGTTGCTGTAACTATGGGGGGTGGGGAAAAATAAATTATTCAATTCATTCAATCAACAGACATTTTTAATGTATGTACTGTACACAGAAAATTGTGTTAGATGCCTGGTAAAGCATAAAATTTTGTTATGACACAATAGCTGTGTAGGACTTCCAATATGCTCTGTACCTAGGGCCACAATGATCTGAATAAATGAGGAGATATGAGCTGTTGGAAACAATGAGGCATGAATTGATTAAAATTATACCACCTATATGAAAAAGGCCATTTCCTTTAGGTCAATAAAAATAACTCAAGAGAAATGGGAAATTAGTAAAGCATCTTGAGGGAGAGACTCAAGGCTTATTCAAAGCAGTTTAAACAGCCATCGTTACTTCAACCCTTAGATCCTGGTGAAGACAGTCTAGAACTGTCCTTCAATTTCTGGGATCTGAAGAGTTCCTCAGGCTACTATTGCCGGTGTTAGCACAGTTCCCAGTAAACATCATCCAAGGGAGCTACTTCTGGGGACCATCCCCAATATTGCTAATGCTAGCTGCCAGTCAACAAACAAGTATTTATTAAGTTTTTATTGTGTTCCAGGCATTGTGCCAGGTGCTAGAGACACAAAGCAAGGCAAAAACAATCACTGATCTCAAGGAACTCCTTTTAATGAGGGTGACAAGGTATAGTTATGTTCATGCATAAACTCTCTCTCTGTCTCTGTCTCTCTCCCTCTCTTTATTTTTCTCCTCTCTCATAGATGGAATAATATCAGAAGGGAAAGCTCAAGCAACAAGGAGATTGGGAAGGCCTTTTGAAGAATGGGATTTGAGCTAAGAAGTAGGAAATCAGCTCTTAAAGGAAAGAAGGTGGATAGATATATCTTATGAAGGTAGAAATGACTAGATTTCACAACAAATTGAATATGTGAGGATGGGGGATGACACTAAGGATTTGAGCCTGGGTGACTGATACTATGGTAGTGTTATTGACAGTAATAAAAAAAAAATTGGAAAGAGGAGAGTCTGTGGAGAAAAGAAATGTATTTTGTCACTGAGGGACAAGAAAGTCCCTCACCCCTAGGAATAGGGTCCCTCCCACAACTACCTTCCTTGCTTATTCTCCAGCTCCTACAGTCATCCTAGTGAAAAACCCTGATTGAGCTGCAGCTTTGTAATTTTCTTTGTAGATATCATGGTCTTCCTCTCTTCATCAATCACAATTACTAAAGACCCAGAAAAGAAAGGTCTCATCATCAAAAATGTTTGGCACTGTCAAATGAGTCAATATTAGAAATGAACATGACTTTATAAATGAAAATGATAGACCAGCTAAATGGTGCAGTGGATAGAATATCAGTTTTAGAGTCAGGAGGAGCTGAATTCAAATCTGACTTCAGACACTTAATGCTAACTAGTTGTGTGACTCTGGGCAAGTCACTTAACTACAACTGCCTTGTCAAAAACATGAAAGAAAATGATACAAAAGAAGATGTTTTACACAAATTTTGCTACTATACCCTAAAGACAGTTGGACTTTACATTTGGTTTGCAACTGGGTTACAGAGCAAGAGTTTATCTTCTCCATGGATTTCTGGGAGGAGGTCCCCTGAAATATCTGGGATCATTCTGTGATTTGTGCTTTCCTCTATCAGTTGAAAATCATTTCAACCAGTCAGCCTTAAGTAGCTTTTAGGAAAGACATTTACTAAAATTAGTACAAAACATGTGCCTAAAAGTCTGTGATACCCTCTCCCATAAATAACTTCCTTTACTGATCACAACGCAATAAAAATTATATTAAATTAAAGGCTGCTGAAAAAAATACTATTGGAGACTAAATAACTTAATCTTTAAAAATTGATAGAACAAAGCAGAGAAACAATAGATAATTTTATTATAATGATAGCAATGAGACAACATACAAAACTTTTTGGGAGTCAGCCAAAACAGCCTTTAAGGGAAAATTAATATATTTAATGTTTAGAGATATTAAAAAGAGAAAGAACAGATAAATGGATCGGGAATGCAACTAAAATATTAGAAAACCAACAAATTAAAAAAGTCCAATTAAATACAAAATTAGAACTCTTATAAATCAAGTAAGAGACTAACAATTGAAAATTACAAAAAGATTAAATTAATAAATAAAACTAGAATATGTCCTTTGGAAAGCAACCATAATAAAACAGACAAAGCACTCACTACATTGTTTAAAAAAGAAAAAGAAGAAAACTAAATTAGACAAAGCACTCACTACATTGTTTAAAAAAGAAAAAGAAGAAAACTAAATTATTAGTATCAAAAATGAAAAAGAATTTATGATCAATCTATGGAAATAAAGCATATTATTAGAAACTTGCTCAACTTCAAATAAAGTCAACAAGTTAGGTGAAAATAAATGATTATTTATAGAAATACAAAATAATCAGACTGACATAACAAGATATAGAGAAATTATCCAACCTAATTTCAGAAAGGAAATTTAGAATTTACATTCAAAATTTAAGCAATCCAATTTCAAAAGTTCCTAAATCAACTACCAAGGGAGGAAAAAAACACTTTAGGACCAGATACATTCAAAAGTGAGTTGTATCAAACTTTCAAAGCACAATTAAGTTTAATATTATACCATTTGTGCAAAAATAGCAAAAGAAGGGATTCTGCCAAATTCATTCCATGTTTAGATATACTTTTGATATATAAACCTGGGAGAGTTAAAATAGAAAAAGAAAACTACAGACAAATATCCCTAAAGAACATTAACACAACCATTTAAATTAAAACATTAGCAAAGAGATCAAAGGAACATATCACAAAAGATTTTTTTTTTTCACCATATAACTGGGTTGTATTTAAACAGGCTTGATTGTTTTCATATTAGGAAAACTATAAACTTAATTAACTGTAATATTAACAAAACGAACATTCTGCTAAAAAACAACAATGCATCTTAAATTAACTGGGGAAAAATCTTTGCAGAAAGCTTCTGATGAAGGTCTCAGTGTCTAAGACATATATGGAATTGATTCAAATTTATTAGAATGAAGCATTCTTCAATTGATTAATTGTTCACTTAGCATGGTTAAGAAAAACAAAGAATGTGATATGATATGATCTCTTCAAGTATTTGAATTATTGTCTTATGGTTATTATTAATATATGGTTATTATTTATAATAATTATTATTAATATATGGTTTAAATATTAACCTAGTCTTGCTTTGGTACAGAGAACACAAGTAGGGGTAATAGGTAGAAATTATAGCACGACAAACTTAATCTGTGTATAAAGAAAACATCCTGATAATCAGAACTGTCCTA